>NC_056725.1:748976534-749121534 GCF_019279795.1 Protopterus annectens | reverse complement strand
TTCCTTAATGGCTTGTTGAACCGTTTTTTGCGGAAGTGCACTTTCGCATAACCGAGAATCCATTGTTCGTTTTTTCGTTTTCGAACAAGTGGATATTCGTTTTTTTCAGTACACCCATATATATATATATATATATATATATATATATATATATATATATATATATATATATATATATATATATATATATATATATATATATATCAAATGGCCTGGCCATAACATTGTGCTGGAGTCATACTGTAGCAGCAATGGTCACAACCTCTTACTGCAAGGGGATGTCATGTAAGTGTTGCAGGTATAAATGTGAAATGTTGCTACAGTAACAGGAGTTGTGTTAACAGACATGTCGTGTGGGACATCACTACTGCTACTGGCAGGTATGCCATCAGTGACTGACAGACGTCATAAGATCAGTATAGTGAAGTGCCACACTAATCACAGTACTGATCCTGTGTAATACAGCAGAGACATGACCAATAAACACGAACAGTCTGACACAGTCTGGTCAGTGCAGAGGTATACACTGACCTCCTTAGTGCAAGATATGTGTACCACACCTCACAAAGTGGATGTTGACAGCCTTGTAAATGGGGATATCACAAAAATACTGGAATAGAGAAGCTCACACAGTTGATGCATTCAAACACTCCTGTCTGTCATAACACATATTAACTATAGGATCAGACATCCCAAGGCCACATACTACACACTACTTAGTGACATACATCTTTACACCATCCCACTGCTTTTTTGGACATACACAACAGTTATGGTGGGCAGGTAACAGTTCATCTGACAAATATCTAGACATAAAATCACAGTAGGTAAACACGCTGATCTGCTAGGCATGTCGGACAGCACTGTGCAAACTACAAGTAGACTGCCACAACATTGACCCAAGTGTCCTATGGGGGTATACACATGTACTTGCAATTATAGCAGGCACTGCAGGCATGTAACAGCACAGAGTAACAAACACCAGTGTGAAAATGCGTACTCACGACCAATACAAACACATTCACAGTCACATTAAGTTAAGCCTTAGTAATATTGCAGTATATGTACTGTGTGAACAACACCACCCTCATATGAACCACTCACACAGTAACCCTACATATAGTCGGCCAATACACAGTGTAGTCTGATTCCTGACTGTGGTATGGGACATGTGGTGGTCTGGCCCTACAAACATGTGCACTGATAGGGCACCATCACCTGGGGCAGCATGCAACATCTGATAGAACAGGACCAAGGACATTTGCATCTACCACAGTCTGTACACAAGCCAGGTAAAATATTCACAATGCACACTCTGTCAACAATCACCATAAGTACACAGACTTCAATATTGTACACACCACAATAGAATGTCCAGGTTCTGTACTGAAATATGAGGCCTACTATACATAAAATGTCTAGCACTCTGATATCTCACTAACTTGTTACCAGGTATGATTTCAGTAAATAATGATGTACTGTAGATATGCACCTCTTACTGCATTACATATGGCCAAAAGGTGACAGATTTGGGGGACAGAGGTACAAATACAGCACCAATTTACTGTGATAAGCTGAACATTACTTGGTGTACCAGGATTTGTTGTGAAATGTCTTCTGAGGGAAATGAAGTCAGTAACTCAAATGGATGTCAGCATATATTGACTGCAATCATCAGAGTATGCTACTGCGTATCTACAGATAGGAAATGTGTGAGTAACAAAACACATGTAAGGCTCCAAACTCTGGACAGTCCGCAGATAGCCCTACAAATGAGACTTTCCTCAACCACATAATGGTGTCATGCCAGACTTCAAATCATGTAGAACGGCCATATCCACACAAACTCTGTTAAACCAACATTACTTAAAATGTAGAACAGCATTACTTACATTCTGTCCCCATGTCTGAAACTTCTCCCTCCTGTTTGTTGGCCTGTCTCCACAGTGTATGTTGTAAAGGTATTTCCAAACACCCTCTGTGATGCTGTTTGTCAAACACCCACATGCAGTACTGATCACAGTGAAGGAAAAGAGCCCACACCCACATTAAGTGCTTAGTTATAGAAGTGTGTTTCCAAGCAATTGGCTATGGAATGATACCACAGCTGTTCCACATGCAATTAGTGAGTGGGGTACTGCTATTTATGCATAGGCCATCAGCTGATCATGAGCATTCCTTACAATAGTCAAGCTGCTGCCTATACAAAACACTTGTACCTTTCCACATCCACCAGAGAGGGAGAGACAGAGACAGTGAGACAGAGACAAAGTAAGAAAGGAATGGTGTAACACAGCAAGAGCCAGGTGTGTTTGTGTAGGACACATGGGTAGAGAGTGTTCTCTGAGTACTACAAGGGTTACCCATATTGTTCACCAATCCATTATGTCACATGTGGGGCTATGGATTGTGTACACCAGCTTCTCTTCTGTTTGACATCTGCTGTCCTTGTAAGGTGGACATTGTGAAATATAGCAGGTCCTCAATATAATAATTTAGCAAAACTCACCACACAGTGCCTCCTGTCATTACACAAGCACAGCAATTTCCACACAGGATACTGATGACAGACTCACACACACTTGCCAGTACTGAGATTCAGCCCCCTATCTAATGCTATGACAGTGTACCACATTTATCACATATGCCACAAAGCTTACTAGGTGAATGCTGTCCCAAGGTACATCTATGGTGAGGAACATCACCAGCCCTTGTAAATACTAGCATTGGGTGATGTAGTCGGTGAGAGTTTAAAAAAATGATTTCACTCTAATCACACATTTCCCAGTGGTCAAGTTCAAACCACTATCTAACGACCTTTACAGGTCATTATGTTATCCATTTACCACATGCACCATGTCCTGACATCGTTTGGTCTTCAAAACAGGTACTTGTAAGGTGGATGTTATCTGCAGGACTACTAAAGTCAGGCTCTGAGATTTGTACTGGCTATAAATGGGGCCAAAATCATTGAGGTACACACACATACATATGTATCCATATAAACACAGGAGATTTAAACCCATAGCTGTGTATCAACTGCTACTATGTTGTTCTGCCCTTACAGCACTCACCATGGCCCCTATAGGGTTTTCCCTTTGTCCAAAGGTGTATTTGAAGGAGAATGATATCAACAGGCTTGGTAAAGTAGGGCAATGGGAGGTGTTGTGACTGTGACTGGCCTCAAAATCATTATATTTTGACGCACACTCACACATACCATGTCTGAACTCCTAGTTGACTAGTAAATTACGCTACAGCATTATGCAGTTATCACATGCGCCACATAGATTATATGACTAGTCCTTATACAAAGGTGTATTTCAAGGTGGATGACATCAGCAGGCTTGGTAAAGTAAGGCTCTGGGATGTATTGTGACTGTGAATAGCCTAAAAATCATTAATCTTTACACACAAACACAGTTGCCATGTCTAATATTAGAACTCCTACCTAACTAGGAAGTTACACTACAACATTATGCAGTTATCACATATGCCATGAAGATTGCAGGGCTAGCCCTTCTCCAAAGGTGTATTTCAAAGTGGATGACATCAGTCGGCTTGGTAAAGTGGGGCTATGGGAGATGCTGTGACTGTGAACAGCCCAAGAAGCATTAATCTCTACACACAAAGTTTCCATGCCTGAGATTAGAATTCCTACCTGACTAGTCAGTTACATCACAGCATTACGCATTTATTGCATGCACCAAGCAGATTATAGAGCTAGCCCTTCTCCAAAGGTGTATTTCAAGGTGAATGACATCAGCAGCCTTGCTAAAGTAGGGCAATAGGAGGTGTAGTGTCTATGAATGACCTCAAAATCATTGCTCACTACACACAAAGTTCCACAGTTGCCATGTCGGGGACTTGAACTCCTACCTAGCTAGTATATCACACTATAGCATTACACAATTATTGCACACACCACATAGCTTATTGGAGTGATTTTTGTCCAAAGGGGTATTTTCAGGTGACTGACAGCTAAACTAGGGCAATGGGGAATGTAGTGTGTGTCAATGGGCCATAATACATTCCTCTGGAAACACACACACAACACTCAGTCACTCACAACTTTACATTTGACAGGACTGTGTATATGACTGCTAGATGAATAATGGCTTGTACTGTCATGTTACACAGTTATCACAAGCACCACAGACACTATAGTGCTTTGGGCTACAAGAAGCAAATGTCTACAGTGATAGACAATGGCACATCATGTGATATTGGCCAGTTGGATTTGTGGTGGGTGGGAAAGGTCTAATAATGGGAAGCTCTTTGTCATTGTCTGTCTCTCTCTTCCCCACATCTCTGTTTGTGTATGTTTGACCTATTGTAGTGTGTTATCCTTGGATATATGTGTGTATTCCTATCTGATGTGTATGCAAAGCATGACTGGTGTGCAATGTGGTGTGTGTGCAAAGACATCTGCGACTGACAGATATATATAGTCCACTGTTGTTGCCAGACATGGGCTTAATTTCTGATGTGTGGGAGCACGCCCAGTATGACCCTTCTGTATTTTGTTGAAAGACATGGGCTTCATTTCTCTAAGTGTGGGAGCATGCCCAGTATGACCTTCTGTACTGAATGTGTGAATCCATTCCAGGTAGGTTGTACTCCAGTGCAGGCATTTGTGTTCTACACCTACAGCTAGCAACCTGTTTCTGCAGGATATCTGTAGATAGGTTGACAATATGGAGTCACAATGGGCAAAGGATAGTGGGATACTATAACTAATTCTGTCTGTGTTGCTTCTGCTACATGGTTTTGGTGTTAGCAGAGATATTCAGACATACATACTGTTTTACACTGTGATGTATTATGTCATCAACTACTGACAGATATACTTATTTGCTTGCAGTCATTTCCTGGGGAATGCAAGATGAATGAAGCTGTGTCCAGTACTGTGGTCTGCAGCCTACATATTATTGCACAATCATGCCATTTTGGAGGGGGAGTTGCAGACACTTACTGATTGGTCTGTGTAAATGATCCAGCACCTTATTACTGTGATGGCTGAGGATCTTATGCTTGCACATCTTTTGATGTGACAGAATGGCCAAATCCTGCTGTGGCCATAACTCTCGGCTGTACAGATTCAAACAGGTTACCCAGAGGCAGTGCTCATATATCTGGTCATTTCCACTTCACATAGTTAGTGGTTTACGAGCAGGTTTGTAGCCACCCATTCCTGTGTTTGCAGGCAGGGATAGTATGGGCACACATCAGAGTTTCAGACTTCACATACTCCATGGCATCCATGCTTCTACCCCCCCCCCCTTATATTCTATCCTCTTCCTACCATTATGCGAGCAATATCTGATAAGTACCCCTATAGATATCACTTCATCCCAGCAGTATTTAGGGGTTGGTCCACAGTTCATGCAGTAGCACATAGTGGACATGCTACTGGGATTTGTTGACATGGCCTTGCATTTGTGTTCTGTGGACTGTGTTATGTCATTATTTGGGACTCCATGAGATAACATACATTAGCAGTAGGGGTGAGACACAAGCCTTTGAAAGAGGACTGTAGGGCATTTGGTAGTGATGCAGGCCATCTGTAGCAGGCTAGTAAATTCTGTCACTCCTACAGTCCCAGGCTGCAAGCCACTGGATTCCCCTGGGTTGACAGTGTAGGTGTGCAATGTGTTAATGGCAATAGTTTCTGTCATTAATCAATTGGTGTGGATGCTGACAGGGTGCTGCTTAGAGCTAGGGACACACCTGCATGGGACACCTCTTCAGCATGCTGCATTCTGTGAGTATTCCCATACAGAGGTGGGGGTCATATTGTACTCATTCCCAACAGCAGGGATCTAACCTGTGATAAACCTGTCCTGTTGGTGAGGTGAGCTGAGTGCATGTGTGCTATGTAAACTTCTTGCAGCTGACTCAGAGATATGTGTGGGGCATTCCCCTTATGCTGACTTGTGTGGGGACATCAGCAGTTTCTCAGTACTTCATAACTGTGCCTTTTGTGGTCTGCCAGTGTTTGGCCAGACTACATCAGTATTCCATACTACACAGACAACTAATGTGCTGCTAACTGGTATATAAAATTCCAAAGGTGTGCCCATTTGACAGTTACACTTTATACACTCTCTGTCTTGGGTACTTCCACATCCGAACAATTAGTATGAATTACTGCTGGATTGGGTCTTGCTGGTATGAATTGTGTTTGGCACTGCAGTTGTTAGAACTTAGCCCTTTCATCAACAGTACTGGCCATAGGCCACCAGAACACAACCCTCCATGCCTACATGCTGACCACTTTCACACAATATACAACACACTACAACCTGACACATGGAGCCCTGCATATTGTACATGTGCAACAATTTATCCTGCTAATTTGGCCAGCTCAAGTAATCTGTGCTCCACTGTTATTATACCTACACATACATGTTACTACATTTCTATGTAGGATTGTGGGGGGGGGGGGCACACCTGACAACTGTAAACATTTTCTATGACTGTACTGGTATTTCATGTACTCTGTTGGCTTCCATTTTATTCTGTATTCTGACCTATCATGCAGGCTAGAGGCATATCAGTGTAGTACAGATCTTAGGTTTTATTGACCTACATTTCCGTTTCAGACATCTTACCCTTCAGAACTAACATCCAACTGCTTGACCTGTTTTAGTCTGTCTGTGTAGGTCTGGTGTGGGACTGTTCTCCATTGCTATCAATAGGAGGCCTTAGCACAGCCTTTTTTTGTGATCATTTACACCTGTCTTGCTGGCTGAGACTGTTATTGGGTATATGAGCCTCACTGACATGCATGTGGGTAGTCCTATGGACACACATTTGGCCCACCACATGTCCTACAGTGGGATTTGTCACCTTGTCTAGTACTTCCTGCTATGCTGATACCAGTATTTGTTATGGATTTCATTATGCCCATATAGGTGTCTACTATCTGCTTACATCCCATTCAGCCAACCAATTCCCTTGCATGCTCACATCCGTACCATAGATACAAATAGCAGAACATACTACTCCATTCAGCAATTGATAAGGAGAGTGACTTTCCTTGTGGCTGTGCCAGTATTGAGGATGGTGCTGGAGGGCTGACTATGTGGGATGCACACAGTACACTCCCTATATATGGTTAAGCACAGGTAGTGTCATGTTTGGCATCCCTTTTACTGTATGTGCAAGTCAGAGAGAAGTGTCATTCCCTGGGTTCCTACCGTGTCAGTGTATGTGCTATGCATTGCCTCCTTGCCAATGCCTGGGCATACTTGGCATGCCTCCTACTGCCTAAAGGGGCAGATTCAGGTTGTTCCTCCTCTAAGTCAGTCTGTGCCTGTGTTGTCCTTGGCAATGGTGGGGGACTGTGTGGCCCTGCCCCATGTTGTTCCTGCTGCAGCTGTTTCTGCAGGATCATATTGTGTAGCATGGCACATACAATGACAATTTGGGTACATGTAGATTGAGAGTACTGCAAGGCTCCACCAGATATGTCCAGGCACCGGAAACGTGACTTGAGCATCTCAAACACATGCTCTATTATGATTCTGGTTTGTGCGTGTGTCTCATTATGGAGTTCTTGTTCAGATGTGTGTGCATTTCTGATGGGTGTCATCAGCCACAGCTCCAGTGCATAACCTGCATCCCCCTCTAGGTGGCCATATGGGATGTCCCCACTGGCAAATCTCTGGTACAGCTGCGTCATATGCCAGATGTGGGACTAGTGAGAGCTTCAAGGGCTGCCAGCACACACATTAATTATAATGCCCTGGGCATCGCACATGACCTGGCAGTTGATGGAGGCCCTTGTGATTTATGTAAACCCTACTCTGCTCAATGGGTGGTGCTTTGATGTATATGTGCATGCAGTCTATAGCACCCACTACCTCAGAGTATTCTGCTATTTGGTGGAAGAGATGCATATTGCTGGTCAATGCCTCACGGGTGTTATGGAAATATATGTGCTCACCGGCATGTGCTGACATGCATCCAGGAACTGGTGGAGTACCCTCAATGCTGATGACTGTGAGATCCCCATGATATCCCCAGGTGGCCTTTGGAAGGTACCTGTGGCTGGTAATCTTATGCCTACACATACCTTGGTGTCCACTGGGATGGGTTCCCCTCTGTTTGTTCTGTGTGTGGCATGGCCGGCACAGCTCAGCAATTTGCTGTAGGGAGTTCCTGTCCACCCTATAGTGCTCCACTATCTCCAGCACATGTAACCCCTGGTAGGCTACCTTGGGTCTATACACTCTTCTCCTTCTCCTCACTGTGGGTTGGTCATCAGCATTCACATCCTCACCACCCTCAGCCTCTTCTACATATTGATCTATGAGAGTGAAAGCAGCCCCTATCATTTTGTTGCTTTTGTAAGGTAAAATTTCCCCATTTGTGTACACTGGTGGTGTAGAGTTTGTGGGAAAAAACAGAGGGAAAGGTGTTTGCATAGTTTATAGTAGTGTGCTGGGCTGGGCTGCTGCCTGTCTAATTGGCTGATTCTGAAACATTTCACCTGCTAGCTATGCTAGTTCTCCTTAGATTACCTTCTTACTGCTGTTTTCCCTTCCCTTTGCCTTCCTGTTTAAGCCCCAAGGTGCACCACGCAAATACAGTGTTCAGATGTGAAAGGAGCTGCTATTTCCTGTTTTTCTTTTTGTTTAAAACCTGGTGCGCAGCACGCAAACCTGTTTAGGCAATGTAAAATACTGCTAAGCAGTTTCAGACACACCACCTTCCTTAGCTCAGCTAAGCTAAGGGCAAACCCAAGCCACATACTCCAATAAGCTTACAGTATGCCTGACACACACCCCTATGATGTCAGCTAACTCGTAGGCTTTCACCATGGTATTCTGGCACTTACACGGTTAGGTGCTGGCTAGCAATGAGTGGAAATATGCGATTCAGTATCATTCCCCTCATTTGCATATAACTCACCGCTAATGCATAGTTACAAGTCTAACACTGAGCCTTCCCCCTTAGCAACCACTGTTCAGTGGCCATGTTGTCATCTGTCTGCCATTGAATATAATGGCAAAATTGTAATTTTGGCTAGAATGCTTTTTTCAAGTTTTTTTTATTTTTGGGCCGATCCCGTTTGTGCTCCACTACCCTATGCTTAAACAGCTGAAATCGGCTAAAAAAATTAAAATTATTTTTTTTTATTTGAACACCATTTTCCATGCTAATGGCCATATATTTGGATATTGGCATGCCTTCTACAATATATAAACCCTTTATTTGGAGCTGTCATGGCTATGTTTTGTAGTTTGCAGAAATGTACTCAGTTACTAACCAAGTAGATTTCTGCAGGTTACACTAATCCTGCACAGATGACTGCCTGCTTCCTGGATCACTAATTCACCTCATTTCATAGGTTCATAGGTAAGTACTAGGCTATTGGCCATAGCACCTATATAAGCCTAGCCAAAAAGGTACCCTGGCTTTTGCTAACCAAGAAAATTATTTTCCTGCACCCATCGAGCAGTGTCACAGAAGTGATCCCAGGGGAGAATTTTCTATTTCCCATCCAATCATCAAGATTTTTCTTGAAGACTGCTAATGAGGAGCTTTGTTTGATATAGATAGGTAGTTTGTTCTAGAGTATGAGAAGTCTCTGGGACAGAAATCTATCCCTCCAGCATGTTCTGTTTATTGTGGTGACAAAGTTTAGGTCCCTAGAGCATGTAGCTTGGAGGGATTGGGATTTCTTTAAGTGGAGCATGTCCAACAGCTCCTGGTCTGACATAGCTTTGTATGTTAGGCAGAGATCGCCTCTCAGTAGGTGATATGCAATGGAGTAAAGTTGGATTTTTTTGAGATGGTCTGTGCAGGGCATCTGTTTGAGGCTGGTAATCCTCTTTGTGAGGTATTTCTGCAACCTTTCCAGTTGTTGTAGATGTCTTGTGAGGTACATACCAAAAGGGGTGTTGTACTCTATAATGGGTCTAATGAGTGATGAGTACAGGGGAACAATGACCTCTTTTTTTTCCTGGATGAGAAACCTTTGTGATGAGGTGTGCCATGTAGAAGGATTTGCTGACTACTGTGGTGATATGATTATCAAAGGAGAGACTACTGTCCACCTGTGTTCCAAGGTCTCTTATCATACTTTCAGTGTTAAGTAGACTACCGCCTATGTGGTAGTTCATGGGTAGAGAGTTTTTACCAAAGGGGATGACAATGCACTTTTTGGCATTGAACTTCAGGCCATGGCTTTGACACCAGGCAGCTGTCTCAGTGAGGCCCTTTATAGGATGTCCACATCGTTAGGAGTTTTGATTATGGCTCCTAGTTTGCAGTCATCTGCGAACTTCATTAACCAAAAACCTTCTGTGTTAGCCTGTACTTTAGAGAAGTAGATTCCAAACAGGAGAGGACCCAGGACTGAACCCTATGGTACTCCACTTGTCACTGGTCTGAGGTCAATTGGAGTCTACTACTTTCACAGTGTTGGTTGTGTCAGTAAGCCAGTTGGCAACCCATCTTGTAACATAGGAATTTATACCTAGTTTAGTGAGTTTATCTATAATTCCAGATTGGGGGATGGTGTTGAAAGACTTGGCGAGATCTAGATAGGCTGTGTGAACTACCTTACCGACGTCTACAGTTTTGGTGACTGCTTCAAAGAAGTCTATCAGGTTCAGAAGACATGATCTGCCTTTTACAAACCCAAAATGGATGGGGTCCAGAGTTTGGAGATTACCAGTGTCTTTGCTTATAAGTGCCATAATGATATGTTCCATGGCCTTGCAGACCAAGCACATCAGGCTAATGGGGCAGTAGTTCCCAGGGTCTGTGGTGGCTCCCCCTTTGTGGAGTGGGATAACCATCACTCTGTGCTATTCAGTGGGCACAAAGCCTGAGGTGAGGCTATGATTGAACATGGTACTTAGGTGGGGTGCTAGTTCATTCTGCAGTTTGTGTAGAATGTAGCCTGGGATGTTGTCAGGTCCCATGGATGCTGTGTTCTTGGCTTTGGAGAGTGTGTTTTCTACCTGTGCAGCCGTGATTACAGGAACTTTGCATTCTTCTGGTATACAGATGGGCCCTTTAAGGGGTGAGAAGGGGGTAAAATCAGCACTGAACCTATCTGCCAGGATATTGGCAATATCAGTTGGTTCTGTATATTTAGTGCCATTGTGCTGTAACTCAGACCAGATCTGAGTGTTGCCATTGAGATTCTTGACATAGCTATAGAATGCTTTGTGGTTGTCTTTAGAATCACTGGCGATTTTGTTTTCATAACTTGCTTTGGAGGATTTTATGAGGGATCTGAGCTTTTTACTGATTCTGACCAGGGAGTTCCTCCAATCATAGGATTTTACTTCTTTTTGCAGCAGTTTCTTTCTTCTGTTGTAGAGTTTGTTTATGGCAGGGGCCACCAGATTGGCTTCCTTTTTTTTGGAGGATAGCATCTTGGTTCTGTTAGGGATAGCACAATCCATGCACTCATGTAAGTGCTTATAAAGTGCATTTGTGTAGGATTCAACAGTTGTACCTCTACTGTCTGTCTGCATGGGTGTTGTGAAGTTTGCCACTTCTGTCTTAAGAAGCGTGAAGTTGGCTTTGGAGAAATTTTTTATGGTGGTCTCCCTAATGGGGGGGTGGGGGCAGGATGTGGATGTCTAGGGTGATTAGCTTGTGGTCGGATCTGACCAACGAGGTATTGACCTCTGGTGTGGAACACCGGTCGCCCACTTTGGTAATGACCAGGTCTAAGATATTGCTGCCCCTGGTGGGGGTGTGGATAAGTTGATCTAAGGCATTGGAATTTATGAATTCCAGAAAACATTGAGTAAAAGAGTTGGTACATGAGTAGTATTCCCAGGTAATGGTAGGGTAGTGTAAACTGCCCATTATTAAAGTGTTGGGTTGTACCCTAATATTTTCCAGTGTATCAAGAAATGAGGAGTTGAAATCTTAGGGCATAGTGGGGGATCTGTAGCAAGCTACAGTTTGGATTGCAGTCTTGCCCAGAGTTAGTTGCACTTGGATAATCTCGGATGCATTATGTTGAGCAACTAACATAGAGATGTGGATATCCTTAATGAATATGGACACACCTCTGTCTTTAGTGTTTCGGTCCAGGTTAGGTAGCCGAAATGTGTGGTATGAATTATTGTCTGGTAATGCAGGGGGGCTCTCTGGAGCCTTGAACCAGGTCTCTGTCACTGCACAGATGCCGATGTTCTCTATTTTAAGGAGTGCCTCGAGTGAGTGCATTTTGAGGTTTAGACTTCTAGCATTGAGTAGCATTACCCTCAGACTTTGCTTGCTTGTACCTGTCATGGTGGTGAATAGTATCTGGAATCCCAAGGGCGACAGGTGCAGGCCATCTCTGGCAAAGCATCGTGGTCTCTCGATCATGTTATCCCAGGCAGACAGATACTGGTTCCCCTTAGAATGACACCAGAAGCTTAGCCAGTTGTTGAAGTCAATCATTTTGTTCTTGTACTGTGGTATCATTCTGGGTGATGGCAGGATGCTACTCAGGGCTAGGGTCATATCTGCCTGGGCTACAAGATCGAAAAGCTCCTCCATGTCTCTTTTCATGTAGTCCAGGGAGGTACATCTCAGGTAATTTACACCAACATGGACAATGACAGAGTCATATTTGTACTTGTTGTGGAGTGGACTGAGTGTGCGCATTATGTGGCGGATCCTGGCACCCAACAGGCAGCTGACAGTAACTTTCTCCTTGTTTAGCCTGGTGAGTGGAACATCAGTGTGCCTGACTATAGAGTCACCTATGACTAGAGTGTTGGGTACATTCTTATGCCTTATGGGCTGTGGTTGAGGACACACTGAGTTTGTGGACTATCTGTCATTTGGGTTCTGTTGGGGGGGTGGAGGTTGCTTGCATTTCTGCTTTGGCGGTCTCTGTTGCTTCAGCAGAATTTTATTGAGAGCCTTCGCGAATGTAGGAGTGTGTTTTGTGTTTCTATGTGTGTGCTTTGGTGGTCTAGGTTTTTAGGGACTATGTGATGAGTGTGGTGTGGTGCAAGTGTTTACCTTCTCCTCTTGACTGTGTAGTCCATTCTTGGGTGAAGAGAGCTTTGCTTCCAGTTTGGTTATATAAGTGCATCTCTCACAGGTTGTTGTGTTGGTTGGTAGGAGGAGAGAGTTGTCTGTGTACATGAGGCAATTGCTGCATTGCCCCAAGATGCCCAGATTCATTAGGTAGACAGAAGAAAACACTGGGAGCTGACCCTTAGACATGCCCGGATAGGTGTTTATTTATTAAGTACTAAAACTGTTTTCCTTTAGACAGGTGAGGAAAGCTGAGTGCTGTAGTAATTTGCAGCTTATTTAGTGCTCCCATGAGTTCTGAACAAGTGCTGAGCTCAAAGAAACAGATTTGAGTGCTAAAACTAAAAAACTGGCTAGTTCTAAGGGAAAATTTGAATGGCAGACTTTATGGTGCCGGGAATAGTTTAACACTAACTAAGCGGCAATGCATAAAGTATATTTTTTTAATATAACAGAAGCAAATGAGCAAACTGATTTAAACAAATTAACCAATTAACCAATAAAATGCTAAAAACTGGGCCCCTTCCAGCAGTCTTCGATCAGACAGGTTCTAACTGCGCACTCCTGCCACTAGGGTGCAGGGGAACCTTCTCCAAAAAAGATGGCCTGGATTAGTGCTCAAGTTATACAAACAAAGCTAGATTCAGCAGGTCTGAATCTAGCCTATGGTGCAGCAAACAAGGTGTACCAATTTCAGAAAGAAACAATTCAAATAAGCAGGCACAATAAGCCTTTAACCAGAAACTCCCAGCTCAGAAGGGAAGAATCTACCCTCTCCTCCTACAAGAAAGCAGACCACACCTTTTTAATGTAAAATAACTGGCCCAAAGCCCAAGTGCTTAAACCAGAATGAATACACTTTTAGAATAACAGACAGTAAGCCTTCAATAGCAACTCCCAACTTAGAAGGATGCAAGCTACCTGTCCTGCCACAACAGTGCAGATCACAAACCTTCTTAACGTAAAACAACTGGTCTGAAGTCCAAGTGTTTAAAGCAAAAGGCTTAGAATAACAGTTAAAATTTAATCAGGCTATTACCAAACAGTAATAAATGCAGCACAATAAATACAATTGACTACATTTAAGAAGAGACAAAAGCAAAATAAAGTATTAAAGTAGGAAGAAACACAAATACAGTAAAAGCAGATGAATAAAGTGCACTTTTTTGTTAGGAAAGTACAAGGAGAGAGGAAGGAGGAGCAGAAGATAATTCAAGAATAAGAACCTAAATGGATTGGCCTTCTCAAATGTTCTCTCTGTATTAAGTAGAGTGAACAATGGTCTGGGTGGGGTGCCCCAGATCAAATTTACAGTAAGGGTGGGCAAACTGCAAAGCCACCAACTATAACAACACCACAAGAATAGGGTGGATGGCAGGGAAAACAGTTTCAGGACAAATGAGAAACAGAAAACAATGCCAGAAAATATATAAAATAATCCAGTCAGGCAAAAAAAAATAATTCAGTCAGGCAAAATTAAGACAATGCAGAACTCTGAAAGGTTAAAATGCCAAGAAATGTACTTATCAATCAGCGAAATATTTTCAGATTGTTTGAGAATTACACTTCAGCCAGAAAACCAGGAGTTTCCAACAGTGTATGCAAGAATTTACAAACAGAAACTATTTTTAAATCAGCAAGCCTTGAAGCAATCAGATAACACAAAAGCTGTTAGACCAGTTATATAAACTCCAGCACAGGAACATGGGGGAAGCAGTTTCAGGACAGATGAGAAACAGAAAACAATGCCAGAAAATATATAAAATAATTCAGTCAGGCAAAATTAAGACAATGCAGAACTCTGAAAGGTTAAAATACCAAGAAATATACTTATCAACCAACGATATGTTTCCAGATTGTTTGAGAATCACACTTCAGCCAGAACACCAGGAGTTTCCAATAGTGTATGCAAGAATTTACAAACAAAAACTATTTTTAAATCAGCAAGCCTTGAAGCGATCAGATAACACAAAAGCTGTTAGACCAGTTATATAAACTCCACCACAGGAATAAGGGGAAGCAGTTTCAGGACAGATGAGAAACAGAAAACAATGCCAGAAAATATATAAAATAATTCAGTCAGGCAAAATAATAATTCAGTCAGGCAAAATTAAGACAATGCAGAACTCTGAAAGGTTAAAATGCCAAGAAATATACTTATCAATCAGCGATATATTTCCAGATTGTTTGAGAATCACACTTCAGCCAGAATACCAGCCCTGGGATTCAGCAAGCTCAGCATGGTTTGCAGGAATAGTGCAAGAGCTGCTGAAGGCAATATGGCCACCGAGAGATCCAGGAACAAGCTCCTGGGATGTGCACAAGCGCTCCTGCGCTATTCCTGCATGGACACAGCTCCTGCATGCTAATTACCCCATTTCCAGGTAAAAACCATGCAAATGAGGTGAATTAGCAATCCAGGAAGCAGGCAGGCATCCATGCAGGATTAGTGTAACCTGCAAAAATGTATTTGGCTAGTAACCGAGTACATTTCTGCAAACTACAAAATGGAGCCATAACAGCTCCAAATAAAGGCTGTATATAATGTGGAAGGCATGCCAATGGCCACATATATCATCACTGGGATGGAAAATAGTTTAAAAATAACAAAAAATAACTTTTTTGGCTGTTTTTCGTCTATTTTGGCCATTTAAGCATAGGGCAGTGGTGCGTAAATGGGATCGGCCCAAAAATAAAAATAAAACCTTGAAAAAAGCTTTTTAGGCAAAATCACAATTTTTCCATTATAGTCAATGGCAGGCAGAAGACAACAAGGCCAAGGAATAGTGGTTGCTAAGGGGGAAGGCTCAGTGTTAGACTTGTAACTAGGCATTAGCAGTCAGTTCTATGAATATGAGGTGAACGATACTGAATCACAAATTTCCCCTTATCGCTAGCCAGCACTCAACCATGTAGGTGCAAGAAAACCGTGGTGCAAGCCTAAGAGTTAGCTGACATCATAGAGTGGTGTGTCAGGCATACTGTAAGCTTATTGGAGCTCTGTGGCTCGGGTGTGCCCTTAGCTTAGCAGAGCTAAGGAAGGGGGTGTCTGAAACTGCCTGGCAGTATTTACATTGCCTAAATGGGTGTGTGCACCGCGCATCGGGTTTTAAACAAAAAAAAAAACAGAAAATAGCAGCTCTGTTCACATCTGAGCACTGTGTTTGCAGGGCGCGCATCAAGGTGTAAACAGGAAGGCAATGGGAAGGGAAAACAGCAGTACGAAGGTAATCAAGGAAAATTAGCATATCTGGCAGGTGAAATGTATCAGAATCAGCCAATTACACAGGCAGCAGCTCAGCCCAGCACAGTACTATAAACTATGAAAACACCTTTCCCTCTGTTTTTACCCACAAACTCTACCCCACCAGTGTACACAAATGGGGAAATTTTACCTAACAAAAGCAACAAAATGATAGGGGCTGCTTTTGCTCTCATAAATCAACATGTGGAAGAGGATGAGGGTGGTGAGGATGACAATGCGGATGACCAGCCTACAGTGAGGAGAAGGGGAAGAGTGTACAGACCCAGGGTAACCTACCAGAGGCTACATGATAGTGCAGTGCTGTAGGGTGGACAGGGACCAGCTGCAACAAATTGTTGAGCTGTGCCGGCCTACCTCACACACATAACCAACAGAGGGGAACCCATCCCAATGGATACCAAGGTATGTGCAGGCTTAAGAATACTAACCACAGGTGCCTTCCAAAGGCCAACTGGGGATATCATGGGGATCTCACAGGCATCAGCATCCAGGGTAATCCACCAGTTCCTGAATGTCATGTCAGCACATGTCAGTGAGCACATATATTTCCTCAACACCTGTGAGGCATTGAACAGCAATATGCATCTCTTCTACCTAATAACAGAATACCCTGAGGTAGTGGGTGCTATAGACTGCATGCACATACACATCAAACCACCACCTGGTGAATGGGGTAGAGTTTACATAAACCGCAAAGGCTTCCCCTCCATCAACTGCCAGGTCATGTGCGATGCCCAGGGCATTATAATGAATGTGTGTGCTGGCAGCCCTGGAAGCTATCACGAATCCCAAATCTGGCATATGATACAGCTGTACCAGAGATTTCCCAGTGGGGACATCCCATATGGCCCCCTAGTGGGGGATGCTGCTTATGCACTGGAGCTGTGGCTGATGACACCCATCAGAAATGCACACACACCTGAACAAAAATGCTGTAATGAGGCACACACACAGACCAGAATCATAATAGAGCATGTGTTTGGGATGCTCAAGTCATGGTTCCAGTGCTTGGACATATCTGGTGGAGCCTTACATGTACCCAAATTGTCATTGTATGTGCCATGCTACACAATATGATCCTGCAGAAACAGCTGCAGTAGGAACAGCATGGTGCAGGGCCACACAGCCCCCCACCATTGCCAAGGCCAGCACAAGCACAGAGTGACTCAGAGGAGGAACAACCTGAGCCTGCCCCTGCAGGCAGAAGGAGGTGTGCCTAGTATGCCCAGGCCTTGGCAAAGAGGCAACACATAGCACATACCCTGACATGGTAGCAACCCAGGGAATGGCACCTCTTTCTTACTCACACATACAGTAAAAGGGATGCCAAACATGACACTACATATGGTTAACAATGTATAGGGTTCATATGTTCATAGGTAGGTACTAGTTTATTGGCCCTAGGGCCTATATAAGCCTAGCCAAAAAGGTACCCTGTCTTTTGCCACCCAAAAAAATACTTTCCTCTGCCTCTGTTGAGCAGAGCTACAGAGGTGATCCCTGGGATGAATTTCCTATTTCCCAACCAATCATCAAGATTTTTCTTGAAGACTGCTAATGAGGAGCTCTGTTTGACATAGATAGGAAGTTTGTTCCAGAGTATGGGAAGTCTCTGGGACAGAAATATATCCCTCCAGCATGTTCTGTTTATTGTGGTAACAATGTTTTGGTCCCCAGAGCATGTAGCTCAGAAGGAATGGGATTTCTTTAAGTGGAGCATGTCCAACAGCTCTGGGTTTGACATAGCTTTGTATGTTAGGCAGAAATCACCTCTGAGTAGGTGATATGCAATGGAGTAATTCTGGAGTTTTTTTAGACGGTCTGCGTAAGGCATCTGTTTGAGGCCAGTAATCCTTTTTGTGAGGTATTTCTGCGGCCTTTCCAGTTGTTGCAGATGTCTTGTAAAATACATACCAAAAGAGAGTTGTACTCTATAATGGGTCTAATGAGTGATAAGTAGAGGGGAACAATTACCTCTTTTTTCCTGGATGAGAAACCTTTTGTGATGAGGTGTGCCATGTAGAAGGATTTCCTGACTACTGTGGCGATGTGATTATCAAAGGAGAGACTACTGTCCACCTGCGTCCCAAGGTCTCTTATCACACTTTCGGTGTTAAGTAGACTACCACCTATGTGGTAGCTCATAGGTACAGAGTTTTTACCAAAAGGGATGACAATGCACTTTTTGGCATTGAGCTTGAGGCCATGGCTTTGACACCAGGCATCTGTCTCAGTGAGGCCCTTTTGCAGGATGTCCACATCATTAGGAGTTTTGATTATGGCTCCTAGTTTGCAGTCATCTGCAAACTTCGTTAGCCAAAGACCTTCTGTGTTAGCCTGCACTTCAGAAAAGTAGATACTAAACAGGAGAGGACCCAGGACTGAATCCTGTGGTACTCCACTTGTCACTGGTCTGAAGTCAGTTTGGAGTCTACTACTTTCAGTGTGGGTTGTGTCAGTGAGCCAGATGGCAACCCATCTTGTGACATATGGATTTATACCTAGTTTAGTGAGTTTATCTATAATTCCAGAGTGGGGGATGGTGTCAAAAACCTTGGCAAGATCTAGATAGGCTGTGTGATCCACCTTACCCTCATCTACGGCTTTGGTGACTGCCTCAAAGAAGTCTATAAGGTTTAGGATACATGATCTGCCTTTTACAAACCTGAACTGGGTGGGGTCCAGAGGTTGGAGATTACCAGTGTCTTTGTTTATAAGTTCCATGATGATACGTTCTATGGTCTTGCAGACCAGGCTCATCAGGCTAATGGGGTGGTAGTTCCCGGGGTCTGTGGTGGCTCCCCCTTTGTGGAGTGGGATACCCGTCGCTGTGCACCATTCAGTGGGCACAAAGCGTGAGGTAAGGCTATGATTAAACATGGTGCTTAGGTGGGGTGCCAGATCATTCTGTAGTTCATATAGTACACAGTCTGGGATGTTGTCATGTCCCATGGATGCTGTGTTCTTGGCTTTGAAGAGTGTGGTTTTTACCTGTGCAGCCGTGATTACAGGAACTTTGCATTATTCCAATAGAGAGAAGGGCCCTTTAGGAGGTGAGAGGGGGGTAAAGTTAGCACTGAACCTAATTTCCAGGATGTTGGCAATATCAGTCGGGTTTGTATATTTAGTACCATTATGCGGTAACTCAGAGCATATCTGAGTGTTGCCATTGAGAGTCTTGACATAGCTATAGAATGCTTTGTGGTTGTCTTTAGAATCAATGGCAATTGTGTTTTTGTAACTAGCTTTGGAGGATTTTATGAGGGATCTCAGCTTCTTACTGAGGCTGACCAGGGAGTTCCTCCAATCATGGGATTTTACTCTTTTCTGCAACAGTTTCTTTCTTCTGTTGTAGAGTTTGTTTATGGCAGGGGACCACCAGATTGGCTTTGTTTTTTTGGAGGATAGCATCTTGGTTCTGTTAGGGATAGCATGATCCATGCACTTGTGTAAGTGCTTATAAAGTGCATTTGTGTAGGATTCAGCAGTTGTACCTCTATTGTCCGTCTGCATGTGTGTCATGAAGTTTGCCACTTCTGTCTTAAGAAGTGTGAAGTTGGCTTTGGAGAAATTTTTTTACGGTGGTTTCCCTAATGGGGGGTGGGGGCAGGATGTGGATATCTAGGGTGATTAGCTTGTGGTTGGATCTGACCAACGAGGAATTGACCTCTGGTATGGAACATCAGTTGTGCATGTTGGTAATGACCAGGTCTAAAATATTGTTGCCCCTGATGGGGGAGTGGATAAGTTGATCCAAGGCATTGGAATTTATGAATTCCAGAAAACGTTGAGCAAAAGAGTTGGTACATGAGTAGTTTTCATAGTTAATGGTGGGGTAGTTGAAATCGCCTATTATTAGGGTGTTGGGTTGTACCCTAATATTTTCCAGTATATCAAGAAATGAGGAGTGAGAATCCTGGGGCATGGTGGGGGTCTGTAGCAAGTTACAATTTGGATTGTAGTCTTGCCCAGAGTTAGTTGCACTTGGATAATCTCGGATGCATTATGCTGAGCAACTAGCCTGGAGGTGTGGATATCCTTAATGAATATGGACACGTCTCTGCCTTTAGTGTTTTGGTCCAGTTTAGGTGGCCGAAAGGTGTGGTATGAATTATAGTCTGGTAATGCAGGGGTGCTCTCTGGAGCCTTGAACCAGGTCTCTGTCACTGCACAGATGTAGATGTTCTCCATTTTAAGGAGTGCCTCGAGTGAATGCATTTTGAGGTTTAGACTTCTGGCACTGAGTAGCATTACCCTCAGATTTTGCTTGCTTGTACCTGTTACAGTGGTGAATTTGTCATTTGAACCTTGCCTAAAAAAGGCACTATAGGGGTGGCAAGAGCCTAAGCCAGTATCTGGAATCTCTAGGGTGACAGGTGCAGGCCATCTCTGGCAAAACATTGTAGTCTTTTGATCATGTCATCCCAGGCAAACAGATACTGGATCCCCTTAGAATGACACCAGAAGCTTAGCCAATTGTTGAAGTCAATCATTTTGTCCTTGTACTGTGGTAATATTCTGGGTGATGGCAGGATGCTACTCAGGGCTAGGGTCATACCTGCCTGGACTACAATATTGGAGTGCTCCTCCATGTCTCTTTTCATGTAGTCCACAGAGGTATGTCTCAGGTCATTCACACCAACATGGACAATGCCAGAGTCAAAATTGTACTTATTGTGGTGTGACCTGAGTGAATGCATTATGTGGTGGATCCTGGCACCCAACAGGCAACTGACAGTAACTTTCTCCTTGTTTAGCCTGGTGAGTGGAACATTAGTGTGCCTGACTATAGAGTCACCTATGACTAGAGTGTTGGGTACATTGTTATGCCTTATGGGCTGTGGTTGAGTGGCACACTGAGTTTGTGGGCTATGTGTCATTTGCAGTGTACTATGTGCATCCAACATAGTCATCCCTCCAGCACCATCCTCTATACCAGCACAGCCACAAGGTAAGTCACTCTCCCTATCAGTTGCTGAATGTAGTAGTATGTCCTGCTGCCTGTATCTATTTTATTGATGTGAGCATGTAAGGGAATTGGGTGGCTGAATGGGATGGCAGCAGATACTAGACACCTTTATCAGCAGCATGAAATCCATAACAAATACTGGTGTCAACATAGTAGGCAGTACTAGACAAGGTGACAAAACATGTACGTGTGAGTATAATAACAGTGGAGCACAGATTACCTGAGATAGCAAAGTAGCAGGATAGATTGTTGCCCATGTTCAATATGCAGGGCTCTGTGTGTTAGGTTGTTGTGTGTTGAATATTGTGTAAAATTTGTCAGCGTGTAGGCATGGAGGGTTATGTCCTGGTGGCCAATGGCCAGTACTGTTGATGACAGGGCCAAGTTCTCACAACTGCAGTACCAAACGCAATGCATCCCAGCAAGACACAATCCAGCAGTAATCCATACTGATTGTTTGGATGTAATATCTGTCACCATCTGAAAGATGGACATGTCATGAATGTGGGCCCAGACATACAGAAAGTACACAGGTGGAAGTACCCTAGACAGATAGTGTATAAAATGTTACTGTCAAATAGAAACACCTTTGGATTTATACATACAGTTTAGCAGCACATTAGTTGGCTGTGCAGTATGGAATACTGATGTTGTCTAGCCAAGCACTGGCAGACAACAAAAGGCACAGGTATGAAGTACTGAGAAACCTCTGATGTCCCTGCACAAGCCAGCATAAGTGGAATGCCCTACATATATCTGTGAGTCAGTTGCAAGTAGCTTCCATATCACACATGCACTCAGCTCACCTCACCATCAGCCACAGGTACATCACAGGTCATATCCTTGCTGTTGGGAATGAGTACAATATGACCCCCACCTCTGTATGGGAATAGCCACAGAATGCAGCATGCTGAAGAGGTGTCCCATGCAGGTGTGTCCCAGCCTGTAAGCAGCCCCCTGCAAGCATCCACACCAATGGATCAATAAGGACAGAAACTATTGACATTAACACCTTGCACACCTACCCTGTCACCCCAGGGGAATACAGTGTCTTGCAGCCTGGGATTATAGGAGCGACATAATGCACTGGCCTGCTACAGATGGACTGCATCAGTACTAAATGCCCTACATTCCTCTGTCAAAGGCCTTGTCTTGCCCGTACTTCCAATGTATGCTATCTCATGGACTTCCAAATAACAACATAACACAGTCCACAGAACACAAATGCAAGGCCATGTTGACAAATCCCAGTACTATGTCCACCATGTCCTACTACATGAACTGTGGGCCAACCCCTAAATAATGCTGGGATGAAGTGATAACTATGGGGATACTTATTGGATATAATTTGCATAATGTTCGGAAGAGGATAGAATAACAGAGGGGAGTAGAAGCATGGATGCCGTGGAGTGTGTGAAGTCTGAAACTCAGATGTGTCCACATACTATCCCTGCCTGCAAACACAGGAATGGCTGGCTACAAATCTGCTTGTAAGCCACAATGTGAAGGGGTAATGAACAGCAATATGAGCCTTGCCTCTGGATAACTTGTGTGAATCTGTACAGCTGTGAGGTATGGCCACAGCAGGATATGGCCATTCTGTCACATTGATAAATGTGCAAGCATGGTATCCTCAGCCACCACAGTACCAAGGTGCTGAACCATTTACACAGACCCATCAGCAAGTGTCTGCAGCTCCCCCTCCATAATGGTATGATTGGGCAAGAATATGTAGCCTGCAGACCACAATACTGGACACAGCTTCATTCATCTTGTATTCCCCAGGAAATTATTGCAAACAAATACATATACCTGTCAGTAGTTGATGACATAAAACATCACAGTGTGAAACAGTACATGTCTGAATATCTCTGCTAACACCAAAACCACGTAGCAGAAGCAGCACAGACACAATTAGTTACAATATCCCACTATCTTTTGCCCATTGTGACCCCATATTGTCAACTAATTTACAGATATCCTGCAGAAACAGATTGCTAGCTGTAGGTGTAGAACACAAATGCCTGCACTGGAGTACAACCTACCTGGAATGGTTTCACACATTCACTACAGAAGGTCATACTGGGCATGCTCCCACACTTTGAGAAACAAAGCCCATGTCTGACAACAAAATACTGAAAGGTCATAGTGGGCATGCTCCCAATGAAGCCTGTGTCTAGCAACAACAGTCTGTGGTGCTTGTGATAACTGTGCAACATGACAGTACAAGTCATTATTCATCTAGCAGTTGTATACACGGTCCTGTCAAATGTAAACCTGTGTGTGACTGAGTGTTGTGTGTGTGCTTCCAGATAAATGGTTTATGGCCCATTCACACACAGTGCACTCCCCATTTCCCTAGTTTAGCTAGCTTGCTGCTGTTATTTACCTTGAAATACACCTTTGGAGTAAGGGTGGCCCTAAAATTGCTGTGGTGCATGCTATAACTGCGTAATGCTGTAGTGTGATGTACTATTTAGGTAGGAGTTCAAATCCCAGACATGGAGACTGTGAGACTTTGTGTGTGTAGGGAATAATGCTTTTGAGGCCATTTATAGTCACTACACTTTCCATTTCCCTACTTTGGCAAGCCTGCTGATGTCATTCACCTTGAAATACACCTTTGGAGAATGGCTAGCCTATAAGCTCCGTGGTGTGTGCTATAACTGCGTAATGCTATAGTGTGATCTACTAATTAGGGAGGAGTTCTGATCCCAAACATGGCAACTGTGAGACTTTGTGTGTGTAGGGAATAATGCTTTTGAGGCCATTCACAGTCACTACACTTTCCATTGCCCTACTTTGGCAAGCCTGTTGATGTCATTCACCTTGAAATACACCTTTGGGGAAGGCGAGCTCTATTAGCTCTGTGGTGCATGCGATAAATGCGGTACACTGTAGTAACAATACATAGCTAGGTAAGGGTCTGAACCTCAGTAATGTCAAGTGTGTTTGTGTGTCATCAGTATCCAGTGTGGAGGTAGCTGTGATTGTGTAATAACAGAATTCATTGTGGGGTGGGTTTTGCAAATTTCTTATATTGAGGACCTACTATATGTCACATTATCCACCTTACAAGGACAACAGATGTCAAACAGCAGAGAGGCTGGTGTAGATAATCCATACTCCATGTGACATTATGGACTGGTCAACAATATAGGCAACACGTGTATTACCCAGCGAACTCTCTCCACCCATGTCTCATACATAAACACACTTGGCTAGGCAACAACCACTGTATTGATAGTTCCCTGCATATCGCCCACAGATAGTAACCGCGGTGTGGTTGCAGTGGACTACAGAGGACATGGCACCCTGTTCCATCCTTACAACAGGTAAATAATTGCTTACAGTGGTCCTTTGCTATGTTCCCCAATGGACTCCTGCAACAACTGTAGAGTCAGCAAATGTAACCCACAAAGGAAATGCCATGCCTTATACACATGGTCTGTATGGACAGATGCCACTAACACCAGTCAATACCTGTATCATGGTATCAATGTAGGTGCAGGCACAACCTCAGTTTCTTAGCCAGTTCTCACCACATGAGGTCAGGAATGCCACATCAGATGATAAACAATCTGTCCACACAACATTCCCCAGACACCCCAGGTACACTTCCAAATGTCACAGAACATGCATGTGGGACATGTGCATGACCCAGACACCATCCATGTTATGGAATATAGAACACATACATGACAAGCATTGCACAGCACTGGCCACCCACAATTGTAACCCAGATGAGTGGATGGTGAATACAATACCCACCTGTGTGGGCCAATCCAGGAACTACACCCCTGAGCCACACTGCAGACCATTGTCATGTGGCCTGATGCCAAGGTATACCCTTTGCCTAGACTTGTACAGCCTTCTGACGCAGTCAACTACTACACACCTGTGAAGCAATGAACCCATGCATGTGTGTGTGTGTGTGTGTGTGTGTGTGTGTGTGTGTGTGTGTGTGTGTGTGTGTGTGTGTGTGTGTGTGTGTGTGTGGAGATTAATGATTGATGATCTCTGAAACTTGGCTCAAACCCCACATCTCTGACTCTGAAATCCTACCTGCTGGATTTCACAGTCTGAAATGTGACCGCCCAAAGAAAAAAGGCGGAGGTGTTGCAATAATCTATTCCACTCTACTTACCTTAATTCCGCTACCAAGCCCCATTCCTAAATTCGACAATGCAGAACTAGCAGTCGGTCTATTAAAAATGAACAATCACAAAAGCCTCTGTATCATCGCCCTTTATATCCCACCCGGAAATAAAGTCTCAACCCTTGAAGACATACTCCAATGGTCCTTGGCTGAAATTAACCTTGAAACTTACATACTAGGTGATGTAAACATTGATTGGAATAAAATCAACAGTCCCATGCATTCCCTGTCCATTAACCTCTTTAACTTTACTCAAGTAATCTACTCCATCACCAGACTCAATAAAACAAATCCCCCAGGATCCAGTCTTGATTGGATCTTAGGCTCCCATCCAAATAAAATTACCAACTCTGGCACCATCCCTGGCTCTATTAGTGACCACCTCCCAGTTTCATTTACCATGCAACCACCTCCCATCCACACCGACATCAATATATTCAGACTCCCAAACCCTTCTCTAATTATCTCAAACCAATGAATTGGAGCATTCTAAACACCCTTCCACTCGATAAAGCCATAGACCACTTTAATTCTACTTTCCTAGATGCTCTAAATTCCCTAGCTCCACCAAGGAAAAAAAAGAATAAAAACTATAACTGCCCCTTGGCTAACCAAAGAAACAAAGCAAATTATGCATCAAAGAGACAAATCCTGGAAGCTTTACCAAAAGAATAAACTTCCCGAAACCCTTCTCCAATATACACAGCTCTATAACTTTGCAAAAAAAACAAATCTTCAAAGACAAAAAATCCTACTACACTAAGCTCCAGTCAAACCATCCCCAAAACCCTAGGCTTTTTTGCAACTCCATAAACTCACTCCTCAACCCAGGCTCCAAAGATAACCCATGTCCGGACCCAAGTAAATCTGACCTCGAATTAGCCTCACTATCCAATTCTTCCTTTATAGAGACAATATCCAACCTAACAAAAACATTTCCCAGTAATGACCCATCTCTCCTATATTCCACCTCATCTAAGCCCCCAAATAATTTCCCCCCTGTGTTTGAGCTTAAACCTGTCTCCACAAACTGCATAAAAAGACTTCTAACCAAACTTAAACCCTGCTCCAATGCACCTAACAACATCCCCTCTTCTTTTCTCATGTCTGCTGCTGATGGGGTAGCTCTCCCAATTAGTATCCTAATTAATAGATCTATAAAAGAATACTATGTCCCTAAACTCTGGTGTTCCACCTTTATTCTTCCTCTCCACAAGGGAGGCAAAAAATCTTAACATTTCAAACTTCCACCCTATAGCTCTTCTCTCTCCAATCTCCAAAATCCTAGAAAAATGCATCCACCTCCAACTTATGCCTTTTCTGACTAAAAAACAACTTCTTACCTCTAACCAACATGGCTTCCAACCAGGACATAGCACCATAACAGCTCTAGTCTCATTCTTAGAAACTGTCAATAAAGCCCGAGATTCTGGGAAATTGGTATCCACAGTGCTCCTAGATCTCTCTAAAGCATTCAATACTATTTCCCATAAGCACCTTCTAAGTCATCTATAAAACTTAATCTCTCACAAAACACACTTTCCTGGTTCTCAAGCTATCTGTCAGATTGATATCAGGTTGTGAAATGGAAAAAAGGCATCTTACCTTTCTTACCCACTCTTACTGGTGTACCACAGGGGTCCATCCTTGGACCAATGCTGTTTAATATATTTATCAATAACTTTCACTCTGCTATTCCTAATGCCAAAGTCATTCAATGTGCAGATGACTCTACACTTGTCTGCTCTGCCTCTAACCTCTCTGAACTCCTATCTAAAACTCAGACTGCCTTATCAACTACTGAGATCTGGATGTGCCAAAATCACCTTTCTCTCAATGCTAACAAATCTAAAATACTACTATTGACTCCCTCACAATCTTTCTCTGTTGATAAAAAGTCCTTCAAAGTCATTAGCCAAAACAACTCTCCGATCGAAGTTGTTCCCTTTGCCAAACTACTCGGTGTAACTATAGATGAACACCTCAAGTTCGACATCAATATTCAGCAAAATATAAAGAAACCCACCAAAAACTAGGTATGCTATACAGGAACAACCAATTCCTCTCTACTTCTACAAGGTATACTCTGGCCTCCTCTTACCTCCTTCCCTCCCATCTGTATGGTGCCCCACTACTAACTAACATATCCTCTTCCATCACTTCCAAACTTGAAAGCTGTTATAACAAAATTTCTAAATTTGCCACCAAAACCAAACATTCCACACATCACTGTGTTACCTTCCAATCCCTCAACTGGTTCGAATTCACAAATTACCTGGACTTCCTCCAGCTCACTACAGCACATTGACTAATATTTAATCCAACCAAATGCCCAGCTCTAACTGACATCCTTCCCTCATACACCCCAAACAGAACTCTCAGATCTGAACACCAAAACTTGATTACTATCCACAAACCTAAACATCCTGCTGGACAACTTCTCCTCTCCTTCTCCTTAGGTAAGAAATGGAACTCTCTCCCTTCCACACTAAGGATAATGTCAAATACAAACAACTTCAAAACACAGCTTTACACCTACCTCTCCTCCAAAAGGAAATGTAACTGCATTCTCCCTACCTAGAACTCTTTAACAAAAGCCCTTGGGAGGGTATCCTCCTGAGTTCCTAAGCACCTTATAGCTGGCTATAACCTTCTATAGCTAATATCATACGATCTCTCACACTCTGTAAATATTGTAAATAGCTTTTGACTTTGACTTTAACTGTGTGAATTTGTTAAAATGTATCTGCATTATATTTTTCCATTATGGGCAATATTGCTCACACTTTGCATTATTTGATATGTATTTGTAGTTGTACCCTATTTTTATTGGATTGCTGTCTTTACTGTAATCTGTTTCATGGAGCTTTTCTCCCTGGGCCTCCATTGAATACAGGCTCTCTGGGTCCAGTGGACTTCCCCGGTAATAAAACTGGAAATAAATAAATAAATACATACATAATTTGTAAGCCATTCACACTCACTACACCTCCCATTGCCCTACTGTAGCATGCCTTCTGATGTCAGTCACCTTGACATACCCTTTGATCATATATCAGCCTGATAACCTCTGTGGTGCATGTGATACCTGCGTAATACTGTAGTGTAGCAAACTAGTTAGTTAGGAATTCTAATCCTGACCCTGCCAACTTGATAATGTGTGTGAGTCCCTGAGAGAGTGTGGTTGTGTCTTCCTTGACACCTGCTTTTGTGGACAGGCACATGTACTACACTTACCTTATCCCTCCTTTATCACTTTTGCTGATGTCACATACCTTCAAAGATACCTTTGGACAACTCTTCAACATGTAAGCTCTGTGGCATATGCAATAACTGCATAAAAATGTAATAGCAATACATAGGCAGGGGTTTGAAACCCCGTACTGTTAAGTGTGTGACACAAACATGCTTAGCTCTTACTCTCCTATGCCTTCCTTTCTTACTTTGTCTCTCTCACTCACTCTCTGGTGGATGTGGAAAAGTGCACCTGCTTTGCTTAGGCAGCAGCTTGTGTTTTGTAAGTGATGCTCATGATCAGCTGATGGTCTGTGCACGAATTGCAGTCTCCCACTAGCTGATTGCATATGGAACAGCTGTGGTATCATTGCCATAGGCAATTGCATGGAAACACACTCCTATAACTAAGAACATCATGTGAGCATTGGCCCTTTTTATTCACTGTGAGCAGGACTTCATGTCGGTGTTTGACAAACACTTGATAAAACAAACACCAACAGGGTAAGGTATCACCTCAAAATACAAGAATAAAGTCCAAAAAAATAGAGGTAATACTCCAGGACAATCGAAGCCAACCAGAAACAAAATACAAGAGGTAAAGTAAATCTCCTTTATTGCTTAGAACAGTGAGCGCTTTCGCGTTACCCAGAACGCTTCTTCAGACTTCAATAAAAACAACAGTACTGGCTCTAATTTTATACTTGAGAACAGCCAATCCTACACGTCTTATTCAAAGTACCCAATAGAATTTGCTAAAACAATCACATGAATAACATTCATTGAATAAGTCATATGTATTACAGTCTATTTATATTCCTCACAAATCCAATAAAAATATAAAATCAAAAATATATATATGTATATATCAATATTTATAAAATATTTATAAAAACTTTGTTATATATTCTCTAATATATTCATAGACTGTATAAACAATATAAGTTCTACCATATATATTCTAAAATGCATTAAAATATCCATATAAAGACATACCATATGAATAACATGTAAAAACACATCCATATGAAAAGAAAAGTGCATAGGTGCATAACTGTGTATGTGTGTTAAAAGGGGGAGAAGGGAGGAATGGGTAGGTAAAGAAGCGAATTACATGTATATGTGTATGTTTAAAAAGAAAAATGGTAGAAATAATGATAGTAATAATAATAAATGCAAATATAAATAAATGTGAATATATAACATATTAAAATTAGCGTTTATAGGGTCTATCAACTAAAAAAGGTCTCAGTGACAATTTGTCATTGAGTCCATGGCCTTTGTCCGCTCTGAGCTTGATAATCCATCTAATCTCTTCCTGTTCGGTTTTATTACTAATATTACCTAGTCTATTTGTTGACTGCTGTCGTCCTATGACCATAAAACTAAAGGTATGTATAGATCCATTATGCAAAACATGTCTTGCCAAAGCATTAGCCTCATTCTCTCTGTGTTCTCTTATTCTCTCCCTCAGAGTTCTGTTTGTTTTTCCAACATAGAAACTTTGGGGTTTAGGGCTACTATGTTATTGGATATTGTCCTGATATTGTCCTGAGTAATAATGTTTTTCTCTTTAAAGATGAGTATTTTTTGCAAACTCAAGGTGTGGCAATGGGAACATCTTGCGCCAACTCATATGCCAACCTAGTGATGGCATATTGGGAGGTCACCTATATATTAGAGCACATCAGTTATTCGAGACACATAACATATTACAGACGCTTTGTAGATGACATTCTTTTTATTTGGGAAAGTGATGTTGATACCTTTAATGATTTTATGACATATATTAATGGGACTACCACCTTCTTAAGGTTCACTAGTACAACTTCAGTTTCTCAGATAGATTTTTTGGATGTTACACTTAGGTTAGATGGAGGATATTTAACATCTGATATATTTAGGAAACCTTGTAGACGTAATGCTATTTTGCATAGGACCAGTATGCATCCACCATTAGAGAATATATAACAAAGTTTTTATAAATATTTTATAAATATTGATATATACATATATATATTTTTGATTTTATATTTTTATTGGATTTGTGAGGAATATAAATAGACTGTAATACATATGACTTATTCAATGAATGTTATTCATGTGATTGTTTTAGCAAATTCTATTGGGTACTTTGAATAAGACATGTAGGATTGGCTGTTCTCAAGTATAAAATTAGAGCCAGTACTGTTGTTTTTATTGAAGTCTGAAGAAGCGTTCTGGGTAACGCGAAAGCGCTCACTGTTCTAAGCAATAAAGGAGATTTACTTTACCTCTTGTATTTAGTTTCTGGTTGGCTTCGATTGTCCTGGAGTATTACCTCTATTTTTTTGAACTTTATTCTTGTATTTTGAGGTGATACCTTACCCTGTTGGTGTTTGTTTTATCAAGTATTTGCATTTTTTCTTTACCATCGGGGACATGACAGAAGGAACCAGAGCTGCACTTGAGGAGAGTGCAGATTTTGCAACATCTGAATTTACTAAACTTATTTCTGTAAGTAGTAATCCCTTATTGAAACTATCATATATGGAAATGGCTAAAGTAGCCATGAAAGAAACAGATGCTGGTTTACATACAGACACTTTACAGTTAATGAAAAAGTTGGAAGATACTTTGAATAGAGTGAAAAATATACAGTGGCAGAAGAAGCACATGGAAGCTTGCATTCAGTTTAAAATAGTTCCCAGAGGGCTACGTATATTGAAAATGCCCACCTTTGGCTCTACTTATCCGAGTTTACTTTCAAGGTGGCAGCAACTTAACTTAGAAACCAGCTTTGGTTATATGAGACTTTTGATTGAACAATACTCTACACTAGAACTAGAGCTACAAAAGGAGATACAGTCGATAGAGCATAAACTTGCCAGAGTCCTCTCTGATCTACAAAAACGTGATTTTTATTTAGAGATAACTGCCACTTTACAGTCACTGGATCACAGACTTCTTTTAGCAAAGAAAAAGAAAATGGAAAGGGATTGCTCAGATTTTTCAAAAGGAAATGTCTTCTCTTGGCCCAGGCAGCCGTTTAGGAACATCAACAATGCAACACCTCGCCCCAGAGAGACATTTCCATCTGCGAGTACCACAACAACGGCCCCCTCTACTTCCTGTATGCCGCCCGTACATCCTGCTAGTGCAAGTGCTGAGAACTCAGCTACAACTGTTTTTGGAGTCAATGCGAGTGTTACAACAACGGCTCCTTCTGTTTCCTGCATACAGCCCGTAAATTATGCTGATGCTAGCACTGATAATTCAGCTACAACTGCTCTTAGAGCCAATGTTATTAACACAGAGTGCCTGGCTCATTCAGAAGCAGCTTCAGCTGTTTCAGCGACGACAGAGCATTTACCTAATGCTACAGATACACGTACAGTCCCTTTATTCAGCGAGCAAGTGGTACGGAGAAAAACCATTGTAGCTGAAGTGACAAATGAAGACTTACATTCTAATGAAGCATCACACCTTGTTTTTCCGCTCCCTTTTCGAGTGGAACAGAGACAGTCATGGAGTCCACATCAATCGACCAGAAAGAGGAAGAATTCAGGAGAACCCCACGAGTTCCAGAGGAAGACGCTGAAGCCCATAACAAGGACTTAGTGGTAAATCTCTCTAAGTACAAACTGACTGACTTTGAAAGAAAGTTATTGAATAAAGGCTTATCCTTTATTCCATCTCAAGATGTGGATGTTAGTGAGTTTGTAGTGGACATTAAATGCTTCACTAGAAATGTGGCGTTGAGTATGTTTTTTAAAAATGATAATGTTGCAAATGTTGAGAGTGCTGAGTTTAATATGTATAAGAAACCTTCTGTTTTTATTCCCAATATGCATCCTTTGTTAGAGACCTTTGAGAAGGCATGTTCTAATGATTTACTTAAATATTTTGAAAGTAAAGATAAGAGACCTGATTTTTATAATTTATCTAAAGGTGAGAGGGAAGCCCTGTTTGCTTTACAACGCAACAACAGTATTACAATAAGGCCAGCCGATAAAGGTGGTGCTATAGTACTTTTAGATAGTGCTTTTTACAATGACAATATGTATACAATGCTATCTGATGGATCTACGTATAAGAAAATAGATAGAGTGAATTTAAATAAGTTAATTAGTTCAGTGCATGCTGATCTATATGATATGCTCATATGTGGAATAATTGATGAGAATTTGTATAAGTATTTTTTGATTGAAGATCCAGTTGTACCTGTTATTAGAGGTCTGCCAAAGATACACAAGACCATGATTAACCCCCCACTTAGACCCATAGTGTCAGGACGTGGGTGGATGACTGAAACCATCTCTATTTTCTTAGAGAAAACACTTAGACCTATGGTAGATTCCACTAGCTCTGTTCTACGAGACACTAAACAACTTCTAGAGACTCTGTCAATTCAGAATGGTAATATAGGTGTTATACAACCTGCTATACTTGTAACGTTAGATGTAGCCTCCCTCTTTACCTGTATTCCGAATGACATAGGAATAGATTATTTAAGGTTGTTCCTAATGAGGAAAGGGATGAATAATTCTGAAATTATAAGGGCTACTATGTTATTGGATATTGTCCTGAGTAATAATGTTTTTCTCTTTAAAGATGAGTATTTTTTGCAAACTCAAGGTGTGGCAATGGTAACATCTTGCGCCAACTCATATGCCAACCTAGTGATGGCATATTGGGAGGTCACCTACATATTAGAGCACATCAATTGTTCGAGACACATAACATATTACAGACGCTTTGTAGATGACATTCTTTTTATTTGGGAAAGTGATGTTGATACCTTTAATGATTTTATGACATATATTAATGGGACTACCACCTTCTTAAGGTTCACTAGTACAACTTCAGTTTCTCAGATAGATTTTTTGGATGTTACACTTAGGTTAGATGGAGGATATTTAACATCTGATATATTTAGGAAACCTTGTAGACGTAATGCTATTTTGCATAGGACCAGTATGCATCCACCACATATTCATAAAAATATAGTTAAGAATCAGATGACACGTTTTTCACGCATTATTAGTGAGGATGATACATTACTACAAGCGGTTGATACCATGCACTATGAATTCGTAGAAAGAGGATACTTAGACAAAGATTTATTACCTTTACAACAGACCAGAAGTGGGCGTACTGTACCAGCCATTATTAAAGATAGTAATATAACACATAAGCAAACTTTTAGATCTAAAGATATGAGAAAGAGGCTTTTGATTCCATATACCAATGTTAATAGCTCAGTTGTGGACATAATAAATAAGAATTGGAACATTTTGCTTTTAGATGACAGTATTAAGGGACTAGTGGGTGATAGACCTGCTATTAGTTACAGGAACACTAAATCTCTCAAACGTCATTTGTGTTATGAAAATAATAGGAGCGTTATGATCAACTCACAAAGGAAGGGTACTTATGCTTGTAGGAGCTGCAATCAATGTAACTTCATTATGAACTCTAATATATTTATACATCCAGACAATAATACTAGATATGAGTTCAATGAGTATGCAGATTGCAAGTCTAGGAATGTTATATACTTAGCGGTGTGCAAGAAGTGCCAAAGTTTCTATGTTGGAAAAACCAACAGAACTCTGAGGGAGAGAATAAGAGAACACATCTATGCCATAAACAGAGAGAATGAGGCTAATGCTTTGGCAAGACATGTTTTGCATAATGGATCTATACATACCTTTAGTTTTATGGTCATAGGACGACAGCAGTCAACAAATAGACTAGGTAATATTAGTAATAAAACCGAACAGGAAGAGATTAGATGGATTATCAAGCTCAGAGTGGACAAAGGCCATGGACTCAATGACAAATTGTCACTGAGACCTTTTTTAGTTGATAGACCCTATAAACGCTAATTTTAATATGTTATATATTCACATTTATTTATATTTGCATTTATTATTATTACTATCATTATTTCTACCATTTTTCTTTTTAAACATACACATATACATGTAATTCGCTTCTTTACCTACCCATTCCCCCTCCCTTCTTCCCTTTTAACACACATACACAGTTATGCACATATGCACTTTTCTTTTCATATGGATGTGTTTTTTACATGTTATTCATATGGTATGTCTTTATATGGATATTTTTAATGCATTTTAGAATATATATGGTAGAACTTATATTGTTTATACAGTCTATGAATATATTAGAGAATATATAACAAAGTTTTTATAAATATTTTATAAATATTGATATATACATATATATATTTTTGATTTTATATTTTTATTGGATTTGTGAGGAATATAAATAGACTGTAATACATATGACTTACTCAATGAATGTTATTCATGTGATTGTTTTAGCAAATTCTATTGGGTACTTTGAATAAGACGTGTAGGATTGGCTGTTCTCAAGTATAAAATTAGAGCCAGTACTGTTGTTTTTATTGAAGTCTGAAGAAGCGTTCTGGGTAACGCGAAAGCGCTCACTGTTCTAAGCAATAAAGGAGATTTACTTTACCTCTTGTATTTAGTTTCTGGTTGGCTTCGATTGTCCTGGAGTATTACCTCTATTTTTTTGGTGTTTGACAAACAGCATCACAAAGGGTAGTGGGATATACCTCTTACAACATACACTGTGAAGACAGGCTATCAAACAGGAGGGGGATGTTCCAGACATGAGGACAGAAGGTAAGTCTTGTTCTTCTACATTTGAAGTAATGTTGGTTGAACAGGGTTGGTGTGGATATGGCTGGTCTACATGATTTAATATCTGGCATGACAGTGTTATGTGGTTGAGGAAACTCTCACTTGTAGGGCTATCTGCAGACTGGTCAGTGTTTGGAGTCTTACATGTGTTGTGTTACTCACATGTGTCCTGTGTTTAGAAATGCAGTAGCATACTCTGAGGATTGCAGTCAGTACATGGTGACAGCCATGTGAGTTTCTGACTTCATATCCCTCAGAAGACATGTCATAACAAACCCTGTTACACCAGTAAATGTATGAGTTTATCACAGCAACATGTCAATACTGGTCCTGTGTTTGTGCCTCCAGCCACAACTCTGTCAACCTTTGTACATACGTCATGCAGTAAGAGGTGCATATGTTCAGTACATCATTATTTATTGACATCATAAAAGATAACAAGCCAGTGAGATAGCAGACTGCTAGACATGTTATGTATAGTAGGGCTTATATTTAAGGACAAAACCTGGACATTCTGTTGTAGTGTGCACAGTAGTGAGGTCTGTGTATTTATGGTGATTGTTGACAGAGTGTGTATTGTGAATATATACCTTGGCCTGTGTACAGACTGTGGTAGATGTCATTTTTCTTGGTCCTGTTATATCCGATGTTGCATGCTGCTCCAGTGTATGGTACCGTATTGGCGTACATATTTGTAGGGCCAGACCAGCACATGTCCCATACCACAGTCAGGCATTGGAATACACTGTGTATTGGCCCAGTATATGTAGGGTTAGTGTGTGAGTGGCACATATGAGGATGGTGTTGATCACACAGTCCATATACTGTAATATTAAGTACGCTTACCATATGTGACTGTGGCTGTGTTCAGATTAGTTGTGGGTATGCGCTTTCACACAGGTGTCTGTTACTCCATGCTGTTGCATGCCTGTAGAGCCTGCTATATTAGCAGGTACATGTGTATTCCCCCATAAGAAATGTAGGCCAGTGTTGTGGCAGTCTGCCTGTAGTTTGCACAGTGCCTTGTGACATGCCTAGCAGCTTAGTGTACTTACCCAGTGTGATATTATGCCCAGATATTTGTCAGATGTACTGTTGCTGGGCCACCATAACTGCTGTGTATTTCTGACAAAGCAGTGGGATGCTGTACAGATGTATGTCACTAACTAGTGGGTAGTGGGCTTGTGACCTCTGCTCCTCTGGTTATTATGTGTCAGGACAGACAGGAGTGTGTGAATGCATAAACTGTGTGAGCTTATCTATTCCAGTATTTTTGTGATATCCCCATTTACATGGCTATAAACATACACTTTTGTCAGACTTGGTCCACACGTCTTGCACTAAGGGGTTCTGTGTATACCTCTGGACTGATCATAGTGTGTCAGACTGTCCACATATATTGGTTATATCTCTGCTGTATTCCACAGATCATTACTGTGATTTGTGTGGTACTGTACTATGATGATCTCATGATGTCTGTCAGTAAGTTATGGCGTACATGACAATATCAGATGTGACTTACCACACAAAATTTCTGTTAAGGCAACCCCTGTTACAGAAGGAAAAGTCTACATTTATACCTGCAATACTTGCATGACATCCCCTTGCACTAAGAGATTGTGAATATTGTTGCTGAGGTATGACTCCACTGCTTGTTATGGACATATGTTATACATATATGTATATATCTATATACCTATATGTGCCTTCCGTGGAAGGTTGGGCGTTGGGCTGGCAACTCAACACCGTAAAACTCTACTGCCAATCATGAGCGAACAGGTGAGCCACTGTGGCGACCCCTAACTGGGAAAAGCCGAAAGAAGAAGAAGAAAAATCTATATACCTATATAGATATATGAGCATATACACACACACACACACATATATATATATATATATATATATATATATATATATATATATATATATGGATCTACTACTGTTCACCGAAAGCATATTTCACTGAAACACATTTCACCGTGCACTTCTCACTGAAAGCACATTTCACCAAAAACACAATTCACTGAAACACATTTCACCTAAAGTTGTAGATGGCCTTTTCCCCACTGTAATGTGACGCTGGAGTTAGAATATATAGTAAGGAGGGGTGTGGGGGGCACCCCCCACATGGGGTTTGTGGGGGGCGTAGCCCCCCATATTTTAAATATTTTGAATTATAGACATGAATACATGTAATTGCAATACATTACTGTTCTCTGACAATAATATATACATAAAATATGTGGGAGGCTACTCCCCCCACACCCCCCTTACTATATATACTAACTCCAGGGTCGCACTACAGTGGGGTAAAGGCTATCTACAACTTTTGGTGAAATGTGTTTCTGTGAATTGTGTTTTCGGTGAAATGAGCTTTCTGTGAAAAGTGCACTCTAATTTGATTTTCGGTGAAATGTGCTTTCGGTGAATAGTAGTAGATCCATATATATATACATATATATATATATATATATATATATATATATATATATATATATATATATATATATATATATATCAAGCACAAAAAATATTTCCAGCACCACCAAAAGGTAATAATAAGTGACCAGTGACCCAAACCAACAGCAAATAGCTGCCAAATATCTTTATTGGCTGACAAACAGTAGAAACATTCAAACGGCAAATAACTCCAAACCAGTTTCACCTATTAGGCATCATCAGTAGAATAGTACCTTCATACAACTTCCGCTCCTTTAATATATCCCACAAATTAAAGGTACAGATCAATCTAAAATATCAGCAAGGCAAGTTAATACATTATCAAGCAGCATGACATATTCATTAAACAATAATACATACTTTTAAACCTATTATTTATCCATCTATTAACTTTAATAGGAAAGATATCATTAATATCATCTTTTTATAAATATTCATTCAAGCCAGGTTTATATAATGTCCCTAGATTCAAGATCCATGATCTCTCCTTTTTATCTAGAACTTTGTGTCTATCCATTTCTGATAAATTTGCTTTAAATATTGTATCAATTCCTATAAATACAAAATGTGCAGTTATATGATCTATTTTATGTTTGTAAAGGGCACTCCAAATGCGTTGGCATTTGTTCTGCTCTTAAAAGACCTGGACATTTGGCCCACATAAAAAGCCCTGCATTGGCATATAGCCATATAGATAATCCATTCCATCTGACATGTAATGATCTGCTGTATCTCATATACTCTAGATGTATTAGTAGATGTGAAAGATTTAGTTTTAAAAATTACTTTACAATACACACAATTACCACATGGATTACATCCTCTACTAGCATCACTTTTTTGTTTTTTACTATCCATCTTTTTATATCATGCAAGGGATTCCGCTATATTTTTACCTCTCCTATATCCAAATTTACAATAATGTGTCAAATGTTTTTCAAAAAATTGGTCTGTTTTGAAAATGTGCCAATGCTTGTTAATAATACTCTGTATTTTATACGTATTTGTCCCATACATTGTTATAAATCTGAGTGGAGTCTGTTCTCCTATATTTTCTCCACTATGTCCACTAGTCTAAATAAAATTTCTTTCTAATAGGGATGCCCTTTGTTCTTCTTTTTTAATAAGCCATCTATTATAACCTCTCTGGACAAACCTATTTCCCATTTGTTTAATTTCTTCCTGATAATCTTCATTGTTACTACATATATGACGTAACCTCTGAAACTGACATTTTGGTGTATTCAAAATAGTGTGTTTTGGATGGCAGCTATTAGCTCACAGTATATAGTTCTTAGTAAATGGTTTTCTATATAGACCCGTACTCAGGGTCCCATCATTATTTTTGGTAACATGTACATCTAGGAAGTCTATAGCTACTTTTTCCATCCTATCTACAACTACAATATCAAATACATTAAAATTCCAATGTTCTACAAACATTTTCCATCCTCTTTCAGAGCCGGACCAAACGGAACTGTGTGTGTGTGTGTGTGTGTGTGTGTGTGTGTGTGTGTGTGTGTGTGTGTGTGTGTGTGTGTGTGTGTGTATACATATATATATATATATATATATATATATATACATATATATATATATATATATATATATATATATATATATATATAGTATATACATACATACATATATATATACAGATGTATATAAATACATATATATAAATATATATGCCTATGTACATGTATACATATATATATATATATATATATATATATATATATATATATATATATATACATATCCTTATGTGTAAACATGACTGTTATATATACATTTCCAGATGTATCACACCGTATTTATTTGATATGTGTATATTTAGATATAACAACATACATGATTCAACACTAATATCGCTAACAAGTACTACACAATTGTAGAAGTCATAGCAGTTGTTCAATACTATTCAGTATGTGTACTGACAGATATATTGAAAAAAACAGCAGCTGTCTTCACAGCTGTGGTAGCTTAGTGGTTAAGTGCTGTGACTATAGTGTACAGGGTCTGAGTTCAAGGGCTGTTTATTTTATTGCTGGGCAGAACAAGGGCTGTTGGATACAGAGCGGTTAAGGCAGTTTTGAGCAGCTTTAAGCGGGTTTGCGTGGGTTTGTGTGACCATAAGCACTGGTAATGTACGGTTAAATGTATAGGCACTTACACCATGTAGGCTTCACTTACCAGTGCGCAAATCTGCTTAGCCATTACATTTGAGTAATGCTTACATTCTAAGCATAGCTCAACCCTGGGAACCAGTGATCACATTCCAGTCTGATAAAATAGCAGGGTAATGACATTTTTAATAAGTGTATTTAATGCCATGTACATAACATGTGTCCATGTGCTGTCATTACAGTTGCAAGGGGTGTGAGTCCACTGTCTGGGACACCTGAGTTTATATGGCTTGTACAACACTTTTTTCTAGTTGAATGTGTTTCATACATGGGTAGTATCCCAAGTTATATCAAGTCAAACTGGCATGTAGTGTATCATTACATTACTGCTGTTGACAGTGCATTCCCAAGTAAGAGTAGATTGCAGATTGTAGTACTGGAACCAAACACCCCTGCATGCAAAGATGTACTCTGAGTCCTCACTATTGTGTTCTTGGTGTGTGAGCTGTGTGTCATTAAGTATTTGCTACTGGATATTGATCTGACATGTGGATATTAACTGTAGACTACTGTGTGTATAGGACATGTCATTGAGGGCTGCTGTCATGTAGTAATGGCATACCTATCAGTGTTAGATGTCTATCTGTAAACACAGTCATCCTACTGCATAACCAGTTGGTTAGCTGAAGTCTGTCTGTCCTCTGTACAGATGTGCAGATGTTGGGACTCCATCTTGGCTGCTTACAGGCAGTCTGTGCTTGTGTGACACTGACATGTCTGCCCAGCTGTGTTATGAATGCTACAGCTAGGAATCCACACCCTGTATGCACCACATGCCATGGATACCTCAACTACACTACCACAGTCAGCAGAACATGCTTGGGTACAGGTCTCCAAGACAGACACTAACCATGTTATGTAATACATGTTGCATACATGTCAACTAGAGCACCTCACTGGCCCTCTGCAAGAGGCAAACAGATGATTGGATGTTGCATGTAACTCTCACCTTGAGGATCACCCCTGTGGTATCTGTCGATAGACGGTCTGCTGGCAAATGGCAGGTGGCATGATAAAACTGTACACAAATCCCCTACACTTCCCATCTCTCCATGGACAATAGCCTGGTGCACAACTATGAACACCTGCACCGACAAATGTGAACCTGTGCATTACTGAGAATAACAGTGTCTGTGTGTTTGTAGACCTGTAGTTGATAATACCTTGAGGCCCTTCAGACCCACTGCACCCCCGCTGCCATAGTTAGATGTGGCTGCTGCTGTACTGGACATTACATGTACCTTGTTACACTCTTCACCCTATGGGCTACCTGGGGCTTGCAGTACAAGCACAACACTGTTGTACAAATGTGTTGCTAGGCATGGGATACCCTTTGAGTTCTGGCAAGTGTGTGTATGTGTGCAAGTGTGTATATTTGTAGGATACAGCATTCTGAGTCCACATTTTCCTAATACAATATGCCTTGCCACACAGTATTAGGGACAGTGATGTTGCTGACCGTAGGAGAGCCATGACAATGCATCACCCTACTATTCCTGTGGCATGTGCATTAGATGCATATCTCTGTAGTAGCATTCTTGGGATAGACAAGGGGTTGTATTGCAGTCCTGGTCAATGTGTGATGGTGGGTATGTCAGAGTATTATCATGGGTTTCAGTGCATACAATATCCACTGAGGGGTGTGGGTGCTGGGTATACTGTCTTTACACCATGTTACCCCCAGTATATGTCCCATGTTCCACTGTATGGGGACCACTGTCACCATCAACCATACAGGTAACTGAAAACACTATCCAGCCCAGTTATGCATGTGCTGTGTACAACGTATCTGTAACAGAATGGACACACTGACAAGGTAGTTAGCACTGATAAGCTCAGGTCTTTCAGATGTGTGTATGACTGTTATGTGTTTGTCAATGTGTATATGACAGTATGCTACACTATGTATTGCTCATAAACAACTGGTACATCCCCCGTTACCATACTGTACAAGGCCTGGTGATGTTCTTCACGTAACATGTAACCTGGAACACACCTCATCCTAAAAGCTGTGTGGTGTGTGCAATTAAGGCCACACACATTAGTAGCACTACATACCTAGGTAAGGGTTCTAGTCCCAGTGTTGCCAAGAAAGAGTGTATGTGTATGTGAAGGGATCTACTTCTGTTTGCAAAATATACATGTCCCAGGAGGTCATCTGTCTGAGAACTGCCTGGCAAATGCTCATATTTCACAGGTATCATCCTGTGGAAATTGATTCCATCACAACTAGTAGTAGATGTATAAATGTCCTCTTCCCCACTTTATAGGTGTACAGCAAAACTGGGGTTGGGGTATATATATATATATATATATATATATATATATATATATATATATATATAGCTGGGTGTGGCTCTTGTGGACACAGCCACCATCATTGCAGTTACCGTTGAGTGTATCCCTCCACTTAGCTGGCTATAATACTGTACAGTTCATGTTAACAGGTTAAGTAGTTGTCAATCACACTATCTGCAGTTCTACAGAACCTCACACCGTCCAAAGGGTAGGGCTCTGCCACTCACGCCAGCACACCTATGTTTACCGAGTTGAGAATTGTACTCCATTGGGGAAGGGGAAATATACCCTGCCAGTACCATCATCAATGACATTAAACTAGCAGACTGCTTATTTCCCAATGTGTTGTTGTGCCTAATCTGTCTTGGTGGAATGACAAAGGCTAAAATGGGTTCCTTGCACAAATACATACATCCATGTGTACAGTATTCTGTGAACTGCATCAACACCAAAGCCTCTGTGTGTGTTATAAACAAACATGTGGTGTGTTCCACCCAGTACACTTACCATTGTCCACTGTAGAAGGGCTGCTTACATCAGCCACCATGTACTCACCTGTATACACTCCAGACCTATCAGCCATGTGGCACATGCAGTAACTGTTATACAGACCTGGGACATGTGTTCACCTGTGCCCAGGATATGGCACAGTCAATGTGTCATCACAGTGCCATACCCCTTGTAGGAAACAACATCAGACCAGCATCCTGCTGACACATGGACACCTTCAACACAAACAGAATACATTATGGAGACCACAATTACTCAGTGTTAATAACAGCTATAATGCATCATGGCTGTTCAGCTACACTTCCTGACATGTAAGCATTAAACTTTAGTGCTGGCAACCTGTTACACAGCATTACATTGGTACACCATAGGACAGTCACCCTGTGCATCAGAACCATATTAGCCTGTCCCTGCAGCACTGTTATGGATGACAGGGATGTGGCATAGGTATCATCATATGCACAGGGTGTGTTGTTGGTTTGCCAGAGACCTAGGCTGAGCCATACGTTTGTCATCATGTGTGTGTGAGGGGCTTTAATTATTAATGGGGCTGTTGTGATGTGGGTGTGTGTGTAGGTATGGGGTTGCCCTAGCTGTGTTTGTGATATGTGTGTGTATGCATGCACACAGTTCTGCCATGTGGCTGCCCTTATACAGGGGTTTGTTGGACAGCTGCAGACCGTACCTGGCAGGGTGTGCAATTCACCGTCTCCAGCCATGGACATGAGAACTGTGCCTGCCAGGGGTTCCACGAGCACCACCAGGTATAAGCCACAATATGGTACTCTCCCCTGATGATGACCTATGTCCGCTGGATCCAGGTCCCTCTTGGGACCAGTCAGGGTCACGTGCACGTGGCCTGCTGTGTTGTGGTGTGGACAGTGCCCCCCTGCAGTTCTGGGTCTGATACTGCCACTACAGGAGAGGCTCTGACTTCTGGTATGTCCACGTCGACCTAAAGCTGTTGGTGTTGCTGGCCTATGTCCACATGGCCATCACACTACTCCCATCATATGCTCGAGCACCGACATTCCACAGTCAAGGATTCCCACCATCTCATCCGTCTATCCATGGCCTCTGCAAAATAACTGTGGGCACCTGCAAGATCACGGATGTTGTCAATAGCAGCTGAATGAGTAGCCCTCTGCAGCCTCAGACCATGTCTGGTATACCATTCCATACATTCCTGCACCTCCATGATGGCCTGAAACATGCGTCTAGTGGCACCAGATGTAGCACCTCTGCCAGGGGCATGATGACCAGCAGCCCTCCTCCAAGCACCCCTGCCTTTGTGGTACCCCGCTGGACATCTGGCTATGGCTGCTGTGTCCAGACACATGTGCCATAGATACCACACTGTCCTGTCCCATGCCACCAGCCACCAACTGTCCCTCAGCTATGGCCACTGGTGATGGGGTATGTGTAGGCAATGTGAATGTGTGTGGGAATAGGGTGGATAACAGTGGGATGTCAAACAATGGCGCAGCTTCATCCCCTGACAACCCTGCCTGTGCCTCAACAAACCTATCATCATTATCAGTGTCTGTATGGACACCAACATCAGATTGCCTACAGGTGGGACCCTGACCCACCTTGCCACTTGTAAGGGGAAAACAAAAAATGCACTTTAAAACCTGTATGTCATTGCTTAAAAGTACACACACACACACACACACACACACACACACACACACACACACACACACACACACACACACACACACGCACACACATATTTACAGGTGAGGTTGCACAAAGATATTACACACAGACCTCTCATTACCCATCTGTCAACATGCATGACATATGGCACTCAACAGCATGCAGTGCAGCTATAGTCAATCCCTGTTACCAACAATATACATCTCTGTGATGCATGGGTTTTGTTAATAGGTGATGCCCCTTCCCCTGGAGCACACTGCACCCATATACACAGTATTGCTGTCCACCTGTTCAGCACCCTGGCATGTACTGTGCACCATACCTCACAGATGTACACATCATTGCTAAATGTGTATATGTGTGTCAGTTATGTTTTCTCTGCTGCTCACAGCCCCTATGTGTTTATCCGACACATACCTGGGATGATATGTGGACAGATATAATTTGTGAATGCCTGATGTCTGATTTACAGATCTCATCATTAGCGGTGCATGTATTGCCAATAAAATACAATTAGACTGACAACCTTCAAACCTTACTGTGGCTATGGGTAGTGTACACACCCTTATTGACATGGCACCATCTTCCCTGATATGCCATGGGGCCACATTACTGCATATGTTAACATTACACGAACCTGATATGTGACATATGACCTGTGCAATCAAATACAGTATCAAACAAATGTGTTAGTTGTGCAGATGCTGATTGAGATGCATACAATTTGTGGATGCATATGTGTGCACACCCTTATCATGATGGTTTGTTGCACCAACTGTTAAGTGTACTACAGCAGTCACTATTCCTGAAAGGGGTATACAAGCATGGGCCATCTGCTTTTGCAAGTATTTGGTCACTCTGCCCAACAAATGTCCCCCAACTCTGCATGATTGCAAGGTCAACTCATGTGCACAGCCCTTGGAGGTCACACAATGCCATCACTATTGCTGTGGAGTCAGGGTTATGTCTGCCACAATTCATGACCTTGACTGTGTGGAGATACAGCCATTCTAGTGAGATTTGGATCTCTGCTTCAGTTCACTGTTGTGTTTTAGGATGATGCCCCCCATCCTCAGCCTTTTTGCAGATGCTTGACAACTATGGCCTACATATGTGTGTCATTTTGCAGTGTCCCAAATTCTGAACACCATGTGTACTGGCCTAGTCCCTGCTATTGAATGGCAAACATACAGGAGTACACTGGCACCAACAAGGTACAGATGGGGATGGTGGGCCTGAGATGGGGTGAGGTGTTGATTGTGCAGCACATGTATCTTAATTGATACTGTCTGTAGGTTTCCAACCTGGTCTTGGTACACCAGTACACATTGCAAAACTTGCCTTTGGGGGACTTTGGATGTTATGCATACGCTACCTGTAGAGAGCCCTGGCTGACGTTTCCTGTGGAATAACTGTCCCATCTGATTACCCTAACCCATGGGCCACACTTATGCAGAGTCCAGGTGATTGCTGACACAGGTACTGCACAGTTAGTACTTGCTAGACATTCCTGCAACTCCCTCAGTGTTGAGGCATGTTAGTAGGCAGCCTGCATGACCAGTTTGCAACATGTGTCATCATCTATCTTGGATGGCCATCTGTTTATTTTCTACATTAATCCTGTCCCATACATCCTCACCACATACATGACTGTCTGCACTGTTTGCCATGGTATATGCAATGGTGAGGTAAGGCTACATATCCAACTCCTGTATGCTACCTGTTGGGTATGGGATCCATTCCATGCTATGTGCAAGCCATGGCTGCCTCTGTTGCAGGTAAGTGGGCATATTTGATGGGAAAATGTCTTGGACAACAGACCATTTCTTGGTGTGACATTGAGGCCCTGTACTTGCTGGAAGGTCCATACTCATGAAGAGTGCATGCTGTCAGTACCTCAGAAGCTGCTTCCACAATATGGTATTTGGAGTGTATGCACACGTATGCTCGAGTGTTTGTTAAGGTATGTATTCCCCATATTTGCTGTCCTAACATAGGATTCCATATTAAACATTCATTGCTCATGTTAAGACCACATTACAGGTTGTAAGGGTTGTGGAATACAGTATTATGATATGCCATTGTGTAGCTCTGTAACGGTTGCCATTTGTAAGTGGTATATACGCTGATGTAGCACTGTATAAGGGTGATGTTTCAGACATGTCCCTACTGTAAGGCCATTTGTCCCACCATTATGTTCATCTCTGTGCACACATCTTGTAATGACAGGTTGTTACTTATATTGCAGGACTCTTACATACCCTTCAGATATGCCACCATGGCGACCACTGTGAATCAGTAGAGTTAACAGCAGCAATAAATGAACATGTATGGCATGCATTATGGGTAGGTGTGTTAAATGTGTGTATGGAAAATGCCATGGCCATAACATGGCCAGTGTATTGGCAAACCTGAACAAGCACCATACTCACCAGCTAGAGGCTGCTGCCTCAGAGGTATACCAGAGGGACCTACATAGTTGTGTGAGATATGTGATGTCAGTAGTCACACTTGTGGCATTGGTACAGGGTGGGAGCAGCATTACACTACATCAACAGTACAAACCCACAATACTACAGATTATACACATCCGTTTATTACTACAACATAACAACAGACTATATATATATTGTATCTCACATATGCACGATTAAACTCTACAGATACAAATGGATACACAACATTGGTCTACTGATGCACCCTGTGGCCTTACCTGCATGGTCCTCATCCATTGTGTGGGTAGCACCCACCCACCTCCACAATGCTCTCACAGGATCTTGTGTTTGCGGGCAGGCAGGTACCCCGAGGCTAGCGAGGAGCTCCTCAGCATGTGTCAGGGGGGCTGGATGGCATGACCCCTCCCCTGTGATTAGCTGGTCCCTCCTAACTGCAGCAGCATGCCGACAGGCATGGCGGAGTAGGTCAGTGCACAGATGTCAGACCTGCTCATAACTGTGGTTATGCAGGCCGACATCATTTACCCTGTGGACAAGATCATTCCACAGGGTGGTCCTCTCCTGCAGATCATGGGCTGTACATCCAAACAGGGTGTGGTAATGCTGCAACAGGAGTTGAATGATCACCTCATTTTCCTGGGGGTGTACATTGGCAGTCTCTCCTGTGACATGGTGCCTGAAAGACATAAAGAGGAAAAAAGGTCTGAGGACCTCATACTGCAAGGATATAATAGTTTTTAATACACATCTCTGTCTCCCCCCACCATATCTGCAACAACAATCTGATCACACAACTCAACGGGTATGTTTACAACAAACTCACTGTTCAGACATATATTGTATTGTACAGCAATGTGTTCAATGTGTTTGTAGTCATGTTCCATGTTGAAACACTATCATCAGTGGCCTGTTATGAACAATGTTACCAGCATGCCATTGTAAGGGCCACTATGGTTCCATATATGCATGTGTTCTGTTTGCTATGTGACTGCTGCAAATCTGGTGTTTTGTGTTAATGGGGATATCTATGCATGCTGTTAGACATAATCCTGGAATGTGTGGACTATTACTACCCACATATGTTCTATAAATGTGACACAATAGCATGTTTGGGAAAACAGTTCCCAGCAGACCACCTCTCCCACCTCATTTAGCCGTGTTACCAGGCCACATCACATCTGGGACCCACCCTGGGTCCTGATCATCTGCTGGTCCTGTACTACCTTCAGGTGGAACCAACTCAGGGGATGGTGTTCAACCTCAACCCTGGGAGCACACACAGACAGGATCCTTTTACCCGAAGTCAAGTCCAGGGTCTGGTGCATAGGGAGCTCCACAGAGACTTGGAGGATCTGCTACATCACCTTGAGGCCCTCAGTACAAAATCACAGGGTTCACATGCTCCTCCTGCTCAGCCCCCAGCCCAGGCACCTTCAGGGCCATGAAGGTGCAGTTGTGACTGCCCATGGATGGGGACCTTGGTCCCATTGTTTCCATATGGGGGCTCATGGGCTTCCACCTTCCAAACACCACTCTCCATTAAAGGTGCTTACCAACCACATGTGTCATATACCACCCATGTATGCTGTCTGGTCTGTCTTCCAACCCAACTTACCTCCCCAAATATACCTACTATCCTTCCCCAACATGCCAATCCCACCTTCACAAACAAGGGCAATGTGTTCCAAAATGGATTTCACAACAGACATAACTGTCCATTTTGCACCCACTTACTACTGTATACATATATATATATATATATATATATATATATGTGTGTGTGTGTGTGTGTGTGTGTGTGTGTGTGTGTGTGTGTGTGTGTGTGTGTGTGTGTGTGTTTGTGTGTGTGTAGATATGTGTGATGTTCTCTCACACATATCCTACAGCACGGTCATTCAACAGTAGCGGAAATGTATATATATATATATATATATATATATATATATATATATATATATATATATATATATATATATATATGTGTGTGTGTGTGTGTGTGTGTGTGTGTGTGTGTGTGTGTGTGTGTGTGTGTGTGTGTGTGTGTGTGTGTGTGTTTGTATATATGTAGACATACACGTATATATATATATATATATATATATATATATATATATATATATATATGTATGTGTGTGTGTGTGTGTGTGTGTGTGTGTGTGTGTGTGTGTGTGTATGTATCTGCATATCTGTAGACATACATGCATATATGGGGTGCATTGAAACATCAGGTCCACACTCTCTAACTCTCCTTCTTCCACAGCTGCACTGTTCTGCCTTGCTACAACACAGACAGGTGTCACATGTGGACACAGCCTAACATTGGGGGGGTATATATATATATATATATATATATATATATATATATATATAAAATATTATATATATATATATATATATACACACACACATATATATATATATATATATATATATATATATATATATATATATATATATATATATATATATAAAAGAACATATTATCGCAGGTAAGCCTATTACACACCTATGGCATTTGTGCATGCTGCATTACACTTTAACATGACTGTCCTGCAAGTGGTGGGGTCTGAAACACGTGTCTATCATAACGGTATTACTTCCACCTCCAGCTATTTGCCACACTAATAAGCATGTCTTGAGGTACAGAACACACACTATGATGGCTTACATCTTGTCATTCAGTGCTGATCTTCACAGTTGACAGGTATGGCCTACTGCCCACAGGGACAGACACTATTGTCCATAGCAGTTGTTCAGCAGGACATCATTACAACAACTCTTGATGGCACATATAAATCTTTCCACTTCATCTATCCCATTATTATAGACCAAGTACTACATTCAGTTACATGCATATATGTTTCACATACCTGTTGTAGGATTGTCGTCTCTTCTGAATGCACTTTTATGTGTCCTCTTAGTTATATAGAGTTGTTTGTAGGTTATGTGTTGTAGATACTTTTTTCCTGTTTGTTTGTTTTTCTCTCTCTCTCTCTCTCTCTCTCTCTCCACTACTGGGATTGAGCTGCTTTGAATAGGTTGCAGCATGGATTTTGTAGGTGATGCACATGATCAGGTGATGGCCTCTGCACCAATCAGTGTTCACCACTTGCTACTTGCATGCAGCCAGCTGTGTAGTACTTCCAATTACCACTGTCATGGCAACCCACTACTGTAAATTACTAAATCATGTGGGTGTTGTCCCTTTACCTTTCCTGTATGGAAGACATCCTTCCAGTGTGTGGGCAGCAGTGTTACAGACAGCAGGTAGCAATACCTCTTACAACAGGACTTGCAGACACAGGCCAACTACATATTTATATAAGGTTCCAGACCTAAGGACAGTGTGAGTAGTGTTGTTATATGCATTGTACACTGCTAGTTTTACAGGGTTTGTGTGTACATACTAGTTTAGCATGGAATGCAGTCTGTCTGCATAGCTCTCAACTCTGGGCCTATCCACAGGATGGCCAGGGGATTGGCTGTTATGTTTTGTCTGTTCACCACACAGGTCTTGTCTCAGATATATCAGTGGCATTCATTTGCTTTTCTGACTTTTTTATTCCTGAAAAAGGGTATGTTGCAACCAATCCTGTAACACCTGCAACTTTCACAGTGTATACCAACAATATTGCAAATATGGCCCTGTGTTGCAGCCTCTGTCCTCCACCTATATATCAGGTTTTGTCCATATGTCATGCAGTAAGAGGTTGTTACATAGTGGCCTATCATTATGTCATGCTGGTATTCCTGCCATCATTCAGTGATGTGGACCCCACATATATTGTTGGGTAGGGTTCATATATATGGTGGCTACAGCTGGACAACACGTGTGTGTCCTTGTACAGTCCAGAGGTCAGTGTATGTAACACTGTTATATGCTCTTGTAAGTCATTCTATGAGGGAGGGGTATGCACCATATATAACCTAGGCTGTTACAATATGTGAGGTATGTCAATAGTAAGACACCCTAAGGTATATGGCTGTACGTTTTCATACATTTCACCTTGGGAACATTGGTGGGCTAGCACTTATTGTCTTACAGACAGTTCTGTTTGTCAGTGTGATACTGATATTTTAGGTTAAGCATTGTTATGTAACAGATACATTTTCATTGTGACAACTTAATTCTTTTCCCCCTAGGGGTTGAGTACAGAGTGTAATTGGAGGCTGCTGAACTACTTCTGCATTAATTAGTGTCAATTGATCCTTATCCTCCGGGCCAGTGTTTCTTTACTGTCGTACTACTTGATGGCCTTGGCCTGGACAGCAACATATGTTATGCTTTCAGATCACTGTATAAAATGTTTTGCTTGAGAGTTGCATTACTCAGTATGCATTTTAAACACCTAATTGTCTGCTATATGAAATGGCATATACAACTGAAATAGCACACTAATAAACATTTCTTATTTATGCAAACCTGTGTGTGGTGTCATATCCTTTGACTTCTCTGTGGGTATATGTTTCATGCAATAATTGTCATTTGTATGAGGGAATCAAACACTGTCCATTTTAAAAGGTGGCAACTGTAGGAATACTGGCTGTTCAATATGCTGTGCACCCTCTAAATATGTATCTTCCTATACATATCTATATGCAGTAATATATGTATATGTGTGTGTATGTGTATATACACACACACACACACATATATATATATATATATATATATATATATATATATATATATATATATATATATATATATATATATATAGGGTCTAGGACTACTCATTGAAAGCACATTTCACTGAAAGTCAAATGACTGTGCACAAATCACTGAAAGCACAATTCACTGAAAACACAATTCAATAAAGCACATTTCACTGAAAGTTATATATGGCCTTTTCCCCACTGTAATGCAACCCTAGAGTTAGAATATATAGTAAGGGGGGGGTTGGGGGCAACACCCCCCACATGGGGGGTGGGGGGCATTGCCCCCCACATAGTTTGGATATATATTAAGTTTAGAAAAGAGTAATTTATTGAAATTGCAAGTATCCATGTGTATAGTTCAAAATATTTAAAATAGGTGAGGAGTTATGCCCACCACACCCCACAATGGGGGTGGTGCCCCCCCACACTCTCTCTTACTATATATTCTAACTCCAGGGTCACACTACAGTGGGGAAAAGGCCATATATAACTTTCAGTGAAATGTGTTTCAGTGAATTGTGTTTTCAGTGAATTGAGCTTTCAGTGAACTGTGGTGCAGAGTCAAATGTGTTTCAGTGAAATGTGCTTTCAGTGAATAGTCCTAGACCCATATATATATATATATATATATATATATATATATATATATATATATATATATATATATATATATATATATATATATATATATATATATATATATATATATATATACATATATATATATATATATATATATATATATACATGTGTGTGTGTGTGTGTGTGTGTGTGTGTATGTGTATATGTATCATTGGAATGTTTACTGCTTCCACATTGTACATTCCCTATGGTAGACAGACTGTTCTGCATGATATCATACTGACATCATCCTGACATCATACAGGTGAGATGGATTACTGTTAACATCTTGTGGCTATGTTGTGTAAGGTCATGGGTATGAGACTTGCAAGTGTTGGTATTGTGTTGCAAGGCAGATCTGTTTGGATGTGGAGGAGGGGATAATATCAATAATTACAAGACGTACTTAAATTGGGCCCCCTCACCCCCATTAACGGTGCCTTTGGTCATATATGTATTTGTTGTGTTCTATATATACACATCGACATATATAAATACATTTCCTCTACTGTTCAATGACTGTGCTGGATGATATGTGTGAGAAAACATCAGATTTATTTATGTCTGACATGGCTTAGTGGTAAATCAGTTTGGCAATGGTGTGCAGTGTCCTGGGTTGAGACTTGCAAGGGTTGCATATTTTGTTGCTGGGCAGAACAGGGGCTGTTGGAGACAAAGTGACTAAGGTACATGGGTTTGCGCGGGTTTGTGCGATGGTAAGCAATGCCAATTTCCAGTTAAATATGCTTACAGAGAGTTAGTTTCAAATTGCTTATTCTGTGTGTGCGTGGCTTACCCCATGCAAACAGGCTTAAACCCGCTTAATACTGCTTAAAAGTGCTTACACCAGCTTACCCCCACATTAATTTCTTTAAAAGAAAAGAAAAAGGGGTGATAGGAAAGTGGTGAAAAAGGGGCACAAAGAGGGGAAAGGCAATAGGGAAAATAGCTAGGGATGTGCAAGACGGGTGTAGGAAAGGTCCATAACTGCCCATTCCTTCTACAGCAAGATCTGTGCATATACACTGAATTTGAAGGTAGATTTGGACACTCAAACTCCTGAGAGAGGGGTGAGGACAACAATAATAAGTTGTGAAGCCAGTTACACCAGATTACATGTCTCCAGTGGACATGTGTGTGAAATGGACAGCTATATATGGGGTGAGAGGTTTTTTTTGGGAACGGATTGCCCTTTTTTCTTTTTTTTTAAGGTGAGAGTAGGATGTTTGGGAAGGATAGTTAGTATATTTGGGGAGGTAGGTTGGGTAGGATGACAGACAAGACAGGCAAGACAGACAAGACAGCATACAGAGGTGGTATATGACATGTGGGGGGTAAACACTTTGGATGGGGAGGGGTGTTTGGATGTAGGAAGCCCATGAGACCCAAATGGAAACAGTGAGACCAAGGTCCCCACCCATGGGCAGTCACCACTGCACCTTCATGGCCCTGAAGGTGGCTGTGCTGGGGCTGGGTAGGAGGAGCAGACTAACCCTCTAAATGCACCACGTGGCCCTCAAGCTGGCATAGCTGATCTCCAAACTCCCTGCGGATCTCGCTGTGCACCAGACCCCAGACCTGACAACGGGTGACAGTTTCCTGTCCGTGCCTTCTCCCAGGGGGGTGAGCCCCATCCCCTGAGGCAGTTCCACCTGAAGGTGGTGCAGGAAGAGCAGACTAGGAGGTCCCAGGGTGGCCCCAGATGTGCTGGTGCCCAGTGCCACAGCCAGATGAGGTGGGAGAGGTGGGTCCGCTGGGACCGGCCTTCCCAAACATGCTATGGTGTTGCAATTTTAAAACATATGTGGATTGTAATAGTCAACACATTCCAGGATTAGGTATAACAACATGCATAGATATTCCCATTAACCCAAAATACCAGATATGGAACAGTTGCATAGCAAACAGAACACATGCATATATGGACCACAGTGGCCATTACAACAGCATGCAGTTACATTGATGCCAGCATGCCACTATTGTGGGAGCATGTCAACTTGGCACATGCATAGAAACACATTTCAATATTTATCAAACAATAGGAGATATGTTGCAACAGTAGATTTAATTGCACACATACCCATTGAGTTGTGTATTTAAATTATTGTTGAAGATATGGTGGGGGGGGGGATTTCAATTAACAACTTGTATATCTCCATAGTTCTAACAACTTTCTTAGTCACTGCTGTAATTTCCACCTTACAGGTATTATTACACTACCCTATGGCCTTAGTTTGGACAGTGGTATGTTTGTAGACAAATATATACATGAAATGTGTTTTACCTACAGTATACACCTTTTACCTGGTATACCTGTGGAGGTATTGTTTGTTAACACTACCTGACTGTTCCTATGCATATTCCCAGATTCCAGGTTGATGTTATGCACATACCTCTCAATCTCTTATTGCACAAACATTGGTCAAGGTTTGACAACATGGAGGTGGAACTGGGACATATTTTGACAATTACCTTCATAAACTTTTGGTGAGTTGCTACAATGACAGGCTTGTTTTCATATACATTTTCTGAATATTTACAGGTCTGACAATGAGTTATATGTCATTAAAAGCTGCCTAAATTTCAGAGATCATCACACTGATTTACCTGGGGGGACAGGGTAACAGGCAGTGGATATGGGTCAATTATCTGGACATTCTGAAGAAATCTATACAGTTGAGGGGTATGATTATGCATACAGCTTACTACCACTCCCAGGATTTGAACCATGGCTGTGTCTGATAAAAATAAAACTGTCTGACACAGTTGATTGTGCTATTTATATATATAAATACATTTCTTCTACTGTTTGATATCTTCTGTATTACAGAAACATGGCTAAAGCCTACAACTCAAGACCAAGAAATTACCCCTCCTGGATATAACATCCTGAGACGTGACCGTAAAACCAAAAAAGGGGGAGGAGTAGCCATTTTGTATAAATCACAACTTCAGGTCTCTTCCTTTAATGTGTTCCTACCCTTAGATACTAATGCAGAAACCCTTACTGCTAAACTTCAAATCAACAACTCTAAATCTGTCTACATAATGTGTGCCTATCTTCCCCCCGGAAATAATATCAATACTCTTGAAAAGATCCTTAGCTGCCTTACTACTCACCTACCTCAGGAAACCATTGTCCTAGGTGATTTTAATATAGACTGGGCTACCTGTAGCTCCCCAAATCCTATCTCCCACATAAATCTATACGTTTTTTTCCCAAATAATTACCTCCCCTGCTAGAATCCATAAACCAAGTGGTAAGGAAACTACCCTAGACTGGATCCTTATGAACAGCCATCCTAATATATATAAATCAGGTACCCTTCCAGATGATATGAGTGACCATGTTCTAACCTATACAATTAAACAAAAAACTCATAGCCCCAATGATAATATTTACAAAACCTCTCACTCTAAAAAACACTTTCATCCAGAGAGCTTCCAAAATGAACTCAAAGCATGTGACTGGTCCCCACTGCATCATCTTCAACTAGAGTAAGCAGCCACCTACTTTAATATTAGATTCCTACAGATCCTAGATTACCATGTCCCCTTTCGCTCCAACCGAGTAAGAACCAAAATTGCCCCATGGCTCACAAAACAAACCAGACAAAAGATCCTCCTACAAAATAAACTCTGGGCCAAATGGAGAGCCTCTAAAAGCCCAACAGACCACCTTCACTTTAAACAACTACGTAATGCAACCAAAAAAGACATTCTACTAGACAAAAAAAACTTTTACCTGCACCTCCAACAAACCCATCAGCAAAAGCCACAAAAGTTCTGGTCAAGCATTAACAAATTACTTCAGCCAGGGCACTCTAAAACTCCTGCCCCAACATGTATCACCCATACTAACACTAAATAAGTTGCTGATGCCTTCAACAACTACTTCACTGAAGCCATTCAAACTCTAGCTAACACATTACCTCCTATTAGCACTAGCCCATTTAATACCACAAATAGGTTCATAGGTTCATAGGCTAGTACTAGGCTAACTGCCCTTGTGAGCCATTTTAAGCCTAGACAGTTATCCCCTGTGAGGTTCAAACCCTGTACCTTGTGTTTGTAAGGCAAACACCTTAACCATTAGGCCACCCTCCCAAATAGCTCCTACCTTCCATTTACAACCAGTACCTACATCCCTCATTTGCATCCTACTACAAAAACTTAAACCAGACACCCCTTCTGCTGACTGTCTTCCAGCAGAATACCTGCAGATTGCTGACACAGCCATTGCCTATCCCATTTCCATCCTTATTAATACGACAATTACAAAAAGCACAATCCCATCCATATGGAAAGTCTCCCATATCATCCCTCTACATAAAGGTGGTGCATCTACTGAACTTTCCAACTTTCGACCAATTGCCTTACTCTCTCCAATAGCTAAAATAATGGAAAAATGTATACACCAATAATTACTAGACCACCTCCTCAAAAATAATTTACTTGCTAACTGCCAGCATGGTTTCAGGCCTCACCATAGCACTACTACTGCCCTCCTATCCTTTTCTGACTCTATAAACAAACATTGTGATAACAACTCCCTTTCCTCTGCACTATTCATTGACCTTTCAAAAGCATTTGACATGGTTAACCATCACCTACTTAACGACAAACTAAAAGCCCTATCACTTGACCCACAATCATTACTCTGGTTTAAATCCTATTTGGAAAACAGGCACCAAGCAGTGCTGTGGGACAATAATCTTTCTACACCCCTCTCTATCAACATTGGAGTACCTCAAGGCTCTATTTTAGGCCCTCTTCTCTTTTCAATTTTTATTAATGATCTAAATGCCAAAATTCCCCAAGCCACCTGCATACAATATGCAGATGATTCTACTTGAATATGCACAGCCAACTCCCCAACCTCTCTCCAGGCCCTCACCCAAACAGTATTTAATATTGTTGAAAATTGGTTCATGCAACATTGCCTCCTCCTGAACCCCAAAAAAAACAAAATTACTGCTTTTTGCTCCTACCCAAAAGTCACCACAAATTCACTTCACAGTAACCTCCAACAATGGAACTAGCACATGCCCAGATACTACAACCTGTCTCCTGGGTATTACTATTGACCACAACCTTAACTTTGATGATCAAATTAATACTTCCATAAAATCTGTCAACAGAAAACTAGGCTCTCTTTATAGAATCAAACCCTTCCTTACGCCATTAGCTAGAACCACTATTACCCAGACCCACCTTATCTCTACCCTACTATATGCTTCAGCCATATATACCAATCTATTCAAAAAAAACCTTAACAAACTTGCAACCAGCTACAATAACATAGCTAGATTTGCCACTGGTGCCCCTTTTAGAACCCACCACTGTCACAACCTTAAACAATTGGGATGGTTAGAACTTCAGAACCAACTTCAATGTCAGCAACTTACTATGACCCAAAAAATCCTTCACCACCCTAATAATATCCCAATCCTCACTAGCCTTATTACTCCATACAAAAATCTAGCAACACTATGCTCAGAAAATAAACTTCTAGTCTCAACTACTAAACCTAACAACAAAGCTGGGGACTCACTTTTCTCTAATACAGTGAGAAAAAGCTGGAACCAGCTTCCAAGTGAACTTTTGACTCTTTCTTCTACACTGCTTTTCAAAAAACACCTTAAAGAATACCTTAAAACACATTGGCTTTGTCCCTTCTCTAACCCTGACTAATATTTCTCTCCCCAATCGTGCTCTTGCTAACCTATTGTACTAGGATGCTGACCTGAACTAACCAGTTAGTTAACATCTCACTAGTATCTAACAAGTTTCCCTTCTTACTACTTTATAAGAATCTTTATATTAGCTTTCCTAAAAAAAATGGACTCTGTATAAGTTTTTCCATATTTAGAATCTCAACAATGTTCTACTATTATTTTACTATTGTATATATTGTATGTTATGTTGTATGTTATGTTGTTGCCTATGCCTGGAGCTTTTCTCCCTGGGCCTCTACTGAAAATGGACATGTATCCAGTTAAACTAGCCCGGTCAACAAATGTAAATAAAATAAAATAAATAAATAAATAAATTTAGATATTGCTGTGTAGCTCTTTACTTTTTTTTTGTGTATAAGTCTCCCGTGGTTTTACAATCTGACCTTGTAATTACAACAGTCTTATACAGGGATTCCTAGGCATTAGTATTATGTACCTCAGTGTGGGTGACAGTGATGACTAATACATTATTATTCAGAGAAACTGCAACACTAACAATGCCATGCAATACCAGACTAAACAGTACCAGTCCAGGATTTCAATCTTTATTTCCAGGCACAGTTTTCTTATCTGACAGACCTGTTGAGGGAATGTTTGTTGATACTACTTGAATGTTGCCACACATATTACCAGATTCCACGTTATTATTATGCACATACATCTCACTCTGTTACTGCACACACTCTGGTCATAGCTTCACAACATGGGGATAGAGATGGGACATCATTTGCATATTACTCTCATAACATTTTGGCGAGTTGCTAGAGTGACAGGTTTGTTCTTATATATATATTTTTCTGATGGTTATGATGTCTGACAATCAGTTGTATGTCCTTATTTGCTACCTAAATATCTGGGATCATCCCACTGATTTGTCAGGGGGACAGGCAGAAAATTTAAGCCAATTATCTGAACTTTCTGACAAATCCTGTATAGTTGAGGGGTATGATTATGCATAAAGCTTACCACTCCCAGGATTCTAACCATGGCTGTGTGTGCTAAAATGCAACAATTTACATCACAGTAGAGTGTGCTATTTGGATTTTGCTGTGTATCTTTTCACTGTTTTCTGTCTAAGTCTTTCTCAGTTGTACAATATGACCTCTTGTGATTATAACAGTTGTATACAGACATTCTTACATATTTTATTTATGTAGCACAGTTTGGGTAACAGTGCTTAATACAACAGTACTATTAAGAGAATGCAACACTACATTACCATATAATACCAGAGTAAACTCAAGCAGTCCAGGAGTTAAACCTTTATTGGCAGGCTGTTACCCTTTTATTTACATACAACCTATATGAGACTCTTCCTGCCATATTGTCTGGTTTATTCAGTACATCCCATACACAATACAAGTTTTATACTGCCAATTAACTTTCTACTACTTTTAGATTTATTTCTTATGACAGTACATGCAAGATTATTACTAACCTGCCTCGTGATGCAGCCTTTGCAGCCTACACGCATGGGCTTCCTGATTCACAGCCCAATCTGCTGCAGCTGTCAGAGACATAGAGGAATATTTAGCCATACCTATCCATAATATACACTAGCTAGGCAATTATCAAACAATTAGTAGAATGTGTACTTACACGCTGCTGGGACATCACCTTGCATAGGTTTTTGGATCCATTGATCCAAGAGCTCCCTCTTCCTCCATTTCAGGTCAGCATAGTGATGCCTGACCTGCTCACCAGTTTGAGGGATGCCAGTGGCACTGGTGAGGTCACGGGTGAGAGGGTTCCAGGCTTCTGCTTTATATTGGGAACCCTGGTACTGGCCCGGAAGCAGTCTCTCTTCATGGTCTTTTACCAGGAGCCCTGCCATGACCTTAGACACCTGGATGCCCCAGCTCTGCACTCGGAAGTGCAATCCTTCCCCAACCCCGGCCATTGTGCCTACAGGAGGAAGCTGCAACCAGTTATGAGATGTATTCCCACCTGTGGGGTTTAAATAGGGCTGATTTCCCACACTTTGCCATGATTGGCCGGTTTTGAAAATGCTAAGCTATGGGAAAACCTGCTTACCTAAGGTTGGCATTGCTTAAAGGGGCATACCAATGGGAAAATCTATTTTGCTGTGCTACGCATTACTTACAGCTGATAAGCAGAGATGTGCAATATTTACCATTGCTTATTTTTAATTTTGCACACTATTTGCTGTTTGGCATTGATTTATCATTCATTACATTATAAATTTGTTTAGTATCTGTGATTCATGTGTACTTACACTGTATGGGGTACTTGTGTTTATCGGGGGATTTCACCACTTTATTACAATGACACCTCACATCTGCACTTAATGTAGTACTCCAGTTCACAAATATATGTTATTTAGTAGGTTATACAACAAAAAATTGTTTATAAATTCCGTTTGCATGTAAAATGTGATTTTGCTATATTGAGGATTTGCTTGAATATACCTCAATTTTATGCACAAATGATAGGGCATAGTGGTAAATCACTGTGGCTATGGAGTGCAGGGTCCTGGATTTGAGACTTGGAAAGGCTGATTATTTTATTGCTGGGCAGAACAAGGGCTGTTGGATACAGAGTGACTAGGGCACTTTTAAGCAGTTGTAAGCGGGTTTGCACGGGTTTTGCATGATGGTAAGCAATGCTAACTTCTGGTTAAATATTCTTACAGTCAGTTAGCCTCTAAATTGCTTATCCTGTGTAGGCATTGCTTACCCCCGCGCAAACAGGATTAAACCCGCTTACTACTGCATACAGGTGCTTCCTCCCACTTACCCCCACACTAATTTAGAAAGAAAAGAAAAATGGGTCATGGGAAAGAGGTAGATTTGGACAATTTATACATTTTTACACTATTTGCTACATAGCATTGATTTATCATTCATTACATATTATAAATGTGCTTAGTATCCCTGATTCATATGTACATATACTGTATGGGGCACTTGTGTTTATATGTGGATTTTACCACATTATTACAATGACACCTCACATCTGCACTTAATGCAGTACTCCATTTCACAAATATATGTTATTTAGTAGGTTATACAGCAAAAAAGTGTTCATGAATTGCTTTCACATGAAAAATAGAATTCACTACAGTGAAGATCGAACCGGTAATGACTGCTTGCAAAGCACGCAATCTAACCACTACACTACTGCAATACTGCTTTGACTGAATGAATCTTGCTATTTACCTTCTTGTGCTATTTAAGCTACAGTATGCATAGCTAAGCAATGGGCAAACCTGCGCAGCTATGGTTAAATTTAATCAGTCTGATAAAAAAAATGTGTAATGTTATTTTCTCTAAGAAGGGACAGATTTCACTTATTGCTGTGGATTTCTGCATGCATCTGCACATTTGTCAGAAATCCTGGTGTGTTTCTGTTGCTATGAGCATAGGGTTTTACTGGAAAGTGAGGCTTTGACCTTTGCAATGGCTGTGGGTGTGTTTTTTCCTGCAATATGTCATGTTTGTACACTAAAAGTCCCACTTTGGGCATTCAAAAAGGTGGCAAACCCCTATATGAACGTTCTCGCGCATTGTAATCCCTGAATGAATTCTTGAGTGCAGGGGCATGTATATTGTGAGAACTCTGCTCTCAGACACATCGCCTGCATTCATCCATGCTCTGTGTCCATTTAGGAGCAGAGGCCGCGTGCCTTCATAAATATGCATGGCGCACTGACGTGCTGCTCTTAAACGGTCATTTCCATGCAGGAATAAGCTATTCCTGCACAGAAGTTTACTGAATTCCAGGGCAGGAGTTTCCAACAGTGTATGCAGGAATTTACAAACAGAAACTATTTTTAAATCAGCAAGCCTTGAAGCAACCAAATAACACAAAAGCTGTTAGACCAGTTATATAAACTCCACCACAGGAATAGGGGGAGAAGCAGTTTCAGGACAGATAAGAAACAGAAAACAATGCCAGAAAATATATAAAATAATTTAGTCAGGCAAAAAATAATTCAGTCAGGCAAAATTAAGACAATTCAGAAGTCTGAAAGGTTAAAATGCAAAGAAATATACTTATCAGTCAGCGATATATTTCCAGATTGTTTGAGAATCACACTTCAGCCAGAACACCGGGAGTTTCCAACAGTGAATGCAAGAATTTACAAACAAAAACTATTTTTAAATAAGCAAGCCTTGAAGCAATCAGATAACACAAAAGCTGTTACACCAGTTATATACACTCCACCACAGGAATAGGGGGGAAGCAGTTTCAGGACTGATGAGAAACAGAAAACAATGGCAGAAAATATATAAAATAATTTAGTCAGGCAAACAAATAATCCAGTCAGGCAAAATTAAGAGAATGCAGAACTGGTTTATACCTGCAAATGGGGTAATTAGCATACAGGAGCTGTGTCCATGCAGGAATAGTGAAGGAGCACACGTGCACATCCCGGGAGCTTGTTCCTGGTTCTCTCTGCGGCCACATTGCCTCCAGCAGCTCTTGCACTATTCCTGCACACCATGCAGAGCTTGCTGAATCCTGGGGAAGATATTTTTTTTACTTTCTGTGTTGATTTAACATATAAGTTTAAATGTGACTTAAAAAGAAACGTACACTTCAGAATTGGTGTTTAAATAACACTACTTAAAGTTATCATCCATATCATGTTTATTCACTTTATCATTTTAATATGTTAATGTTCTTCTTTATAAACAAATTCTGAATATGAAGTATCCACTGAAAATGTGTACCTCTATCTTGTGGCATTCCTTTCTCAGTGAGTCAAGTTATTTCATTGTTGTTCTAACTGCTGCTTCCTTTTCTGCTGAAAGATTCCTCTGGTGGTAAATAAGGTGACCCATTATCTCAACTTCTCTGTAAGAATTTCCAACAGTTTGTTATAGTCCACACAGTAAAAGGTTTATTGTAGTAAATAAAGCAGAAGGAAAATGTGTTCTATTAACTTCTATGCTTTACTATCCAACAGATGTTGGAAATTTGATCTCTGCTGACCCTTCTAAAATCATTATGTACCTCTGACAGTTCTCAGTCATACATTACTCGAGTCTAGCTGTCAAGAGCATGAGCATTACCTTATTAGTTTGCAAGCAAGTGGAATAACTCAAAGCTTTGGGCACTGTTTCGTACTGCCCTTTTTCTGGGATTGTTAAACAATGACCTTTCCAATCCCATGATTACTGTCTTTTTTTCCAAATTTGTGGGTCAAGTCCAAGTAACACTATAGCAGCATCATTTTCCAGAATTTTAAACAATTCATCAGGAATACCATCACTTCCTCCAGCCTAGCCAATAGTAAGGCTTTGTAGGGCCCACTTAACTTCACTCTCCAGGGTGTGTGGCTTGATTTCATGCTATAATATGTATGAGGGATATTAGCATCCTTATCATATAGTCCTTCTGTACATTCCCATCATCTCTTCTTAATATCTTCTGCTAAGAGCCTCCTATCTTTGTCTTTCATAATTACTTTTTTTACATTAAAACTGCCCTAAATATCATCAATCTTATTAAAGAGATTACTTGTCTTATAGGTTCACAGGTAAGTACTACTTTAGCTGCCTTGTGGGCATTCTAAGCCCAGACAGTTTCCCTTTTTGTGCTTGAAGTAACCAGTCCCATTTGGTTATAGACTGGGCTTACCCATCCTATGGTCAGTAATTATATATTACCCCCAATGAGAATAACTGGGATCATACAATAGATAATTTTAAAGCACTCATGCATGGGATAAAATATTTAGGAGCTGTACATGTCCATTAGTAGTACAGAGGGCAGTCTTGGGATACATTTTTTGTTTCCCATCCATAGATCCAAGTTGCACTCAAAAATGGACTGGGATGAACTTTGTTTTATGTGGATGGTTAGTCTGTTCCACAGCAGTGGTATCCTCTGCCAAATATACCTGTCCTTCCAAACTGTTTGGTTGATGCTGCAGAAGAGGTTTAGATCTAAATCAAGTATTTCTGATGACATTTGACTTGCTGAGAAGTGCAGTAAATCAATCAGTAATGGGACAAAGGATGCCTTGCATACAAGACACAGGTCGCCTCATAGCAGCCTTTCCCTTTCTATTATTTTTTACATTTTTGTTTTTTGCACCGCTCATTTAAACACACCTCCTTATATATTCTTGGAATTCTATGAAACTCAACATTCAGTCTCACGTATTTTTCCCCTATCTTGATTTTTCCTCTTTTTATCTTCAGCCATTTCTAAACATCCACAGGTAGCCCTTTTGCCTTCCTATTCTTTCTATTTGATTTTTTGCCACCTCCTGGCCAATATCTGAAGCTTGCATCCATTGTTTTTGAAGTGCTCTATCCACCAGGTCTAAACCCTTAATTCTGTTTTTACCTCCATGATGTATTCCTTTAGAATATTGTTGAGCTTGTATCTAGCTGGCCTGGATATTTTTCTTTAATCCTGTTCTAAATGTTGTGATTTGAAGCTGTTGCTCTGAGTCACAGCTCTTGTTCTTGTTTCTGCTAATTCTGTAGAGCCCTTCCTTCTCTAACTACAGTGTATGCAACCAATCAGATACAAAATGTAAAGGTTGGGCTCACAGCTCACACACCAATTATGTAAAAAGAAGACCAAGCACAAGCTAAGAATGTTATACAAATCTAAAGGTTATCTATGAGAAATGGCATTACCATCATCTCCCCTAACATATTGCATGCATTATAAAGTTTCTAAATTAAAAAAAAAAAAACTCAAACAGACTGCAACAGACAATAAAAAAAAAACATTTGCTGCCATCTTCCCTAACAGAACTCAACCATGGTGTATGATTATAGAACTTAGACTGGCTAGTGCTCCAAAGTGCTTTAGCAGAGCCACATCTCATATTGATACACTATATGCTATACAAGTGTCTGTTCAAAACTAAAAAGTGTTCTAATACTGCAGAGTAGTAAGGGTCTTAACTCAGTATCAGGAACGTTGCCAGTATCATGACATAGAGGGATAAACCCCTGACTATAGCCCAGCTGACACAGGTACATTTAGTTATTGGATATGAAGTGCTGGCAGGAGAGAAGGCAGAGGAGGGCACTTGTGGCATACTTTGTAGTTCAGTTTCCCCTGGCAGAGCCCAGGAAGACCACCAGAAGGTGGGTGGGTGACCTGCTGATATCAGGCTTTTATAGATGTGAAGAGCTGTCTAGTGTTCATGCCCATTGCATGTCCCACCCTGTATACATACAACAGTGGCAAATAAAGGAGAAATTCCATGGTGTCAGAGTGTTGGTATCCCAGGATGCCTCAATCTCCTTGCCAACTCCATCCCTAAGCAGAGTAAGTCCAGGAACATAAAGAAGGTAGGAACACCCAGCAGTTGAAGAAAGGCATTGGGTCAGCAGATGGACAGCTGTGTGGGAGGAAAAAAGAGTTTCCCCATCAACAAATGTAGCCAATAAAAGGCAAAATGATTTCCCCATCTTCCTTTAGGTATTTATTCCATCCAACTTCCCAGGTCATATTGTTAGTAACAGTTGAATGCAATACTTGGATGAGTAGCCTTACAACACTCTGTGACTGCATCAGAGCCTCTTTCCAGGATTTTTTAAATTTTTTTAGTGTGCCAGGATCTCTCAATCTGAATTAAGCATGTGATACACATGTGACCTTCATTAGTAACCCCCTTTTCTTTAGGAATGCTATAGAAAATATGCGTGACTCTCTTTCCATACAAGCTATTTTGCAGTCCCCTTCCCAGCTATGTCTTAGCCATAATATTAAGGTCATATTCAGTTGTCTTATACAACAAACTGTGATTAATACATGTTATGAGTCTGTTTCTGAAGGTTTATACCTGTGATTATATCATTATTTATTTGATCAAACAATGAGCTTAATATAATGATTCTGACTATAGGCAATGATGAATGTAGCACATTTATAATTTATGTTTTTATGTTACTATCATATTAGCTGCATATGATAAAAAAAATGTTGGACCATATATAGGGTGCTATATATATATATATATATATATATATATATATATATATATATATATATATTCTGTATGCTTACTGCAGCATTTTAATAAGGACATTGTGCAGTTCAGATGTATGTGCAACGTTATTGCTGGACTGGCACACTGTGTTTTACTTCACAAATAACTTCTGCAGGTATGTAGACCTCTGTGATTCATATACTAAAGTTCTACCATACTTAAAAATATTTACACTGAACAATTCATTTATTATTGTTTTTCCACCACCATCTGCCAGTCATCAGTCCCCTCTCTGCCAGGGACTCATTCCTCATCACCACAAAGTCATGAAAGCCCAACATTCAGGCAGCCATCAGGGGTCATTTAGCATTTTTACAAGCTGGCCCTACCACCCCAGCATGCACTTGGCCAAGCATCAGGGATTCATGCAGTGGGCTGACCCATCACTTCTGCAAGGGGCATTCCTTCCAAGAATCCCCACCCCCTGGTAAGCTGAGCTGTGGTTTACCCATGCTCCACCAGTGAAATCTCACCAACTCCTTGGTCCCCAAGTTTGCACAGCCTTCTTCACCTCTCCAGAAGAGGCAAGCAGCTATACCTCTTAACTGTAACCCCTGCCTGCTAGTGCTGGGGTTACTAATTGAAACCCAGTCTCCTAAGTTACAGTAAGAGCACCATATTTGTGTTCCACAAAACCAGTTTGTATTTTATCTATTATTGTGAGATAAATGGTCCTTGACATTGTGTGATGCAAAATTCTCTGCTCTTAAGCAGAACAGAACTACCAAGAGTGGTTATGTTGGTGTCTGTTAGGCTGCTAGAATACTTTGCTCCTAAAGAAAACATTTATAACTGAAGCTTTTTTGAAGGTATTCTTGCAAGTATGTGAAGTTGTGCATTGCTAAACCACATTTTGTTTATTTTAGTAGATGGTTCCAGTATCTTCCTGTAACAAAGTTGTACTAGTGTAGCTGGATTGGTACCCCATCCCTATTACTAAAAGAACTGAAGTGGACTGTTTTTTTTAATTTCTTTGCCACCACTGTTTAGCATTTATCTGCCCCTCCATGGTTAGTTTGTCAATTTTTCCTCATCACTGAGCTGAGCTAAAAATCCTATGGTTACCTGTAAGGGCCGTGGAAGCCAATCATGTCTTGGATTAGAAGAATCACTGTGGAACCCTTACTTTCTAGAAAACTTTCTAGCAGGTTATGTTTGGTCAAAGAAAGAAAGAAGCCTGGAGACAATTCATTCCAGATCAGTCCTTTATTCAGTGCAGTTATGCCGATAAGCACTGCTGGAAAATTCTCTAGCAAGTGACTTTGCTCCCTAGTGGTCAGACAAGATTACCTTTACTACACTACAGAAGTTAACATGGCATCTGTAACTAGAACTGCGCAAAAGAAAGGGGTTCCGCAGTTATGCATCTAATCTGAGACATGACTGGCTCCCACTGCCCTTATAGGTAACCACAGGATTTTTAGCTTTACTTTTTGATTGTTACCTTCTCTGCCCACAAGCATGGAGGTTGCTAGTACATTAGTTATTAATATCTTTATGAGAGCATGGTATTTTGGCTTACCATCACTTAGATGAGAGTAATCTGGGAGAGGTCATCATTCAGAGAGCTATGAGAGGTGGGTCACGTTTTTTCCTTCAGTTTCCTCATATTTATTGCATGCACCCAAGGAAGTACAGGGCAATGAGAACATTGCAGTAACACAGAAGGATGTTCAGTCACTTCCACAAAGGGTGTTCCCTCAGGCATGCTTATCCCACTCCCCTGAGATACAAGCATTGAGCTTTCTGGGCTCCACAAGGAAGTTAGCACCACTCAATGTGCATCTGAGTCCTTACAACCCCTACTTCTCTCGTGGGGGAGGAACTAGGCCACACCCCTCACCCCCCTTCTCTGTGTTGCTCCTCCAGTGCTGGAGCTATGAATGGAATCCTGGTCACCTAGGATGCTGCTGGGAACCTGTTTCCTGCACCAGGGAGTCAGTCTAGAGATAAATAGGATATTGGAAGAAGATGGATACAAGCAAAACCTTCAAAGCTGCCTTGTAAAGAAACTGTCTATTATTTAAACATACCCTAATAATTTCAGAAAATGCAGTCTATTACAAACACAATACAAACTATACAATGTAAAGGGTAACAGTAACTGACAATCTGATGAATAGTATAGGTAACCTGCAACATATTGGGAACAAAGTTCAAGGAGATACTGTCCATTTTCATTCGTCTCCTGTTCCAAACTGTCCCAGACAGGATGGCCAGCTATGATGGTCATTGCCAACTCTTGCATTAAAATCGCCAATAATGAATAATGGTTCATGGGAAGGGACCTCACTGATGGCAGCACTCAGTTCATGACAGAATTTGTGCTTGACTTCCTGGGTAGAGGTTAAAGTAGGAGCATAGACACTGTAGATGCTGATCATGGCCACTTTTGTTTGTAGCCGAATTTTTAGCAGTCTCTCATTTCCCATATTTGGTGGTATGACTGAGCCAACAAGTTTGCTTCTGACTGCAAAACCAACACCATGTTCCCTAGTCACTTCTGGAAGCTTCCCATGCCAGAAAAAAATAAAGTCCTTCTCCCGAGACATCCAGTGGATGGCACCCATGTTTCCTTTAGAACCACAATGTGTATTTTGAGTAAAGTATCCCATTTTAATGTCTCCTGCATCTACATGATTAGAATTCACTTGCCCTTATTTCATGTAAGCTGCTCATACGTGCTCTCATAATATGTGTGCCTAAAGGCAGGGAGTTTTGTTTACAGTGTGTGCTCATGCTTTTGCACAATTTCATGGCCACAAACACTGCTGCTGGCCACAAAACAGTGCATGAAATTGTGTTAAGTGAGATGAGCAGCCATATTAAGTAAGTGCTGGTAATCATCATGTTAACACGCTGTAATCATGTAGGCTTCCTGCAAAGTCTATGCAATTGCTTACCTCCAGGGGATGTGTTTTTTTTATTTTGAAAACCAGTAAAGAAGTGGGGGTGTAGTTGATGTCTTAAGTATTCCCTGTGTAAGGGAAGCACTTTAATTCAAGATACATTATGTACTTCAGCAGACAAAAGGCAGAAACATGAGTTGAAACAAAGACATTTCATGCCCTGCTCTTTTTGTTTACTGGTCAGCACTGTTTGTTTTTAGTGCAGACGTGATATTAAAAGTGCCTAGGGGATGCTTATGCATCCATCTAAGTGTTGTTAAGGTCGGGTCTGACACTATAGCAGCACTGAACAAGGAGATAATTTAGCCATTTTTGAGCGCAATCAGGGCAGTCCATGCAGATATTTTAGCTGTTAACTCTTGATAAATACGAAGCAAAAATTAAAAAATATGTCTAATCTACAAATAGCCATGCATGTAAGATGTATATTGTTTACTTCTACTATGGATTATTTTGCAAAGATAAGAAAAGTTAAGGATTCTACATTAGTCATTGTGTACCTCTTTGTTATGTTCAGGCAGTTTGGTTCCAGAATGTCTAACTGCAGTTTGCTTACACTATTCCACTCTGCTGCAAGCTTAACAATTTATAACCCCCTTTAGATATATCTAGTTCAGGCGGGGAAATGACTAGTTTGGGCCATAATACAAACCTAGAAATGTAATAGTACATTTGACAGATTTATCAATGAAAAAGGAATCTCTTTATTGTGTCCTTAGTGATTCCACCCCCAGATCAGTTAAAAAAAACTGCTGCAAAAAAGACCTCATAGATGGCTTGACTCATCTCAGCAAGTTAATACGTCTTGTTATAAGCAAAAAGTGCAGAGAGTAGCAACACTCTTTGTCTTACACACGACCACTTTAATTCTTGGTCTGTTTCTCTTAAACAGTTAATAAATTCTTAATCTATATCCTTCTTCTATTATTAAAAATAAGTCATCGTGAGAACTCATGTTTTCTGTGCTTTCACGAACGCACCTTAACTGAATGCGCGCAAGCTTTAGTCAGGAAAGAAGGAAAATCAACACGAAGTATTAATAGCGACCTCTGAATACTGGTCTTGGCTCATAATACACACATCAGTGGGTCTGGCCCAGAAACTGTAGTTAGTGGCCATTTGGGCAATCGCTTCCATCTCTCTCAACTTTCTGGTTTGAAAGCCTGCATTTGCACTTGTTTCTGTCCTGTAGCTCGTCTAGTGCAGATACAGATTCTTAGTTTTAGCACTTAAATTTGCTTATTCGTGCTCAGCACTTGTTCAGAACTTGTAAGCACTAAATAAGCTACTAATTACTATAGCACTCAACCTTCCTCATTACCTAGAGGAAAACAGTTTTTGTACTTACTTTTCTCACTTGCTTAGAGAAAAACAGCTCTTGTACTCACTTTCCTCACTTATCTAGAGGAAAATATTTTTTTTATTCAGGCATGTCCAAGGGTCAGCTCCCAGTGTTCTCTCCTGTCTATCTGATGAATCTAGGTATCTTGAGCCAATGTAGAAATTGCCTCATGTACACAGACAACCCTCTCCTCCTACCACCCAACACTACAACCTGTGAGACATGCATTTATCTAGCCAAACTGGAGGTAAAGCTCTCTCCAACCAAGACTGAACTTGACAGTCATGAGGAGAAGGTAAACATTTGCATCACAACACACTCATCACATAGTCTCACTAAATCTGCACCACCAAAATCCACATATAGTAACACAAAAACATTCATGGAGGCTCTCATTAATAATGTGTCTAAGCAACAGAGACCTCCAAAGCAGAAATGCAAGCAACCCCCATCCCCCAACACAACCACATAGCCCATAGACTCAGTGTGCCACTCAACCACAGCCAATAAGGCAAAACAACGTACCCAACACACTAGTCATAGGTGACTCTATAGTCAGGCACACTGATGTCCCACTCACCAGGCTAAACAAGGAGAAGGTTACTGTCAGCTGCCTGTGGGGTGCCAGGATCCGCCACATAACCCATGCACTCATGTCACTCCACAACAAGTACAAATATGACTCTGTCATTGTCCATGTTGGTGTGAATGACCTGAGATGTACCTCCCTGGACTATATGAAAAGAGACATGGAAGAGCTCTCCAATCTTGTAGTCCAGGCAGGTATGACCCTAGCCATGAGTAGCATTCTGCCGTCGCCTAGAATGATACCATAGTACAAGGACAAAATGATTGACTTCAACAATTGGCTAAGCTTCTGGTATCATTCTAAGGGGATACAGTATCTGTCTGCTTGTGATGACATGGTCGACAGACCATGATGCTTTGCCATAGATGGCCTTCACCTGTCACCCCTGGGATTCTGGATACTGGCTAAGGCTGTTGCTGCCCCTATAGTGCCGTTTTTAGGCAAGGTTAAAATGACAAATTCACCACCGTAACAGGAACAGGCAAGCAAAAACTGAGGGCAATGCTACTCAATGCTAGAAGTCTAAATCTCAAAATGCACTCACTTGAGACACTCCTTAAAATGGCGAACATCGATATCTGTGCAGTGACTGAGACCTGGTTCAAGGCTCCAGAGAGCACCCCTGCACTACCAGACTATAACTCATACCACACTTTTCGGCCATGTAACCTGGACCAAAACACCAAAGGCGGGGGTGTGTCCATATTCATTAAGGATATCAACTCCTCCAGGCTAGTTGATCAGCATAATGCATCCGAGGTTATCCATGTGCAACTAACTCTGGGCAAAACTGCAATCCAAATTGTAGCTTGCCATAGATCCCCCACCATGCCCCAGGATTCCCACTCCTCTTTTCTTGATGTGCTGGAAAATATTAGGGTTCAACCAAACACCCTAATAATGGGCGACTTCAACTATACCACCATTAACTGGGAAAACTACTAGTGTACCAACTCCTTAGCTCAACTCTTTCTAACCACACCCCTTCCTCTTTTCATTAACCTCTACACATTTCCAATTGGCCATTTTTTCTCTTATCTTCCTATCTCTTTACCACTCCACTCCATACTCACCACACCCTCATATCTCTACATATTCTCAGCTTAAACACTTCCATCTCTAAATATATTTCTAACAAATAGCCAATCCTTCCCAATGGCTAATCCTACCATCCCTTCTCAGATTCCACTCTGCTTTACTCTTGTATCACTACCATTTTTAACCTTTGCCTATTTACTTTCCTCACATGAACACCCTATATATCCATACACTGACTACCCCAATCAACATACTAACTCTCAACCCTTACCATACCTACATAACCATGCAAACATTTACAATTTTATTGACATTTTCCCCCCAAAAGTTCCCGTTATGTTTGGTATCCCTAAGATTCATAAAAATGTACAAAATCCCCCTATGAGAGCTTTGATTGATGCACGTTCTTCTATGACCCACTCTTGTTCTAGATTGATTGACAATATTTTGACAAAATACATTAAATTGCTTCCAGGTATTTGTAAAGATTCCTGGACTTTCTTGAACAACATTAACGATATCCCATTTGATTTTTCCAATAACGTTTTAACAATTGATGTTATTGACCTGTATACGTCCATTCCACACCTGGAAGCTGTGGAATGGATTGTTTTTTTGTTAAGTGAACTAGGAGCTCCAAGATCTGAAATTGACTTGGTTACAGAATTATTGGACATTGTTTTGACGTGCAATTTTTTTGTCTTCGACAAAGAGTATTACTTGCAAAAACAGGGGGTAGCCATGGGCTCACCTTGTGGAGCAAGTGTCGCCAACCTCTTTGTCGCTTACTGGGAAAAGCATTTTTTGTTCAATAAAGCCGAATTGATGAAGAATGTCATCTTTTATACTAGGTTTTTAGACGATATCTTCATTCTTTTTCATGAGGATGTCACTTCTGCAACCAATTTTGTACAGGTCATCAATGAAACTACACAATTTTTAAAATTTACATTTAAATTTTCTACTAAAGAAATAGATTATTTGGATGTTAAATTAGTCAAAGACTTGGATAACAAGGTGTTAACATCAACTATTTTTAGGAAGCCCACTTATGTTAACTCCTTCTTACACTTTTCGAGCCTCCACCCCTTTAGACAAAAGCGGTCAATAGTTAAAGGCCAACTGGTTAGAGCGGGTAGGATGTGTAGTACTTTTTCAGATTTTTGTAAAGAATGTACTTTTTTGATGGGAGTTATTTGTAAATCGGGGTTATCCAGGAAACTTAATTGATGAGCTTATAAAGGAAGTTAACCAGAAAAGGATGGAAGGATTTTACAAACCACTCCTTAATCATGAAAGCTTTCCTTCAAGCGTCCAAATTGGTACCTCTAGTTTACTTGATGTCACTCCAATAGGGATTGACAAAATGGTTCTAACAGAAGATGTTGCAATGTCTTTAACAAAAAATATTGAATGTAAGTTCACTTTATGTTTTGTTACAACATTTAATACTAACTCTAAGGCAATTTGGTCAATTATATGCAAAAATTGGCACCTTATATCTAGTTCACTAGCACTTTCGGAAAAACTGGGTTATTTCCCTAGTGTAGTGTATAAAAGAGCTAAAAATTTAAAAGAAATTTTGCAAAGGAATACTACAAAATATTCCTTTAATAGACAGAAAGGTACATTTAAGTGTGAATCTTGTAACTTTTGCAAATATATAAAACCTGGTAATTCCTTTGACATTAGGAAAAAGAAATACCAGATTTATCACAAAATAAATTGCCAAACTCGCTCTGTTGTTTACATTGCCCTATGCGCTTGTTGCCCAGCATTTTATGTTGGTAAGACGGACCGTAAGGTCCGTGAATGAATATACCAACATGTATATGCAATTAAAAAGAACAAAGACGATAATGCTTTAGCAAAACACATAGACAAAAATCCTGGGCATACATTTTCGTTTATGGGTATTGATCATGTCCCGACAGATGTTAGAGGTGGCCCAACATCTCTTATTTTAGAAAACCGGGAGCTTGAATGGCAACTTACTTTAGATGCGTTCAGAGCTCCCGGTTTAAATGAAAACTGTAATATAGCTGCTGTCCTTAAATTACGGAGCTATTTGAGATAAGTTAACTTATCATTAGTATTAGTGTTAGTCTATTATTATTTACTATGCCAATATAGATTTTCTGAGGGATTTTCCTCAAGTAGGTAAAAATTATAATCAAAAATTAATACAAACATGAAAAACATTAGGGTCATTGTACACCATATATATTTGCTTTTCTAATGAAAGTACTAGTGGCTTATTAGGTTGTTTGTGTCTAAAATTGTTAGAAAAAACCTTCTTTAAGGAATTGATTTATTTGTTTTACCAGATATGTTGTTTTTAAATTGATTTTTAAAAAAAGTTGACTTTTTAATGAACATGCGCTGTTTGCATGCGCTTTGAGTATCATCCTTGACGTTGTTTTGCCACTTCCTGCTATTTAAAAGTTTTTAAACTTTTTAATTACTAACATAGTCACATCACGACTAACTGTTGTACCTCTGAGGAAGCTACGGTTTTTAGTAGCGAAAACGCTCTTTTGTACTAAATAAAACTAGCGTTCAGGCTCGTTGACTTGGTGGTTCTTTCGGACATTGGATACCTGTTGTGGACTTTTTGGTTTGCTTTTTTGTTTCACTTAACCATGCAAACATAATATGCTCACCCAGCTACCTACTTGCTATGTATAATAAAACACTACATATTAAATATAATTCGCTACATCTCAAGAGACTGTTATTTCCATACAGCAAGCTCCCTAATCTAAGCTATCTAGGACAACTACTCTCATTAAAGGACAGTTTTATTCATCCTAACCCAGGCCCTACAGCAACCTCTATCTCTCTCCAAAACCATAATCAATCAACCAATTACCCCCCTCGCTTAACCACTTATCTCCCTCCTGCTAGTTCTTCTAAATACACATAGTATTAACAACAAAGTAACTCAACTCCATGCTCTCCTACAAGTATACTCCTTTGACATTATCTGCCTAACAGAAACATGGCTAAAACCTAGTATCAAGGATAATGAAATTATCCCACCTGGATATAATATCCTAAGAATTGATAGAGTAGCTAAGAAAGGTGGAAGGGTTGCTATTTTATTCAAATCTGGATTACAATTAACCACATACAACTGTAATCTACCTCTAGATTCCCATACTGAAATTCTCATCTCTAAACTTGAACTTAACAATGCCAAATCAATCTACATTATCTATATCTATCTGCCCCCTGGAAATAACTTAGCCACCATGGAAAATATCCTGTGCTGGCTATTCCAACACCTGCCTCAAGAAACCATAATCCTAGGCGATATAAACTGGGATTGGAATTCCTATTGTACTAGCCTTCCTACCTCCCACATTAACCTACATGTTTTTTCTCAAACCATTACCTCACCCACCAGAATAAATAAAGCTAACAAGAAAGCTAGCATACTAGAGTGGATTCTTATAAACAATCATACTCACTACTATAATTCTGGAATCCTCCCTGATGATATAAGTGACCACTCACTTACCTACTTCATCAGGCATAAAACCAACACTTCTATTCTAACCTCTATCAGAAGTATTGGACCCAATGATAAATTTAACCCTAATTTATTTTGAATGGTACTAAGAGCATGCAACTGGGTTCCCTTAAAACACCTCCCTTTAGATGAAGCCGTTAATTTCTTTAATTCTACCTTCCTTTCCATTCTCAATCATCACGCTCCAACCAGATCTATTAGAATTAAGGCCAACTCTGCCCCATGGCTATCCAATGAAACCAAACATAAAATTCATCACATAAATAAATATTGGGCCAAATGGAGAATGACCAAAAAACTCTGTTGATCAACAAACCTTTAGACAACTTAGAAATGACACTAAGAAGACCATACTTTCTGATAAAACAATATTACTTACAATTTCAACAACCTAATCACAACAACCCACAAAAATTCCGGGCTAGCATTAAGCAGTTACTCCACCCAGGTCAATCCACTACACCTAACCCCCAAAATACAGACCAGAAAAACCTTGCCCATACAGCTAATACCTTCAACAACTTCTTTACAGATGCTATCCAAACATTAGTTAGTCAACTTTCAGCTAATACCTTCACACTACCTTCTTACACCTCAACCCCACCCCTTCCTTTTCATTTCCAACCAGTCCCAACCAAACTTATTCAAAACCTCCCAACCAAACTTATTCAAAACCTTTTGAATAAACTGAAGCCACGCTCTCCTTCAGCAGACCAACTGTCTTCTGAATTTCTACAGTTATCCTCCAATGCTATTGCCTACCCTATTTCCATATTGATAAATAGAACTATAAGCAAAGGTCACATCCCCACCTTATGGAAAGTCTCCCACTTTATCCCCTTGCATAAAGGAGGACACTCCATTGAGCTATCAAACTATCGCCCTATTGTTCTACTCTCTCCATTAGCTAAGATTATGGAGAAATGTATCCACAGGCAATTACTCCACCACTTAATTGAAAACAATTTACTTTCCAACTGTCAACATGGTTTCAGACCCTCACACAGCACTACCTCTGCCCTCCTTTCCTTTACTGATTACATCAACAAACAACGAAACCTAAATAATCTTTCTTCTGCTCTATTTATCAACCTGTCTAAAGCATTTGACATGGTAAACCACCAGATTTTCATAAACATACTAAAATCTCTGTCATTAGACCCACTTTCCATAAAATGGTTCCAATCCTACCTTGACAAATGACAGCAAGCAGTACTATGGCATAACACTCTATCCACCCATTTACCCGTTACCATAGGTGTCCCCCAGGGGTCCATACTAGGACCTCTTCTCTTCTCCATATTTATAAATGACCTTCATCTAGCTATCCCCCAAACCACTTGCATACAATATGCTGAAGACTCCACACCACTATGCTCAGCCACATCCTCCCAAGACCTTCACTCTCTCACCCAGAAGGTATTCAACATAGTTGAACAATGGTTCACTCAGCACTGCCTTCTTCTGAGCCCAAAGAAAACCAAACTCCTCCTCTTCACTCCTACTCAAAAGTCCTCTCCTCTTCATTTCTCTGTGACATCCACCAGTGGTACCATAATATCTCCAGACTTTACCACTAAACTTCTAGGTGTCACCATCGACAATAATCTGAACTTCGACATCCATATCAACAATACTGTAAAGCCTGTCAGCAAAAAAATCGGCACTGTCTATAGGATTAAACCCTTCCTTTCTCCTACTGCCAAAACTACTATAGCTCACACTCATTTGATCTCAACACTCCTTTATGCTTCTCCTATTTTTACTAATCTATCCAAGACTGTCTTCAGCAAATTGGAATCATCCTATAATAACATTGCAAGATTTGCAACAGGAAACCCATTTAGAACACACCATTGTATAAATCTAAACCAGCTAGGATGGTTAGAACTACAACACCTGATTAAATATCACCAACTAACCATTGCCCACAACATTCTTTACAAACCTTCTAATACTCCTAGTTTATCTAGTCTTATCACCCCCTATAAAAATCTGAAGTCTCTATGCTCCTCACACAAACTTCTTGAACACACCTCCAAATCTACTAACAGGGCTGGGTTTCTCTCTTCTCCAATACTGTAGGTAAATCCTGGAATCTTCTCCCTAATGACCTCTCCTCACTCACTTCCTTATCACTCTTCAAAAACAGACTTAAACTTTACCTCAAATCATACTGGCTATGCCCCTGTACCAAACCAGACTAGCCATCTATCTCTTTATACTTGACCTTGCCTATCTTGTGCTTACTATCCACTGTTACATCTTCCTTCTTGCTATACTTCTCTCATGTCGTCCTATTGGGCATCATTTCACTTCTCCTTATATACCTTTTTTTTCTAATAAATGCTTAGTAAAATCACTTCACAACTAACTTCCTTTCTCCACTATTGTCTTTACCTGTACTATGTCCCTGTACCTTTCTTTTTGCACTGTTTATGACACTTGTCCTCTTTTCACACCCTTTGCTAACCTCTATGCCTTACTGCACATTACCATTGCTTGGTTATTTTTATTATATTTTTACTATTTTTGCTATTTTTTCTTACAAATTTTTTTGCTTTTTGCAGTTTGTAATTTGTTATTTGTATTTGTATTTTATTCATGTCTTGGAGCTTATCTCCCCGGGCCTCTACTGAAAATGGACATGTATCCAGTTAGACTAGCCCGGTCAACAAATGTAAAATAAAATAAAATAAAATGTACTCCAATGCCCCGGATCAACTTATCCACACCCCACCAGGGGCAACAATATCCTAGACCTGGTCATTACCAACATGAGTGACCGGTGTTCCACACCTGAAGTCAACTCCTCATCGGTCCGATCCGACCATAAGCTAATCACCCTTGATATCCACATTCCGTCCCCACCCCCCATTAAGGAAACCACTGTGAAAAATTTCTCCAAAGCCAACTTCATGCTTCTTAAGACAGAAGTGGTGAACGCCATGACACCCATGCAGATGGACAATACAGTTACAACTGCTGAATCCTACACAAATGCACCCTATAAGCACTTACATGAGTGCATGGATCATGCTATCCCAAACAGAACCAAGACACTATCCTCCAAAAAAAAGGAAGCCAATCCGGTGGTCCCCTGACATAATAAAACTGTACAACAGAAGGAAGAAACTGTTGCAAAAGAGAGTAAAATCCCATGAGTGGAGGAGCTCCCTGGTCAGTCTCAGTAAGAAGCTGAGATCCCTTATAAGATCCTCTAAAGCTAGCTATGAAAACAAAATCACTGCTAATTCTAAGGACAACCACAAAGCATTCTATAGCTATGTCAAGAATCTCGATGGCAACACCCAGATCTGTTCTGAGTTACAGCACAATGGCATGAAAATTACAGAACCAACTGATATTGTCAACATCCTGTCAGATAGGTTCAGTGCTAACTTTACCTCCCCCACCCCTAAAGGGCCCATATCTATACAGGAAGAATGCAGAGTCCCTGTAATCACAACTATGTAGGTAAAAGCTGCATTCTCTAAAGCCAAAAACACAGCATCCATGGGACCGGACAACATACCAGGCTGCATTTTACATGAACTTCTGAACGAACTGGCTTCCCACTTAAGCACTATGTTCAATAATAGCCTCACATCAGGCTTTGTGCCCACTGAATGGCGCACAGCAACAGCTATCGCACTCCACAAAGGGGGAGCCACCACTGATCCCGGGAACTATCGACCTATTAGCCTGACAAGCCTGGTCTGCAAGGCCATGGAACGTATCATTATGGAACTCATAAACAAAGAAATTGGTAACCTCCAAACTCTGGATCCCATCCAGTTCGGGTTTGTGAAAGGCAGATCATGCCTCCTGAACCTGATTGACTTCTTTGAGGCAGTCAACAAAGCCGTAGATGAGGGTAAGGTGGTTCACACAGCCTATCTTGACCTCGCCAAGGCTTTCAACACAATCCCCCATTCTGGAATTATAGCTAAACTCACTAAACTAGGTATAAATTCCTATGTCACAAGATGGGTTGCCAAATGGCTCACTGACAGAACCCACACTGTAAAAGTTGCAGACTCCAAATCTGACCTCAAAGCAGTGACAAGTGGAGTACCACAGGGTTCCGTCCTGGGGCCTCTCCTGTTTGGTATCTACTTCTCTGAAGTACAGGCTAACATAGAAGGCCTCTTGCTAATGAAGTTTACAGATGACTGCAAACTAGGAGCCATAGTCAAGTCCCCAAATGATGTGGACATCCTACAGAAGGGCCTCACTGAGACAGATGCCTGGTGTCAGAGCCATGGCCTCAAGCTCAATGCCAAAAAGTGCAGTGTCATCCCCTTTGGTAAAAACTCTGTACCCATGAACTACCACATAGGCAGCAATTTACTTAACACCGAATGTGTGATAAGAGACCTTGGGACCCAGGTGGACAGTAGTCTCTCCTTTGATAGTCACATTGCCACAGTAGTCAGGAGGTCCTTCTACATGGCACACCTCATCATAAAAGGGTTCTCATCCAGGAAAAAAGAGGTCATTGTCCCCCTCTACTCAACACTCATTAGACCCATTATAGAGTACAACGCCCCTTTTGGAATGTACTTCACAAGACATCTGCAGCAGCTGGGAAGGCCACAGAAGTACCTCACAAAGAGGATTACTGGCTTTAAACAAATGCCCTACACTAACCGTCTCAAAAAACTCCAGCTTTACTCCATTGCATATTGCCTACTCCGAGGTGATCTCTGCCTAACATATAAAGCTATGTCAAACCCAGAGCTGTTGGACATGCTACACCTAAAAAAATCCCAATCCCTCCGAGCTACACGTTCTAGGGACCTAAACCTTGTCACCACAATAAACAGGACATGCTGGAGGGATAGATTCCTGTCCCAGAGACTTACCATACTCTGGAACAGGCTACCCATCTATGTCAAGCAAAGTTCTTCATTAGCACTCTTCAAGAAAAATCTTGATGAGTGGATGGGGAATAGGAAATACACCCCAGGGATCACTTCTGTGTCTCTGCTCGACAGTGGCACAGGAAAATAACTTTCTTGGGTGGTGTAAGCCAGGGAACCTTGTTGGCTAGGCTTACGTAGGCCCTTGGGTCGATAGCCTAGTACCTACCTATGAACCTATCACTTGTATAACTTTCTGCAAGATGCAACAGATACAGGAACATAATACTATAATGTATTTGAACAAATGTATACATTGTTAGTAACATAATTATCTAAACGTGTGCACATATAGTACAAAAGCTGCAGGCACCACTCAGGAAGCTGTAAATAGGAAAAGCATCTGTGTACTTAACTATTGTACCACCATGCCAAAATATTGCTGACGTGTGTCAATACCCCAAGGAATTTTATGGTTACAATATAGACTTGTACACATCAAGCATTCACAGGCTTAATACAATGATACGAAAGTTCCATACATTACAAACATAAGGGATATTACAGGTGGTAAAAAGTAGAGGTCTGAGACTTGTAATCCCAATCCAGTACTTAAATAATATCAGATATGAAGATTATTTACAATATGTGCAGTTGCAGACCAACTGTATTTTAGCAGGGAAAGATGTGTGAAAGAAAGGAAACATTATAGAGAAGAAATTGAGATAAAAGATTAGTGGCAAGAAAAAAGGGGTCATTTCAAGGGGATATTCAGATTTAGTTTATTTAATCTGTAAGTAGCTGTCAAGATGGGGTAAAACATGAAGATCAATGTTGGAGATGCCATGCCAAGATAAAAGCAGATTGGCGGCATGTTTTTTTATGAATGTATATGTCTCAATATGTACTGGAAATCCATTAACTATTTTTTCAGACTGTTTATAATGATAATTTTCAATTAACAAAGTCTTTAATTTTATTCAACTCTCCTATTCCAAACTGTGTACCAAAAAACACTAAAATCCTATGGTCACTATTGGCAATTTCACGTAAAATCATAACTATACACTGGAAAAAATGAGGCTTCTCCTACGTTCAACGAATTTGAGAATTTAACAACAACAGTTGCTCACATGGAAATATTAACAGTGAAGAACAGAATTAAAAGATCTACTTCTTACTATTACTCTTGGATGAAAGTACTGGAAATACTCAAAAAAATCAAAGAAGATATATAGAATTTCAATGTTATTTGCATAGAAACTAATGTAAATAGTTATATAATGGTTTGAAGTTAGTAATGTTTTAGAATTGTAAATATGTTATTTATCTTTATTTCATGTAATGTTTCTTAAGACATCTTATTTGAAATAATAAAAAAATATTTAGTAAAAAGATGGGGTAAAACAGGCAGTGATTATAAGAGTGCTTTAGATGGTAATGTTTCTTGAGCATTGACAGGCAGCCTTTTTGAATCGAACATTTTTTATTTCTTTTTTTTTCCCCAAAAATATTCAGGGAAGAAGGGAACTGACTTTAATTTTTCAGGTAAGGATTGCCATGTGCAATGCAGAGTACCACCTTACTCATATGTGTGAACCCAAACTCCACCCCTGCCCCTAACAGCAACCCTATATATTATGTTACTAAAATCCCTTTCCTTAACAGTACCATTGTTGAGAAAGAGGGTATTTGAATGTTTGTGGAACTGTTTCCTTTTTTGATTGGTTTTATTTCAGCATGTTCGATTTTGGATAAGTATGCATTCAATGTTGCCATCAATGTAATGTGTAGCAATGTTTCTGCACATCAACATTTTCTTAAATTCCTGATACATACATATACATATACAGACACACACACACACACACACACACACACACACACACACACACACACACACACACACACACACATACATATCCATCCATCCATCCATCCTCTGCCCCTTTTTCTCATTTTTACACATGGGGTCGGGTGTCACTTCAACAGTGACAATCATTTCAAACCAAGGTTTACACTGCTGAGTGGCTAGTCCTGCAGTGGTAGTTCATCCGTACCACTCACTCTCACACACACTTGCACCTACAGGCAATTTAGAGTGTCCAATCCACTTACTGCATGTCTTTGGAATGTGGAAGGAAACCAGAGCACCCAGAGGAAACCCACATGACTGCAGAGAGGACATGCATGTATATGTATTTATACATGTGATAAAATTATGATCCAGCTCAGCTGAACTCCATAGAAGGAAACCATCACAAGCCACGCAACCAAGTGTCAATAAATGAAATAGCAAACATAAAGTATGATTCTAACTTATTCCAAGGATTCACATGTAATAAAAAGACAAATGGTCAGAAATTAGAGCTTCATAAGGGGAGCTCAATTTATCAGTCAGATTCTGGACCTTCAACCATCCTTCTTTTATCAAAAAGGTAGAAATATTAGAAGTTAGGAAATTATAAAGAAATTAGTGCATCCTTAGAACTACCATAAGAAACCTTTCCCTGTAACCCCCCCAAGGCTGCAGATGATGGGCATTCATGAGCCAAAGGAATTATCAGATATAACTGCAATAGTCATTTGTGAAATTGTGAAATACCGGACAAGCTACACAAAACGCATAGCATTCTACATTAGAAAAACAGTTATCCCTCTCAAATTAAAAGTGACCAAACATCTTTCAGACATCAGGCTTAAGGATTTCAACAACCCACTGTCTAGTCTGTCTGTCAGATCTGTAAAACTGTGAGAAGTCTGTTTATCATGCCAGTGAGAAAATCAATTCAGGTCCATTAGAAGGTGCTATGAATATAAAGGTAGAGAAAAAAACAACTTGAATAGCAGACTCGACTTAAAGCTTATTGGAAACCTGGACTCAGTCAGGCATGCTCCATTAAGAGCATTCTTGAGTTAAAGAAACTGGACCATAATAACTTTTGCTAAAAGCAACACAAGGCTTTTTTTTATTTCATGATTATGCTTGAGTTTAATTTTCGTTTTTATCTTTAGTATTAAATGCTTAATTATACATATATATTTTTATTCATATGTACTTTAGGTTACATTTTTTATTTTTACTTTTTTCTGTAGAACTCTTTTAATTATATTTAGTATCTGAGGATTAATTTAGTGACAATTCGAACTGTTCATATTTTGATGTGTCTAGTCAGTGGCATGAACTACCACATTAGTACATGCTAGACTACTGAAATCTGAGGAAACCCTTCACTTTATCAACAGGAATGGGTGAAAACACTTGAAAATAATATTTTTAGTAAGCTCAAGCTGAGGCATATGAATTCACTTAACACAACTTCCTGTATGTATTAATTAGATATTCATCCCATTTTATGAAGATATTTTTGTGTGTATATGTATGTATCTGTGCATGTATATATGAATATATGTAGATAGACAGATATAGATATAGATATAGGTATAAATCTCTCTCTCTCTCTCTCTCTCTCTCTCTATATATATATATATATATATACTATATATATATATATATATATATATATATATATATATATATATATATATATTAGCTGTACTTGGCCACGCGTTGCTGTGGCTCAGTCTGGTTAAATGGAAAAGAAAGAAAGGAGAAAGCATATGTTTCTAATATGTTTAATTTCACAATGCTTGTGGGTATACAATATTTTTTGTTGTTCCATTGTCTGTGCAGACATAGAGATTGTCTGGTTTGCTGACTCTAGAACACACAACATATAATTGTCCATGTGAGAAGCAATCCGTGTGTAGATCTAAACCTCACAATACTAAAGATTGGCCTTGAGCTTTGTTGATGGTGATTGCATCGAATTGGGAATTGCAATTTCTTAAACTGAAATGGCATATCCGTTGGAATCATAGGAATGCGAGGAATGAGGACATCTTCACCTTTGAAAGGTCCTGTCAAGATTGTTGCTTCTATGACGTTGCTCATTAATTTTTGTACTGCAAGCCGCGTGCCGTTGCAAAGCTTTGGCTGGTTGATATTTCGCAACATGATAATTGACACACCGATTTTCAATTGCAGTACGTGCGGTGACATCCCTGGCAGATCAAGTGAATTCAAAAATTCTGTTGGATAACTAACCACTTCATCTGCTTCCACAACAGTGTCGACGGACTTGTATGTGACTGACTCGCTTTGAATGTTAGACTGAATAATATTGTAACATTCGTAGATGTCTTTGTTCTTGGCCACAAGAATAGCTCATTCAGTTAGCCAATCATGATTCTTATAATTGGTTTGAATATTGGGAAATACTTTTTCAACCAATTCTTCTTTTGACGTCACTAAATTGCAGAAGTTATGAGGCAATGAAATTCATCCTGAGGTCAGATCAACCGGCACCTTTCCGTTCCCCATTTCCAGCAATTGATGTGAGAATATCTCAGCTGATCGATCGTTTTGCAGCTGGACATGCATATTTGTAGTTAATTTTAATGTCTTTACGTGTCGCCACAAAGTAGAGTATTTCAGACAAGCATTTATTTTGTCTGCTGGTGTCGATCAAGGAGAACGAAGCAGATCTGAAGCTGCAGAACGTGATCGCCGTGCTCGCAACCGTGAATCCTCAAGTCTGGCTGCACGTCGCTCTGCTGCTTCCTTGGCATGTATTTGAGCCATTCTTTGTCTGTTTCACTCGTTCGCTGATGCCCGTTCTTCCTCAGTTTGATTTGCAATTACTCGTCGCACTGTTTCCGCTCGAAATCGGCGACCTAAGTTTGATCTTCTGTGAGGCATTATTTGGATGAACTAAAGCAGATCGATTGCACTGAAAAAGAAGTAAGAAAGTTATAACAAAAACATATAAAATTGCATATTTGTATACAAATATATAGAATCCGTAGTAGGTATATAAAAACACACGCGTATTCGAATGCAACGTGTGACATCTATATAATAGTAGGTATATAAAAACATGCGCATATTCAAATGCAACATTGTGTGAAAATTTCAAAGCAATCGGTGAAGAACTTTCAGAGATTTAAGATTTTGAAGAAACGAACATTTACATTTATATATATATATATATATATATATATATATATATATATATATATATAGGTATATAGGTATATGTACATGTGCATTTGTGTGTATCTGGATATATTGATGTTTATAGATGTGGATTTATTTGTAAATATATAAATGTACATACACACACACACACACACCACACACACACACACACACACACACACACACACACACACACACACACACACATATATATATATATATATATATATATATATATATATATATATATATATATATATATTGTCATAGAATCATAGAGAGTTACTAGGCTAATGGCCCTAGGGCCCTTACAAGCCTAGCTAAGTTCTACCCTTATTTCCATGATCAGCACCTATTGCCTCTGTCCAAGAGGGGTACAGGTGGAACCCCCAGGTGACTTTACCTATCCAATCATCCAAATTGTGTTTGAAGAGGGCCAATGAGGTGCTCTGTTTGACATGATGTGGGAATCTGTTCCAAAGGTATGGTAACTTCTGGGAGACAAATCTGTCCCTCCAGCAGGTTCTATTAATGTTACATACCAGGTTAAGATCTTTAGAGTGAGTAACCCATGTACCATTTGACTTACAGATATGCAGCATTTCCAATACAGCAGAGTCAGAGATTGCCTTATATGCAAGGCAGAGATCACCTCTGAGTAGTCTGTATGAAATAGAATAAAGTGACAGTGATTTTAGATGATCCACATAGGACAGATGTTGAAGACCTTGAATTTTCCTTGTTTGGAACCTTTGTGGTCTCTCCAATCGCTGCAGGTGCTTGGAAAGGTACATACCAAAAGGGGTGCTGTACTCAATTATTGGCCTGATCATAAAAGTATACAAGGAGGTTATAACATTTTTTTTTCTGGAGCCAATGCCCTTACTTATGAGAGACATGGTGATCAAAGGTAAGGTTGCTGTCAACCTATGTGCCCAGGTCTCTCACCACTGAGTGTGTACTTAAGGTGTTGTTATTGATGTGGTAGTTAGCAGGAATAGTGCTCTTATCGAAAGGGATGGTAATACATTTTTTTGCATCCCATTTTTAAGTATGTATGTGTGGGTCTACTTCTAAATCTGAAATACCACAAGATTGAATGTTATTTTCATGAGATGAAAATAACGAATGGTTGAAATCTTGAGCAGACGATTTTTCACAGTGCAAGTAAACACTTGCCCAAAACTTCATGGAACCACACTGGGCTATGTTAAACCTTCTCCATGAAGGGCAAGTGTTTGGTTGCCCTTTGCAAAATTGGCCATTTGGGATTTCAACTGTTTGTTATTTTCGTCTCACGAAAATAATGTTCGGTCTTGTGGGATTTCAGGATTTACAAGTAGACCCTGTGTGTGTGTGTGTGTGTGTGTGTGTGTGTGTGTGTGTGTGTGTGTGTGTGTGTGTGTGTGTGTGCATGTGCGTGTGCGTGTGTGCGTGTGTGCGCGTGCGCGCGTGTGCGTGTGTGCGTGCGTGTGTGCGTGTGCGTGTGTGTGTGTGTGTGTGTGTGTGTGTGTGTGTGTGTGTGTGTGTGTGTGTGTGTTGTGTGTGTGTAAATATTTACACATGCAGTACACATATTTTTTGGTTTGTCTTGACTCTGTCTTTTTGTGTGGCACATCTCTGACCCTTTTCCCTTCCCCCTCCCATATGTGTTCTGAGCCTGGGAATTTTCATGCACATACATCTTCACACCTGTTTTTCTTTTAAATTGTCATGGTACCATCCCCAATGTCAACTGGCTTTATTCCCTTTTCTCAAATATCCCCTACACAGTTGCTAAGTCATAATTACACCTCTGCCCTTAGCAGCATAATTCTTTTTTGAGTTCTGATAAGGACCATCCTCCCCTCTAGCATCACAGTATTTTACACGGTAACCATTTGAAATGTCTGGACTCGCTAAAATGAGCCCTGAAATATGGAGACTGAATGACCAAAAGAATGGATTTGCATATACTACATCAGAGATGCCATTTCCTGGAATATTCCCTTTTCTCTGAGGTATGGAAATCCTGGAGTTGGTGTATGTAAGTTTGGGAGGTGTGTGGGGCAGTGCGGGAGGGTTTGGCCTTCCACAAAAAAAAAAAAAAAAAACATTTAAAAGAGAAGAGCGATTTTCAAAATTCACTCTTTTCCTGTGTTTTTAGCCTTTTTTCAGTTTGTCAGCATTCAGCATTTCATGTGCCAACATTTCAATGGGGAGCCTTTTCACACAGATATAAGTCTCACTGCCATCTGATTTATTATTTACTATACTAATATAACAAAAATGCAGGAATAGATGTTTACATTGTTATTTGATACTATACATAGCACATTGATTAACAACCAGATACACATTCCCCTGGATTCAGCAAGCTCTGCATGGCATGCAGGAATACTGCAGGTGCTGCTGGAGGCAATATGGCCACCATGTGATCCAGGAATAAGCTCCAGGGAAGTGCACGAGCGCTCCTGCACTGTTCCTGCACAGACACAGCTCCTGTTTATAAAAATTACCACATTTGCAGGTGAAAACCATGCAAATGAGCTGAATTTGTGATCCAGGAAGCTGCCAGCTGACCGTGCAGAAATAGTGTAGTGTGCAGAAATGTACTTGGTTAGTTACCGAGTACATTTCTGCAAACTACAAAACGGTGCCATGCCAGCTCCAAATAAAGGGTGTATATTATGTGTAAAGCATGCAAAAGTCTAAATATATCACCATTGGCATGGAAAACAGTTGCCAAAATAAAAAAAAAACATGTTTAAGAGTAGGGCAGCAGCGCACAAACGGGATCAGGCCAAAAATAAAACAAAAAACCTGAAATAAGCATTGTATCCAAAATCACTATTTTGCCATTATACTCAATGGCAGGCAGGGGACAACATGGCCAGTGAATAGTGGTTGCTAAGAGGGAAGGATCAGTGTGGGACTTGTAACTATGCATTTGCAGGCAATCTTATGCAAATGAGGGGAATGATACTGAATCCCGGATTTCCCCTCATTGCTTGCCAGCACCCAACTGTGTAAGTGCAGGAATACCATTGTGCAAGCTTAAGAGTTAGCTAACATCATGGGGGTGTGTCAGCGATACTGTAAACTTATTGGAGCCCTGGGGCTCGGGTTTGCCCTTAGCTTAGCAGAGCTAAGCAAGGGGGTGTGTCTGAGGCTGCCTAGCACTCCTTACATTGCCTAAAGTGGGTGTGCATGCCGCGCACTGGGTTTTAAAGGAAAAAAACAAAAGTAAACCAGGAAAAGCAGCTCTGTGCACATCTGAGCACTGTGTTTGTGTGGTGCGCCCCTGGGCTTAAACAGGAAGGCAATGGAAAGGGAAAACAGCAGTAGGAAGGTAATCAGGGAGAGCTAGCATAGCTGGCAGGTGAAATGTATCAGAATCAGCCAATTACACAGGCAGCAGCCCAGGCCAGCCCAGAACACTACTATAAAATATGTAAACACCTTTCCCTATGTTTTTTCCCACAAACTCTACACCACCGGTGTACACAAGCAGGGAAATTTTACCAAACAAAAGCAACAAAATGATAGGGGCTGCAGCAGCTGTCATAAATCAACATGTGAAAGAGGCTGAGAGTAGTAAGGATGAGAATGCTGATGACCAACCCACAGTGAGGAGAAGGAGAAGAGTGTACAGACCCAGGGTAACCTACCAGGGACTACATGAGCTGGAGATGGTGGAGCACTATAGGGTGGACAGGGACCTCCTACAGCAAACTATTGAGCTGTGCCGGCCACACCTTACACACACCTCACACACAGAACTAACAGAGGGGAACCCATCCCAGTGGATACCAAGGTATGTGTAGGCCTAAGAATACTAGCCACAGGTGACTTCCAAAGGCTGGGGATATCATGGGAATCTCACAGGCATCAGCATTCAGTGTACTTCACCAGTTCCTGGATGGCATGTCAGCACATGCCAGTGACCATGTATATTTCACCAACACCCGTGAGGCGTTGGCCAGCAATATGCATCTCTTCCACCAAATAGCAGAATACCCTGAGGTAGTGGGTTCTATAGATTGCACACACATATGCATCAAAGCACCACCTGGTGAATAGGGTAGGGTCGTTATCAACAGCAAGGGCTTCTCCTCCATCAACTGCCAGGTCATGTATGATGCCCAGGGCATTATAATGAATGTGTGTGCTGGCTGCCCTGGAAGCTATCACAGCTCCCACGTCTGGCATCTGACGCAGCTATACCAGAGATTTGCCAATGGGGACATCCCTTACAGTTACCTAGTGGGGGATGCTGGTTACGCACTGGAGCCATGGCTGATGACACCCATCAGAAATGCACACACACCCAAACAAGAACTCCATAATGAGGCACATGCACAGACCAGAATCATAATAGAGTGTGTGTTTGGGATGCTCAAGTCATGGTTCCAGTGCCTGGACACATCCGGTGGAGCCTTGCAGTACTCACCGGCTACATGGACCCAAATTGTCATCGTATGTGCCATGCTACACAATATGATCCTGCGGAAACAGCTGCAGCAGGAACAGCATGGGGCAGGGCCACACAGCCCTCCACCATTGCCAAGGCCTGCACAGGCACAGAGTGACTCAGAGGAGGAACAGCCTGAGCCTGCCCCAGTAGACAGAAGGAGGCATGCCCAGTATGCCCAGGCCTTGGCAAAGAGACAACGCATAACACATACACTGACACAGTAGGGACTCAGGGAATGACACCTCTCTCTCTCTGACTCACACATACAGTAAAAGGGATGCCAAACATGGTACTACCTGTGCTTAACCATGTATAGGGAGTGTACTATGTGCATCTGACATAGTCAGCCCTCCAGCACCATCCTCAGTACTGGCACAGCCACAAGATAAGTCACTCTTTCTACCAATTGCCAAATGGAGTAGTATGTGTTGTTACTTGTATCTATGGTATGGATGTGAGCATGCAAGGGAATTTGGTGGCTGAATGGGATGCCAGCAGATAGTATACACCTATAGTGGCAGCATTAGATCAATAACAAATACTGGTGTCACCATAATAGCCAGCACTAGACAAGGTGACAAAACTCACTGCAGGAAATGTGCTGGGCCACATGTGTGTCCATAGGACACACACATGCCAGTCAGGGAGGCTCACATACCCAACAACAGTCTCAGTCAGCAGGACAGGTGTAGACAAACACAAACAAAGGCTGTGCTAAGGCCTCTGACTGATGGCTATGGAGAACATCCCCCCAGACCTACACAGACACACTACAACAGGTTCTGAAGGGTAAGAAGTCACAAACTGAAATGTAGGTCAATCAAACCTAAGAAATGTAATGCACTGATATGCCTCCAGTCAGCATGATAGGTCAGAATACAGAATGAAATGGAGTACCTGAAATACCAGTACAGTTATAGCAAATGTGTACAAGTGTCAGGTGTGCCCCCCCCCCCTCAATCCTATGTAGAAATGTAGTAACAGTCAGGTGTGCCCCCCCAATCCTATGTAGAAATGTAGTAACAGTCAGGTGTGCCCCACCAATCATATGTAGAAATGTAGTAACAGTCAGGTGTGCCCCACCAATCCTATGTAGAAATGTAGTAACAGTCAGGTGTGCCCCCCCAATCCTATGTAGAAATGTAGTAACAGTCAGGTGTGCCCCCCAATCCTATGTAGAAATGTAGTAACAGTCAGGTGTGCCCCCCACAATCCTATGTAGAAATGTAGTAACAGTCAGGTGTGCCCCCCTCAATCCTATGTAGAAATGTAGTAACAGTTAGGTGTGCCCCCCCAATCCTATGTTGAAATGTAGTAACATGTATGTGTAGGTATAATAACAGTGGAGCACAGATTACCTGAGCTGGCCAAGGTAGCAGGATAGATTGTAACATGTGTACAATATGCAGGTCTGTGTATGTTAGGTTGGTGTGTGTTGTATATTGTGTGAGAGTGGTCAGTATGTATGCATGGTGAGGTTTGTCCTGGTGGCCATTGCCTAGTACTGCTGATGACAGGGCCAAGTTGTCACAACTGCAGTGCCAAACACAATGCTTCCCAGCAAAACACATTCCTGCAATAAGCCATAGTAAATGTTTGGAAGTAATATGTGTCACCATCTGAAAGATAGACATGGTATGAATGTTGGCCCAGATATACAAGCAGTACACAAAGGAAGTACCCCAAACAGACAGTGTTTAATATGTAACTGTCAAATGGACACACCCTTGGAATTGTACATACAGGTTTGAAGCACATTATTTGGGCTTGTAGTAGGGAATACCGATGTTATCTGGCCAAACACTGGCAGACCACAAAGTTCATAGGAATGGAGGTACTGAGGAAACAGTTGATGTTCCTGCACAAGCCAGCATAAGTGGAATGCCCCATGCATATCTTGTGAATCAGATGCAAGTAGTGTCCATAGCACACATGCACCCAGCTCACCCCACCACCACCCACAGGTACCTCTCCGGTCTTATCCCTGCTGTTTGGAATGAGTACAATATGACCCCCACCTGTGTATGGCAATAGCGAAAGAATGCAGCATGCAGAACAGGTGCCCCATGCAGGTGTGTCCCTAGCTGTAAGCAGCACCCTGCCAGCATCCACACCACTGGATCAATAATGACAGAAAGTATTGGCATGAACACCTTGCACACCTACCCTGTCATCCCAGGAGAATATAGTGTATTGCAGTCTGGGAGTGTAGGAGTGACAGAATTCAACAGCCTGCTACAACTGCCCTGCATCAGTATCAAATGGCCTACAGTCCTCTGCCAAAGGCCTGTGTCTCACCTGTACTGCCAATGTATGTTATGTCTTGGACTCCCAAATAACAACATAACACAGTCTACAGAACCCAAATGCAAGGGCCATGTGGACAAATCGCAGTAACATGTCCACCATGTCCTACTGTATGAACTGTGGACTAACACCAAATTACTGTTGGGATGAGGTGATAGCTATAGGGAACATATCAGATAATGTTTGCATAATGTATGGAAGAAGACAGAATAATAGAGGGGGGTGGGAGCATGGGCAGCATGGAGTGTGTGAAGTCCAAAACTCAGCCATGTATACATACTAACTCTGGCTGCAAACACAAGAATGGGTGGTTACAAACCTGCTAGTAAACCAATGTGAAGGGTAATGTCCAGAATTATGACCACTGCCTCTGGGTAACCTGTGTGAATCTGTACAGCTGTGAGGTATGGCCACAGCAGGATATGGCCATACTGTCACATTGATGGAGGTACAAGCATGGGATCCTCTGCCACCATTGTACCAAGGTGTATAATCTACCTGAAATGGATTCACACATTCAATACAGAAGGTCATACTGAGCATGTTCCCACACTTAGAGAAATGAAGGCCATGTCAGCCAACAAAATACTGAAAGGTGATACTGGGCATGCTCACAAACTTACAGAAATGAAGCTCATGTCTGGCAACAATAGTGAACCATGCATATCTGACAGTTGCAGATGTTAGTGCATACACTCCTCAGTACACAACAGTCATGTTTTGCACACATCTTGGATAGGAATACACACATATATCCAAGGACAACACACTATAATATGCTAAAAATACATATACATAGATGTGTGGAAGAGAGTGACAGTGACAAAGAGCCTCCCATCATGAGGCCTATCCCACCCAGCACACATCCAATTGGCTAAAACCACATGATGTGCAAATGTCAATCACCGTAGACATTTACCTCTCGTATCCCTCAGCACTATAGTGTATGTGGTGCTTGTGCTAACTGTGTAATATGACTGTACAAGCCAGTAGTCATCTAGCAGTTGTATACATGTACCTGTGGAATATAAACCTGTGTGGGCCTGCCTCTAGATGAATGGGTTATGGCCCATGCACACACACTGCACTTCCCATTGCCCTACTATGGCAAGCCTGTTGATGTCTTCACCTTGAAATACACCTTTGGGGATGAAACAGCCCAGTAATCTATGTGGCATGCCCTATAACTGCATAATGCTGTAGTGTGATGTGCTAGTTAGGTAGGAGTTCTAATCCCAGATATGGCAACTGTGTGTGTGTTTGTCTTTGTAGGAATTAATGCTTTTTAGGCCGGTCACACTCACTACAGTTTCAAATGCCCTACTTTGGCAGGGCTGCTGATGTCATTCACTTTGAAATACACCTTTGGGAAAAGAGTAGCCCAGTAATCTCCATGGAGCGTCCTATAACTGCTTAATGCTGTAGTGTGATAAACTAGTTAGGTAGGAGTTCTAGTCCTAGACATGACAAGTGTGGATGTTTGTTTGTCTATATACAGAGCAATGCATTTGAGCCCATTCACAGTCACTACAACCTCCATTGCTCTACTTTGGCAAGCCTGCCGATGTCATTCACTTTGAAATACACCTTTTATGGATTTATGTGGGGCATCTTATAACTGTGTAATGCTGTAGTGTGATATACTAGTTAGATAGGAGTTCTATTCCCAGACGTGGCAACTGTGAAACTGTGTGTGTGTGTAAGGATCAATTTTTTGGCCATTCATAGTCACTACGCACACCTACAAATGGAGAACATTGATAACTGTGCAGTGACAAAGACCTGATCCAAGCCTCCAGAGAACACACCTGCAATAGCACTTACAGCTCTCACCACACCTGTTGGCCACCAAACCTGAACCAAAACAATAAAGGTGGAGGAGTGTCCATATTCACCAAGGATATTCACACCACCAGCTACTTGCCCAACAGAATGTGTTTGAAATACCCCCGGTGCAACTAACAGTAGGTCAGACTGCATTCCAAATTGTATAGCTTGCTATAGATCCCCCACCATAACCCATGATACCCACTACAGCTTTTGTAGCATACTGTGAAATATTATGATACAAGCAAACACCCTAATACTGGGTGACTTACACTATCCTGCCATTAACTGGAAAAACTACTTGTGTACCAACACGTGTGTCCAACGGTTCTTGGAAGTCATAATTCTCAATGCCCTGGATCAAGTAAGTCATAGTCCCACCAGGGGCTCAAATATCCTAGACCTGGTCATTACCAACATGTAAAATCAATGTTCCATGTACTAGTTAGGTAGGAGTTCCAATCCCAGACATGGCAACTGTGAGACTTGTGTGTGTGTGTGTGTGTGTGTGTGTGTGTGTGTGTGTGTGTGTGTGTGTGTGTGTGTGTGTGTGTGTGTGTGTGTGTGTGTGTGTGTGTGTGTGTGTGATTTGTATCCTGTGAGTGTGAAACAACTGGACTCATTGTAGAGCGGGTTTTTTAAATTTCTTATATGGTGGGCCTATTATATGTCACAATGTCCACCTTACAAGGATAACATATGTCAAACAGCAGAGATGCTGGGGTTGACAATCCACACCCCTGCATGTGACATCAAGGCCTGGTGAAAAATTTAGGCAACCCTTGTATTACCCAGAGAACACTCTCAACCCATATCTCATACACAAACACACTCGGCTAGGCATCAACCACTATGCTGGTAGTTCCCTGAATATTGCACACATATAGTAACCATGGTGTGATTGCAGCAGACTACTGAGGGCATGGCACCCTGTCCCGTCACTACAATAGGCACATAATTGCATACAGTGCTCCTTCACTATGTTCCCCGCTAGATGCCTACAACAACTGTAGTGCCAGCAAATGTAACCCACAAAGGACATACCATGCCTTATACACATGCCCTGTATGGACAGATGCCACTGATACCAGGGAATACCTATATCATGCTGTCAATGTAGATGCAGGGTCAACCTGGTGTCCATTGCCAGTTCTCACCACATTAGGCCAGGAATGGCACATCTGATGATAATCTTTGTATACAACATGCCCCAGACACCCCAGGTACACTTCCACATGTCACAGAACATGCATGTGGGAAGTGTGCACATCACAGATACTGTCCATGTCATGGACTATAGAACACATACATGGCAAGCATTGCACAGCTCTGGCTACCCACAATAATAACCCAGATGACTGGATGGTGAATACAATACCCACCAATCCAGACACTACATCTCTAAGCCACACTGCAGACTATTTTTATGTGGCCTGATGCCAAGGTATACTCTTTACCAAGCCTTGTACAGCCTTCTGACATAGTCAACCACTACAAATCTGTGAAGCAATGCACCCATGCATGCCAGTACTGGCAACGTGTGTGTGTGTGTGTGTGTGTGTGTGTGTGTGTGTGTGTGTGTGTGTGTGTGTGTGTGTGTGTGTGTGTGTGTGTGTGTGTGTGTGGAGAATAATGACTTGGATGCCATTCACACTCACTACACCTCCCATTGGCCTACTGAAGCATGCCTTCTGATGTCAGACACCTTCATATACCCTTTGCCTATATATCATCCTGATACCCCTGTGGTGCATGTGATACCTGTGTATTACTGTGTTGTGGCAAACTAGCTAGTTAGGAAATCTAATCCTGACCCAGCCAACTGTGATAATGTTTGTGAGTCCCTGAGAGAGTGTGGCTGTGTCGATGTTGACACCTGTTCATGTGGACAGGCACATGTACTACACCTACCTTATCCCTCCTTTATCACTGTTGCACATGTCACTCACCATCAAATATACCTATGGACAGCTCCCCAACATGTAAGCTCTGTGGTGCATGCAATAACTGCATAGACATGTGATAGCAATATATAGTCAGGCAGGGGTTTGAAACCCCGTACTGGCAAGTGTGTGACACAAACATACTTAGGATTTACTCTCCCACCCCATCTCTATATGTCTCTCTTACTCCCTCTCTGGTGGATGTGGAGAAGTACACCTGCTTTGCTTAGGCAGCAGCTTGTGTTTTGTAAGTGATGCTCATGATCAGCTGATGGCCTCTGCAGGAATTGCAGTCCCCCACTAGCTGATTGCATGTGGAACAGCTGTGATAACATTCCCATATCCAATTGCATGGAAACACACTCCTATACCTATGAACATCATGTGGGTGTTCGCCTATATATTCACTGTGATCAGGATCTCTTGTCTGTGTTTGGAAAACAGCATCACAGATGGTAGTGGGATATACCTCTAACAACATACACTGTGGAGACAAGCCAACAAACAGGAAGGGGATGTTCCAGACATGACTACAGAATGTAAGTGTTGCTCTTCTGCATTTGGAGTAATATTGGTTCAACAGGGCTTGTGTAGTTATGGCTGGTCTACATGATTTAATACCTGTCATGAAGTGTTATGTGTTTGAGGAAACTCCCACCTGTAGGGTTAATTGCAGACTGGGCAGTGTTTGGAGTCTTATGTTTCTTGTGTTACTCACAGATCACCTATATTACAACTGCAGAAGTATAGTCTGAGGACTGCAGTCAGTACATGGTGACAGCCATGAGAGTTACTGACTTCATATCCCTCATAGGACATATGTCACAACAAACCCTGTTACACTAGAAAATGTATGAGGGTATCACATCAAAATGCCAATATTGGCCCAGTGTTTGTGGCTCCAGCCACAAGTCTGTCAACCTTTGTATATATGTCATGTGTTAACAAGTGGATATGTTATGTACACCATTATTTATTGACATCATACCTGATAACAAACCAGTCAGACATCAGATTGCTAGACATGTTATGTATAGTAGGGATTATTTCTGAAGACATAACCTGGGCATTCTGGGGTTGTGTATACAGTAGTGGGGTCTGTGTACTTATAGTAATTGTCGACAGTATGTGTATTGTGAATACGTACCTTGGCCTGTGTACAGACTGTGGTAGATGTCATTGTTCTTGGTCCTGTTCTATCTGATGTTACATGCCGCTCCAGTTTATGGTACCCTATCGGCTCACATGTTTTTAGGGCCAAACAAACACGTGTCCCATACTGCAGACAGGCATTGGACCACACTGTGCCATGACCCAGTATATGTAGGATTAGTGTGTGATTGGCACATATGAGGATGGTGTTGATCAGACAGTCCATATAGTGTAATATTAAGCTTGCGTACCATATGTGGTTGTGGCTGTGTTCACATTGGGTTGTGGGTATGCACTTTCACACAGGTGTCTGTTACTCTGTGCTGTGACATGCCTGTAGAGCCTGCTATATTTGCAGATACATGTGTATTCCCCCATGCGAAATGTAGGACAGTTTTGTGGCAGTCTGCCTGTAGTTTGCACAGTGTTTTGTTACGTGCCTAGCAGCTTAGTGTAATTACCCAGTGTGATGTTATTTTATTTTATTTTATTTTTTTTATTTTACATTTGTTGACCGGGAGGATCCGACTGGATACATGTCCATTTTCAGCGGAGGCCCGGGGAGAAAAGCTCCAGCACATGTAACAAAAAAAAAAACATTTATATAATAGTGTAAAAAAAAAAATTATTCATACAAAAATAGAACACAATCAGTTATTCATCAAATTTATCTTAGATGTAAGAAGATTAGGATAGTAAGGAAATGTAGGAGATTCAGGTGTTCAGGCTGTTAGTCAAGCATAGAGTAGACTATCCCGGGTTTAGGCAATGGCAATTTCGCATTGAACCCAGGTGTGTTTTTAGCTTAGTTTTAAATTGACTTAAAGTGGAGATGGAGGTAATATCATGGGGAAGTTTGTTCCAAATTTTCCCTGAAGCGTTGTTGAGAAGGGAGTCACCAGCAGAGTTGTTGGTTTTGAATGTTTGGATTAGGAGATGGTTGGATGACCTTAATGGCCGTGGGTTGTTACAAAGGGGAAGCAGCAATTTGAGTGAAGGAATGTATTCGGGGTTGTATATAATTTTGTGGGTAAGGACTAGTAGGTTGTAAGAGATAAGGTTCGGTAGCTCAATCCAGTTGAGCTTGGCTAAGTTGGTACAATGATGGGTCCTATATGGTGACCCAGTAACAAACCTAGCTATATGATTGTAGCAATTGGAGAGCTTGTTCATGACAGTTTTACTTATGTTGTGAAGTAAGGAGGACGAGTACAAGAGTGATGAGAGAAGGTGAGTCTGGGCGATGGCGATTTTAGCTTGGGGGGTCAAGAAGCTATTTATTCTATATAACGAGCCTAGCTTCTTATTAATGGTCTTAATCATTTGGTTTACGTGTATATCAAATTTTAGATTGTTGTCTATGGTTACCCCTAGTAATTTTGTCGAAAGGTCCGGAGAAATTATGGTCCCATCCTTAGCTTGGATAGTAAAGTTGATGGAGCAGGACCTTTTAGTCGGTGGAAACAACAACATTTTAGTTTTTTTAGGATTAAGTACCAAGCGACGACTGGAGAGCCAGTTTTCTATTTTGCTGAAAGTAGACTGGGTTAATAATTGTAACTCTGAAGGGGTTGTACCAGAGCATATCAACGAGTCGTCTGCATTGTATGCAACTGGCATTAGGAATAACTGTATGCAGGTCATTGATAAAGATGGAAAATAACAATGGCCCTAAAATAGATCCTTGCGGGACTCCCAATGTATTGGGTAGTAACTTAAAGAGTTTGGTCTGCCATAAAACTGCTTGTTTTCTGCCAGATAGATAGGAACTAAACCATTGTATGGCAATGGTGTCCAGACCAAGTGAAGGCAATGTGCTGATTAGAAGTTTATGATCCACCATATCGAAGGCTTTCGACAGATCCAGAAATAGTGCAGATGAGATATTATTATTATTTCGATAGGTGTTTATGGTATTTGAGAAGACTAGAAGGGCTGAGGTAGTACTATGGTGAGGTCTGAAACCATGTTGGGTGTCAGCCAGTAGTTGGTTGACGATTAGGTGTTGCATAAACTGTTTCTGGACACATTTTTCCAGTATCTTTGCTAGAGGGGAAAGTATAGATATGGGCCTATAGTTAGAGAGCTCAGTGGAGGTGCCTCCCTTGTGGAGAGGAATTACATAAGATATCTTCCAGATCTCGGGGATTTTGGCCTCTGCTAAGGAGCGATTGATAAGGATGGACACTGGGTAGGCAATAGCCTCAGCTGTTTTTTGCAAATATTCAGCTGGGAGTTGATCAGCTGAGAGTGTGGAGGGTTTTAGTTTTTTGATTAATTTACAAATGAAAGAAGTTGCTACAGGTTGAAAGGTAAATAGGGGAATATTTTTGTATGTGGGAGAGTCAAAGGTATGAGAGCTGGGTGGCAGTTGATTAGACAGAGATTGAATTGTCTCGGTGAAGAAGCGGTTAAAGCTATTAGAGACATCGTCAGGGGTTTTATCAATGAGTGTAGCAGGGACAGGGGTAGTAGTACAACCAGGGTGAAGAAGTTGATTTAGTCCAGCCCAGAATTTTTGTGGACAGTTTTGGTGTTCAGTTTGTAATTTACAATAGTATTGTCTTTTATCTAGTAAAATTAGTCTTTTAGTTTCATTCCTAAGTTGTCTATATTTACTTTGGTCCGGAGGGAGTTTAGTAGTACGCCAAACAGACCATGCTTTATTTCTGAGATTAATTTTCTGCCTTGTTTCTTTTGAAAGCCAAGGAACATCTACAGTTTTGGTTTTCTTTGAACGAATGGGAGCATGAAAATTGAGAATTTCTAGGAATTTTTTGTTAAAGTATAGCACTGCTTCATCTACGGGTAGATATTTTAGTATTGTCCAGTTACAGGAATTTAATTCTAGTTGAAATTTGGTTAAGTCAAATTTCTTTTTATTTCTAACAGCTCTGAGTGTGAGTTGCTTAGGAATGGTTGTCTTATGCTTAATTATGTAGGTGAGATGGTGGTCACTTAAGCTATCAGGGAGGGTGCCAGATGCATAATGGTCAGGGTGACTATTAATTAGCACCCAGTCAAGTATACTGTCTTTCTGGTTAGATTTGCCTATCCTGGTGGGAGTATTAATAATTTGCTTGAAAGAGTAAAGGTTAATATGTATAGAAGGAGCTGAAGGGGAACAGCTAGTCCAATCTATATTAAAGTCTCCGAGAACTAAGGTCTCTTGAGGGAAATGAGTTGATATCCAGTGAAGGGTGGTTTCGAGAGTATCTATATTATTTCCTGGGGGAATATACATACAGATTATATAGATAAATTTATTGTTGTTAATCTGAAGCTTGGAAATAAGTATTTCTGCATTGTTAATTTGAGGTGGTTGCATAACATCAATAGATACAATTAGATCAGATTTATAGAGTATGGCTACCCCACCTCCTTTCCTAGGGACTCGATCTCTCCGATGTATATTATAACCAGGGATTAATATTTCATTGTCGGTAGTTGTGGGTTTTAACCAAGTTTCAGTTAGACACAAGATCTCTGGGGAAAGGTCTACTAGTACTGCATGAAGTTCATGTACCTTGTTGTTGATGCTTCTGATGTTCAGATGACAGGTAAGAAGAGAATTAGTAGGGCGGGCAGTAATAGGATTAGAACTAAGGTCAATACAAGGAGAGGAATGCTGGACAATGCTGGTAGGGCCAGGGTTGGGGTGAATATCCCCATGTGGTAGCAGATTAAGTCTAAATTTGGAGATAAGTTTTAGGAATTTATCTACAATTTTATAAGTTTGTTTCAGTTTGAGGCTTATATTTCTTTTTGAGGTAATTGGATGAGGTAGCAGCGAGCAGGAGGTTGCATCTTCCCAAGTACCATAAACATGATAATAGTTAGTGAATTAGTTATGTCCAGATATTTGCAAGAAGTACTGCTGCTTGGTCACCATAACTGTTGTGTATTTCTGACAAAGCAGTGGGATTCTGTACAGATGCATGTCACTAACTACTGGGTAGTATGTGGCCATGTGACCTCTGCACCACCAGTTATTATGTGTCAGGACAGACAGGAGTGTGTGAATGCATAAACTGTGTGGGCATATGTAGTCCAGTATTTACATGATATACCCATGTATATGGCTGTTAACATCCACATTGTCAGGCTTGGTCCACATTCGCACTAAGGGGATCTGTGTATACCTCTGGACTGACCAGAGAATGCCAGACTGTCCACATATATTGGTCATATCTCTGCTGTAGTCCACAGGATCATTACTGTGCTATCAGTGTTACTCTATTATGATGTCCTTAGGATGTCTGTCAGTAACTGATGGCATACATGTCAATAGTAGATGTGACCTCCCACACACAACATGTCTGTTAAGACAACCCCTGTTACAGTAGCAACAATCTACATATATACCTGTAATACATACAAGACATCCCCTTGCACTAAATGGTTGAGACTATTGGTGCTGAGGTAGGACTCCACTCCATGTTCTGGACATATGGTAAACATATATGTATATTGTATGTAGATATATATATATATATATATATATATACAAACACACCAAAAGAATTAGTGCGCGTCGAAAAAATAGGTGCACGGAATCCAATACACAATCCAAAATCGAAAAAATTCCAGCACTCAAAATCACAAAGATAGTAAATCCAACTTCAGATGAAGAATCTCGGACCCAAAAGTATAATTATACACTGATGATGCCAGGGAGCGAAATCGGTCACTGATCTGTTTTTTAGTTGAGTCGAATGGCTGTGTGATATAGCTGTTTGAATGTTTGTTCCATTTTGTATTAAAAGTGCCTACACTTATTTAAGTGCTGTTGGGTCCGAGTTTCTTCACCTAAAGTTGGATTTACTATCTTTGTGATTTAGAGTGCTGGAATGTTTTTTATATATAATATATATATATATATATATATACTTCTATATATATATATACTTTTATATATATATATATATATATATATATATATATATATATATATAGACATATACATATCTGCATACACATATGGATATATATATATATATATATATATATATATATATATATATATATATATATATATATATATATATATATATATATATATATATATATATATATATATATGAGTCTTACGTCGACAGTTCATTTCGTCGACAGTTCATTTCATCGACAGTTCATTTCATTGACAAGCTGTGCCCCCCACACCCCCCCTAACTATATATATCAACTCCAGGGTCGCACAACATTGGGGAAGGGGGCAAATGCTTGTCGATGAAATGAACTGTCGACGAAATGAAATGTCGACGAAATGAACTGTCGACGAAGTCATAGGGACCCATATATACATACATATACAAACACACACACACACATATATATATATATATATATATATATATATATATATATATATATATATATATACATTTACACATCTATATATGTCTACACATATACAGATATATAGATATATATGCACATATCGTTATAGATATCTACATATATATCGACATAAATAGATATATCTGTACATATATGATGTACACACACACACACACACACACACACACACACACACACACACACACACACACACACATATATATATATATATATATATATATATATACAGAGAGAGATCTGTAAATAGCCATATATATGATGCACTATACAGATATGTACAAATACATATATATGAATATATATGTGTATGTTTATGTAGACTTATATCTGCATATGTATATGTATATATCCATATCCTTATCATGTGTAAACATTACTATTGTGTATACCTTCCCATATGTATCACACCGTATGTATCTGATATGTGTATATTTAGATATAACAACATATGTGATGCAACAGTAATATCACTAACATGTACTATACAATTGTAGAAGTCACAGCAATTTTTCAATACTATTCAATATGTCTACTGACAGATGTATTGGAAATACAAAAACTGTCTTCACAGCTGTCATGGTGTAGTGGTTAACTGTTGTGACTATAGTGTACAGGGTCCTAGGTTCAAGCGCTGTTTATTTTGTTGCTGGGCATAACAAGGGCTGTTGGATACAGAGAGGTTAAGGCAGTTTTGAGCAGCTTTAAGTGCATTTGTGTGGGTTTGCGCGAAGCTAAGTGGTGCTAAGGTACGGTTAAATGTACGGGCGCTTCCACCATGTAGGCTTCGCTTACCAGTGCTCTGCTTAGCTGTTATAATGAAGCAATGCTGACACCTGCTAAGCATGGCTCAGTCCTGGTAACCTGTGCTCACATCCCAGTCTGATAACATAGCAGTCTAATGACATCTGTAATAGGTGTATGTAATGCCATGTACATAACATGCATCTATGTGCTGTTAGTGCAGTAGCAAGGGGTATGAGTCTCATGTCTGGGACACTTGAGTATATATGATCTGTACAACACTCTTATCCATGTGAATGAGTTACATACAAGGGTAGTATCCCAGGTTATGTGCAGTCACACTGGCATGTAGTGTATCATGATGTTACTACTGTTGACAGTGCTTTCCCAATCAAGAGTAGATTGCTAATTGTAGTGCTGGCAACAAACACCCCTGCATGCACAGATGGACTATGAGTCCTCTCTGTCATGTTCCTGATGTGTGAGCTGTGTCTCATTAAATATTTCCTACTGGATAATGATCTGACATGCAGGAATTAACTGTAGACTACTGTCTGTATAGCACATGTCAGTGAGGGCTGCCGACATGTAGTAATGGCATACCTATTGGTGTCAGATGTCTGTCGGTCTACACATTCATCCTACTGCATAGCTAGTTGGCAAGCTGATGTCTGTTAGTCCCTGTACAGATGTGCAGATGTCAGGTATCCAGCTTAGATTCGTACAGACAACCTTTGCTTGACTGACACTGACATGTCTGCCCAGCTGTGTTATAATTGGCACAGATAGGATGCAACACCCTGTACGCACCACATGCCATGGGTACCTCCACTACACTACTACAGTCAACAGAACATGCTTGGGTACAGGTCTCCAACACATACACTAACCATGTTTTGTAATACATGTTGCACACATGTCAACTGGAGCACCTCACCAGCCATTTGCAGGAGGCACCCGGAGGATTGGCTGATGCATGTCAATCTCACCCTGAGGGTCACCACAGTGGTGTCTGTAGATAGATTCCCTGCTGGCACATGGCAGGTGGCATGATACCACTGTAAACACATCCCCTACATTTCCCATCTCTCCATGGACAATAGCCAGGTACACACCTATGACCACCTGCAGCAATGCACCCCAGTACTGACAAATGTGTACATGTGCATTACTGAGGATATCAGTGCCTGTGTGTTAGTACACCTGTAGTTGGGAATACACTGAGGCCCTTCACACCCACTGCAACACCCATTGCCATAGTTAGATGTGGCTGCTGCTGTACCAGACATTGCATGTACCTTGCTACGCTCCTCTCCATAAAGGCTACATGAGCCTTGCTGTATTAGCACAACACTGTTATACAAAAGGGTTGATAGGGCATGGGATACCCACTGAGTTCTGACAAGTGTGTGTGTGTGTGTGTGCATGTGTGTATATCTGTAGGGTACAGCATTCCAAGGCCACATACTCCTATTACAATACGCATTGCCACACAGTATTATGGATAGTGATGTTGCTGCCCATAGGAGAGGCATGACAATGCATCACCTTACTATGCCTGTGGCATGTGCATTAGATGCATATCCCTGTAGTACAACTCTTGGGATGGACAACGTGTTGTATTGCAGTCCTGGTCAATGTGTGATGGTCGGTATGTCAGAGTGTCATCATGGGTTCCAGTACATACAATATCCACAGTGGGGTGTGGGTGCTGTGTATACTGTCTTTACACCATGGTACCCCCGGTACATGTCCCATGTACTACTGTATGGTGACCACTGTCACCATCAACCATACAGGTAACTGATAACACTATCCAGCCCAGTTATGCATGTGATGTGTGCAGCCTACCTGTAACACATTGGACACACTGACTAGTTAGTTAGCACTGACAGACCCAGGTCTCTTGGATGTGTGTCTGCCTGTTATGTGTTTGTTAATGTGTATATGATGGTATGTCACACTATGTATTGTCTATATACAACCATTACATCTCCCATTACCATACTGTACATGCCTGGGGATGTCCTGCATGTAACATGTAACCTGAAACACACCTCATCCTAAATGCTGTGTGGTGTGTGCAATAAAAACCACACACATCAGTAGCACTACATACGTAGGTAGGGGTCTAGTCCCCATGTTGACAAGTAAGAGTGTGCGTGTATGTGGAGGGATCTACTTCAGGTTGCTAAATATACATGTCCGGGGGGGGGTCATCTGTCCATGTGACACAGGCAGTAACTGTTATACAGACTTGTGACATGTGTTCAACTGTACCCAGGATATGGCACAGCCATGGTGTCAGCACAGTGCCATACCCCTTGTGACGTATGACAGCAGACCATCCTCCTGCGGACACATGTACACTTGCAACACAAATGGATAACATTATGGAGACCATAATCACTCAGTGTTACTAACAGCTATATTGCATCATGGCTGGACAGCTACACTATGTAAGCATTAAACATTACTGCTGACATGTTACACAGCAGTACATTGGTACACTGTAGTACAGCCAAAAATTAAAATCAAAACTGGTGAGATGGTGCATGAATTTCACCAAAACAAAAATAAAAATGCACCACGTGGACTGTCAGACAAGTATTTTAATAACCAAACATTAAAATATCCAGCAGTTAAAAGTTGGTTAAGCACTTTCATCAACCAAAGAATACACCGTAGTACAGTCACCGTGTGCATCAGAACCATATTAGCCCTGTCCCTGCATCAATGGTATGGATGACAGGGATGTGGCAAAGGTATCATCATATGCACACAGTGTGTTGGTTTGCCAGAGACTTAGGGTGGGCCATATGTTTGACACCATGTGTGTGGGTGAGGGGTGTAAGTTGCTGATATGGGCATGGTGATGTGGTGTGTGTACGTATGGGGTTGCCTTAGGTGTGTTTGTATAGTGTGTGGGTATGCACGCACACAATTCTGCCATGTGGCTTCCTATACAGGTGTTTCTTGGACAGCTTCAGACCATACCTGGCAGGGTGTGCAGTTCACCACCTCCAGACATGAACACGCAGACTATGCCTGCCACAGGTTCCATGGGCACGTCCAGGTACAGGCCTCGATATGCTACTCTCCTCTGATGATGACATATGTCTGCTGGAACCAGGTCCTTCCTAGGAATGACCAGGGCCACGTGCACTTGACCTGCTGTGGTGTGGTGTGGACAGCACCCCCCCTGCAGTTCTGGGCCTGGTACTGCCACTATGGGAGTGGCTGGGAGTCCTTCCATGTCCACGTCAACTGCCAGATGTTGGTGTAGCTGGCCTACGTCCATGCGGCCATCACCGCACTCCCACCACATCCATGGTCAATAAGGCCTACCATCTCACCCAACCATCTATCCATTACCTCTGTATAATCACGGAGGGCACTTGCAAGATCATGGATGTTGTCACTTACAGATGAGAAAGCAGCCCTCTGCAGCCTCAGACCCTGTCTGGTGTACAGTTCCATACATGCCAGCTCCCCCATGACAGCCTGACACATGCATCTGGTGGTACCAGTTGTGGCACTTCTGCCAGGGGCACGATGACCAGCAGCCCTCCCACGAGCACCCTGGTACATCTTCCAATGTGGTGCTCTACTGGACATCTGGCTATAGCTGATGTGTCTAGACACAGCAGCCATAGATACCACACTCTCCTGTACACTGCCACCAACCGCCAACTGTCCCTCTGCTATGGCCACTGATGATGGGGTATCTATAGACACCGTGACTGTGTGTGGGGATGGGGTGGATAACAGGGGGATGTCAAACAATGGTGCATTTTTGGCCTCTGACAACCCCGCCTGTGCCTCAACACACCTATCATCACTTTCAGTGTCTGTATGGATTGCATGCAGGAGGGACCTGACCCACCTTGCCACCTGTGAGGGGAAAACAAGAAATGCACTTTAAGACCTGTACAGCATTGCATAACAGTACACACATATACACACACACACACATACACACACACACACACACACACACACACACACACACACACACACACACACACACACAGACACACACACACACTGAAATTCCACCATAATACCTACCTGTCCCTGAGTTTACAGACTGTCCCAAGTTTATTCACGTAAGTTCCCCATCCTGCATCACACTTGGCAACATACACTCATTAATACCACTCGTTAACGTATCATTCTTCTAATTGCCTAGACAAGTGATCACAACACATGACCTGTTACTCCATTACCTCTTTGACTTGATTGGAATAGGTTTTACAAGGACACATTGTTGTTATCCAGTGTTCACCCTGGGTATGTCCAGACATTGTGAGCGTGGCCCCCATATGTCAGGGGCTACTACGGTCACTCAATATTGTCACACATTGGAGTGTCATACATAACTATTGCTCAGTAAATGCAAAATCTGTTGCTCAATCAGCTTATTATGTGGATGACAATAATATATTGATATACTCCCTGGTGTTGTCTAGTAATTCCCAAATGCATCTGTAGTGCTGCATACATAGGTAGTTGTTCACCTTTCTGCTGATTGCAATTTTAACAGTATACCTGGTGTCTAGTTTCCCTCGCAATGCATGTTCCATGCTACAGACCTTATTATACTATCAGCTGTCCTGCGATTACATATCAGACAAGTATTCCTGGTGTCTCATGTGTCAGTCCATGTCCATGCACTGCACAATTCCAAAGGGAAGTACTGACATATGAACAACCCCACAATCACACATGTGCATACATGGACACCCACACAAACACACACACACACACACACACACACACACACACATGCACACACACATCCGACATACATCAACCCCCTCAACTCCACCAGATTGCACTTACAGACAAAATACCCACACACACACACACACACACACACACACACACACACACACACACACACACACACGCCTACAGGTTAGGTTGTACAAATATAGTACACACAGACCTCACATTACCCATCTGTCAACATGCATAACATATGGTACTCAACAGCATGCAGCGCAGCTGCAGTCAATCCATGCTAGCAACAGTATACATGTGTATGATGCATGGGCTGGGTTAGTAGGTGATGCCCCTTCTCCTTGAAAACACTGCATTCATGTACACAGTATTGTTGTGCACCGGTTCTTCACCCTGCCATGTACTGTGCACCATACCTCACAGGTGTACACACCATTGCTGCATGTGTATTACTGTGTCAGTTATGTCTGCTCTAATTCTCACAGCCCCTATGTGTTTGTCTGACACATACATGGGATGATATGTGGACAGATGTCATTTGTGAATGGCTGATGTCTGATTTACAGATGTCAACATCAGCGGTGCATGTATGACCAATGCAATACTATTACACTGACAACCATCAAACCTTACCGTGGCTATGGGGAGTGTACACACCTTTATTGATATGACACCCTCTTCCGTGATATGCCAGGAGGCCACATCACTACATATGTTAACATTACATGAGCCTGATATGTGACATATGTCCTGTACAATCAAATGCAGTGTCGAACAAATGTGTTAGTTGTGCTGATGCTGACTGCAATGCATACACTTCGTGGGTGCCCATGTGTGCATGCCCTTATCATGATGGTTTGTTACACCTACTGTTATGTGTACTACAGCAGTCACTATTCCTGGCAGGGGTATACTAGCATGGGCCATCTGCATTTGCCAGTATATGGTCAGTCTGCCCTACACATGTCCCCCAACTCTGCATGATTGCAAGGTCAACTCATGTGCATATCCCTTGGAGTTCACACACTGCCGTCACTATTGCTGTGGAGTCAGGGTTAAATCTGCCACAGTTCCTGACTCTGACTGTGTGCAGATACAGTCATTTGTAGCATCCTTAGGATCCCTGCTGCAGTGCACTGGTGTGTCATGATGACACCCCATCCCCACCTTCAGCCTTTTTGCAGACGCTTGAGAACTATGGCCTACACATGTGTCAGTTTGTAGTGTCTCAAACACTGAACACCATGTGTAACAGCCTAGTCCCAACTAATGAATGGCAAACATACAGATGTACACTGGCACCGGCACAGTACAGATGGGGATGGTGGGCCTGAGGTGGGGTGTGGCATTGGTTGTACAGCACATGTATCTTACATGATACTGTCTGTAGGTTTCCAACGTGGTCATGGTACACCAGTACACATTGCAACGCATGACTTTTGGGGACCTCTTCTGTTATGCATACACTACATGTAGAGAGGCCTGGCTGATATATCCTGTGGTACAACTGTCACATCTGATTACCCTAATCCATAGGCCACACATTTGCAGAGTCCAGGCAATTGCTGATAGGGGTACTGCACAGCCAGTACTTGCTAGACATTCCTGCAACCACCTCAGTGTTGTGGCATGTTACTAGGCAGCCTCCATGACCAGTTTGCTACATGTGACATCATCTGTCTTGGATGGCCATCTGTTTATTTCCTACATCATTCCTGTCCCATACATCCTTGCCACATAAATGACTGTCTGCACTGTTTGATGATATATGCAATGATGAGGTATGGCTACATGTCCAGCTCATGGGTGCTACCTGTTGGGTATGGGGCTCACGCCATGTCATGTAAGATGTGTGCAAGCCATGGCTGCCTCTGTTGCAGGTAAGTGTGCACATTTGACGGCCAAAAGTCTTGGACAGCAGACCAATACGTGGTGTGACATTGGGGACATGTACTTGTTGGAAGGTGCATTTCCATGACAAATGCATGCAGTCAGTACCTCAACAGCTGCTTACACTATATTTGCTCTGGAGTGTGTGCACACATATGCTTCCAGTGTTTGTGAAGGTATGCATTCCCCATATTTGCTGCCCTAACCAACGATTCCATATTACACACTCATTGCTGATGTTGGGACCACATTGCAGGTTTTAAGGGTTGTGGACCACAGTATTATGATATGCTGTAGTGTAGATCTGTAACAGTTGCCATTGTAATACTGGTATATACACTGTTGTAGCACTGTATAAGGGTGATGTTTCACACATGCCCCTACTGTAGGCCATTTGTCCCACCATTATGTTCATCTCTGTGGACACATTTTGCAATGACAGGATGTTAGTTATATTGCAGGAGTCTGACATGCCCTTCATATACACCATCATGGTCACCACTGTGACGCACTGCAGTTAATAGCAACAATACGTGAACATGCACGGCATGCATTATGGGTAGGTGTGTTAAATGTGTGCATGGAATATACCATAGCCATAACATGACCAGTGTATTGGCAAGACTGAACAAAAAACATATTCATCAGCTACAGGTTGCTGCCTTGGAGGTATACTAGAGGGACCTACATAAGTGTGTGAGAGATGTGATGTCAGCAGCTACAGCTGTGGCATTGGTGCAGGGTGGGTGCAGCATTACAGTACATCAACAGTACAAATCCACAATACTACAGCTTATGCACATCTGTTTATTACTACTACTCAGCAACAGAACTATATATGTCATCTCACATATGCATGATCTACCTGTACAGATGCGGATGGATATGCAACAGTGGTCTACTGATGTGCCTTGTGGCCTTACATGCATGCTCCTCTGCCAGTGTGTGGGTATCACCCACCTCCACTATACTCTCTGCCTGTTGTTGTGTGTGCGTGTGGGCAGGCAGGTGCCATGAGGCTGGCAATGAGCTCCTCAACACGTGTCAGGGGGAGATGGATAGCATGACCCCCCACTGTTGGGAAGTGATCCCCTTGGACTGCAGCAGCACGCTGATGGACATTCCTAAGTAGGTCACTGCAATGATGCCGGACCTGCTCATAACTGTGGTTATGCAGGCTGACATCATTGACCCTGTGGACAAGATCGTTCCACAGGGCTCTCTGCACCTGCTGCTCATAGGCTGTTCTGCAAAACAACAGGTGTGTGTTGATGACCTCATTTTTGTCCACTGAATAGACAGGTAGTCTGCCATGTGACATTTTGCCTGAAAGACATGAAGATGGAAACAGGTCTGTGCAACTCATACAACAAAGTTACCATAGTTCTTAATAGACATCTCTGTCTCCCCACTACCATATCTGTGACAACAAACTGATCACACAACTCATTAGGTATGGCTACAGCATACCTACCATTGGGACATATATCATATTGTACCACACTTTGTACTATGTGTTTGTAGCCATGTTCCCTGTGGGGACACTATCATTGCTGGCATGTTACAGACAATGTCACCTGCATGCCATTGTAAGGGCCACTATGGTTCTATATATGCATTTGGTCTGTTTGCTATGTGATTGCTGCACATCTGTTGTTTTGTGTTATTGGGGATATCTATGCATGCTGTTGGACATGATCCGGGAATGTGTGGACTATTAGTACCCACATATGTCCTATAACAGTGACACAATTGCATGTTTACGGAACAGTTGCCAGCAGAACCACCTCTCCCAACTCATCTGGCCATGTTAGCAGGCCACATCACATGTGGGACCCACCCTGGGGCCTCCTCATCTACTGGTCCTGCACTACCGTCAGGTGGAACTACCTCAGGGGATGGTGTCCCCCCCGAGGGCACAGACAGACATGATCCTGTCACTCAAGGTCAGCTTCAGGGTCTGGTGAATAGGGAGCTCCACAGAGACTTGGGGGATGTGCTACAGTACCTTAAGGCCCCCAGTATACAATCACAGGGTCCACATGCTCCTTCTCCTCAGCCTCCAGCCCAGGCACCTTCAGGGCCATGAAGCTAATGTTGTGACTGGCAATAGGTGGGGGCCTTGTCACCATTGTTTCCATATGAGGGCTCATGGGGCTTCCACATCACAGAAGACACTCACCATCCAAGGTGTTTACCCACCACATGTGTCATATACCACCCCTGTAGGCTGTCTTTTCTATCTACCAACCCACCCCACCTCCACAAATATACCTGCTATCCTTCCCCAAATTCCCAATCCCACCTTCACAGACAAGGGCAATGTGGTCCCAACAAGGAGTTCACACATGACATAACCGTTCATGCTGCACACACTTACTGCTGTATATATATGTATGTATTGATATGTGTGATGTTCCCTCACACATAGCATGCAGCACTGTGATGCAAAAATAGGGGACATGTATTTATATACATATATGTGTGTGTGTTTGTATATATGTAGACATACACACACACACATATATATATATATATATATATATATATATATATACATATACATACCTATATATATATATATATATATATATATATATATATATATATATATATATATATACGTGTGTGTGTGTGTGTGTGTGTGTGTGTGTGTGTGTGTGTGTGTGTGTGTGTAGATATATATTATGTTGTATATATGTGCTTATATATATATATATATATATATATGTATACACGCACATATACATACCTATATATATATATATATATATATATATATATATATATATATATATATATATGGGTTACATTCAGACATCAGGTCCACACTCTCTAACTCTCCTTCCTGCACAGCTGCACTGTTCTGCCTTGCTATAGCACAGACAGGTGCCACATATGGACACAGCCTAACATTGGGGGTATATATAGGGACAGATTGCAGGTAAGCCTATTACACACCTATGGTATTTCAACATGCTACATTACATGTTATCTTGAGTGTCCTGCAACTGGTAGGCTCTGGAACTCACGTGTCCATCATAACGGCATTACTTCCACCACCAGCTACTGGCCACAGTAATATACATGTTTTCCATTATACAACACACACTATGATGGCTTACATCTTGTCAGTCAGTGCTGCTCTGAACAGTTGACAGGTATGGCCCACTACCCACAGGGTCAGACACTATTGCACATAGCAGTTATTCAGCTGGACATCATTACAACAACACCTGATGGCACATATAAATCATTCCACATCATCTCTCCCATCATTATGGGCCAAGTATTACAGTCAATTACATGCATATATACTTCACATACCTGTTGTGGGAATGATGTTTGTTCTGGATAGTTTGCTTGATTTTTTTTTTTTGTGTTGTTTTTTTTTTCCTTTGCCTTTGGCTTGGCCTTTAGCTTTCTTTCTTTCACTCACTCTCTCTCTATCTATCTATCTATCTTGTTCTCTCTCCAGTAAATGGATTGAACTGCTTTGAATAGATTGCAGCATGGATTTTGTAGGTGATGCACATGATCAGGTGATGGCCTTTGTACCAATCAGAGTCCTCCACTTGCTACCTGCATGCAGCATGCTGTGTAGTACTTCCAATTACCACTGTCATGGCAACCCACTACTATAAATCCCTACATCATGTGGGCATGGTCCCTTTTCCTTTTCTGTATGGGGGACATCCTTCTTGTGTGTGGGCAGCAGTGTTACAGACAGCAGGTAGCAATACATCTTACAAGAGGACTTGCAGCCTCAGGCCAGCTACATATTCATATAAGGTTCCAGAACTACAGACAGAGTGTGAGTAGTGTTGTTATAAGCATTGTATAGCACCAATGTTACAGAGTTTGTGTGTACATACTAGTTTAACATGGAATGCAGCCTGTCTGCATTGATCTCAATGGTGGGCCGATCCACATGATGGACAGAGGTGTGCCTGTTATGTTTTGCCTGTCCACCACATAGGTCTTGTGTCAGATATATCACTGGCAGTGTGTGGGTGTTGAGTGTTATCAGTACATGGCTACATCCAGTTGTGTTTCTGACTTCATATTCCTGACTATGGGTATGTTGCAGACTATCCTGCAACACCAGCAACTTGCTCAGTGTATGACAACACTATTTCACATATGGGCCTGTGTTCCAGTCTCTGTCCTCCACCTACATACCAGGCTTTCTCCATATGATATGCTATCAGGGGTTGTTATGTAGTGGCCTGTGATTATGTCATGCTGCCATTCCTGCCATCATTCCAGTGCTTCATATTTTTGGAGCTTGATACAGTTTACAAGCAATATTGGGGGGACCGTGGGGTGATCTTATTGAGTATAAGGAGTTGCTTTGGCAACTAAGGTTAAATGCCACAATTCCCGCTGGCTTGAATGAGTAGTGTGCTTAGACTCAAATCATATTATGTTTAAATGTGACATATATTTTAAATATAAATGTTTTTAGACACTTATTATATTTATACTGCTAGTGTATTTTAACAGTGTTTATATAAAAAATGTTTAATATATTAACTCAGTATTGGTTCAATAATGTATTTGTCGTTGGTATGTGGAGCTAACACAATATATGTTATTTAAATTAATTTTTTACTGAGTTTTTAAGGGTTAATTAGGGTGGGTGTTTAATTAAATAATTGAATGAATCCTAGGGTATTTAAACTGATTTTTTTAGATGTAACTTGGATTCTGATGAAGTTGTGTTACAAGCTTATGAAAGTGCTCAATCCGTTTGTTACTGGTGAATAAAGTGGTATTGGTGGAAATTTCCCTCTTTTTTGCTGCTTTTTTCAGAGGGTTTGTTTTTTCTTTACTGTTGTACTACTTGAAGGCCTTGGCCTGGACAGTGACATATGTTATGCTTTCAGATTACTGTATAAAATGATCTGTTTGAGAGTTGCATTAATCTGTTTGTCTGTATTTCAAAGTCTAAACAGCTGTATGACATGGCATATACAACTGTAATAGTACACAAATAAAACTTTCTTATGTATGTAAACCTGAGTGTGGTGTCATATCCTTTGACTTTTCTGTGGGTGTATGTTTCAGGCAACAATTGTCTTTTGTATGGGTGACTCATACACTCTCCATTTGATAAGGTGGCAACTGTAGGAATACTGGCTGTTCAGTATGGTGCGCACCCTCTAAATATGTATCTTCCTATACATATCTCTGTGTGTGTATATGTAGTTACATATATATATATATATATATATATATATATATATATATATGTATATGTATATATATATATATATATATATATATATATATATATATATATATATATATATATGCATCTGCATATATGTGTGTGTGTGTATGTATCTTTGGAATGTTTATTGCTTCCACATTGTACATTCCCTATGGTAGCCAGACTGTACTGCATGATATGTTATTGATACCATCCTGACATCATACAGGTGGGATGGATTATTGTTAATGTCTTGTGCCCATGTTGTGTTGGGTCCTCGGTATGGGATTTGCTACAGTTGGTAGTGTATTGCAGGGCAGATCTGTTTTGCTGTGGGGGAGGTGGTGATATCAATACTTACAAGACGTATTTAGCTTGGGCCCCCTCACCCCCATTAACGGTGCCTTTGGTCATATATGTATTTGCTATGTTCTCTTTTATATCTATAGATATATATCTGTATATACATATATATATATATATATATATATATATATATATATATATATATATATATAAATATATATAGATATAAATATATATACACATATACACACACATACATATACATGTATAAATACATTTCCTGTACTGTTGAATGACTGTGCTGGATGATTTATTTGTGAAAACATCAGTGTTATGTGCATTTGACATGGCTTAGTAGCAAATTCCTTTGGCTATGGTGTGTAGGGTCCTGGGTTCGAGCCTTGCAGTGGCTGTTTATTTTTTGCTGGGCAGAACAAGGGTCATTGGATACAGAGTGATTAAGGCACTTTTAAGCAGTTGTAAGATGGATTGCATGGGCTTGGGCGGAGATAAGCACTGCTAACGTCCGGTTACAGTTTCTTATACTGATTTAGCTTCTCATTTGCTTAACCTGTATAGGCATTGCTTACCTCCACGCAAACAGGCTTAAACCTGCTTACTGTTGCTTAAAAGTGCTTACTCTCGCTTACCCCTGATGCTAATTTCTTTAAAAGAAATGAAAAAGGGTTGATAGGAAAGTGGTGAAAAAGGGGCACAAAGAGGGAAAGACAGTAGGGAAAATAGATAGGGATGTGCAGGACGGGTGTAGGGAAGGTCCATAGCTGCCCACTTCTTCTACAGCAACAGCTGTGCATATACACTGATTTGGATGTAGATTTGGACACTCATACCACTGCACCTTCACAGCCCCAAAGGTGGCTGTGCTGGGGGCTGAGTAGGATGGCCAGGCCAACCCTCTAGTTGCGACACATGGCCCTCAAGCTGGCATAGCAGATCTCCAAATTCCCTGAGGAGCTCACTACGCACCACACCCCAGACCTGCCAACAGGTGACAATGTCCTGTTCGCACCCACTCCTGGGGTGGCGAGCCCCATCTCCTGAGGCAGTTCCACCCGAAGGTGGTGCAGGACCAGCGGATGAGGAGGTCCTGGGGTGGGCCCCAGACATGCTGGTGCCCAGTGCCACGGCCAGATGAGGTGAGACAGGTGGGTCCGCTGGGACCGGTCTTCTCAAACATTCTATGGTGTTTCAATTTTACAAACATATGTGGGTTAGTAATAGTCAACACATTCCAGAATTATTTATAACAGCATGCATAGATATTCCCATTTTCCCAAAACACCAGGTATGGAACAGTTGCATAGCAAACAGAATACATGCATATATATGGAACCACAGTGGCCCTTACAACATCATGCAGGTACATTGATGGCAGCATGCCACCAATGTGGGAGTATTTCAACATGACTCATGCATAGAAACAAATTTAAATATTTATCAAACAATAGGACATATGTCTCAACTGTAGATTTAATGGAGCACATACCAAATGAGTTGTGTATTTAGTTTATTGCTGCAGATATGGTTGGGGAGGGGGAGATGTCAATTAACAACTAGTATATTCCTGTAGTTCTCATTACTTTCCTAGTCAGTCCTGTGATCTGTACCTTACAGATGTTAGTACACTACTCTATGGCCTTAGTTTGGACAGGGGTATGGATGTAGGCAACTATATACATGAACTGAGTTTTATCTACAGTATACACCTCTTACCTGGTATACCTGTGGAGGTATTGTTTGTTAACACTACCTAACTGTTTCTACACATATTCCCAGATTCCAGGTTGATGTTATGCACATACCTGTCCATCTCTTATTGCACACACTCTGGGCATGTCTTGACCACATGCAGGTGAACCGGGACATATTTTGACTATTGCCCTCTTAAAACTGAGTTGTACAATGACAGGTTTGTTTTCATTGACATTTTCCAAATATGTACAGGCCTGACAGTCAGTTATATGACATGAAATGCTGCTTACATGTCATAGATTAGCACACTGATACCGCAGTGGGACAGGGTAACAGCCAGCAGATATGGGCCGATTGACTGGACATTCTGGACAATTCTGCACACTTGTGGGGTATGATTCTGCATACAGCTTACTACCACTACCAGGATTTGAACCATGGCTGTGTCTGTTAACAATAAAATGTGTCCATCACAGTTGAGTGTGCTATATTGATATTGCTGTGTACCACATCTATGATTTCTGTCTATAAGTCTCCTGTGGTTTTACAATCTGACCTTGTAATTACAACACTCATACAGGATTTTCTAGGCAGTTTTATTATGTAGCACAGTGTGGGTGACAGTGATGAGTAATACCTTATTATTCATAGCAACTGCAACACTAACAATGCCATACAATACCAGAATAAACAGTACCAGTACAGGAAATCAATCTTTTATTTCTAGGCACAGTTGTCATATCTAACTGACTTGTGGGGGCAATGTTTGTTAGCACTACCTGAATGTTGCCGCACATATTACCAGATTCCACATTAGTATTATGCACATATGAATGTGCTAGTTGGATTATGTTGTCTATCTTTTCACTGTTTTCTGTCTAAGTCTCTCTCAGTTGTACTATATGACCTCTTGTGATTACAACAGTCCTATACAGACATTCCTACACATTTTATTTATGTAGCACAGTGTGGGCAACAGTGCTTAATACAACAGTACTATTAAGAGATTGCAACTCTGCATTACTATATGATACCAGAGTAAACACATGCAGTCCAGCAGTTAGACCTTTATTGTCAGGCTATTATGCTTTTATTTACATGTAACCTATATGAGACTCTTCCTGCCATATTCTCTGGTGTATGCAGTATATGCTTTAAACAATACATGCTTTATACAGGCAATTAACTTGCTACTACTTTTAGATTTATTTCCTATGAAAGTACATGCAAGAGTATTACTAACCTGTCTTGCGTCGCAACCACTGCAATCTACAGGCATGGGCTTCCTGGTCCACAGCCCGCTCGTCTGCCACTGTGAAAGACATAGGAGGAATATTTAGCTACACCTATCCATAATATACATGAGCTGGTAATTATTAAACAAGTAGTGGAGTGATACTTGCACACAGCTGGGAAATCCCCCATCCTCCTAGCCTCTTGGATCCACTGATGTAAGAGCTCCCTCTTTCTCCACTTCAGGTGAGCATAGTGATGCCTGACCTGCTCACCAGTTCGAGGTATGCCAGTGGCACTAGTGAGGTCACGGGCGAGATGGTCCCAGGCTTCCACTTTATATTGGGAACCCTGGTACTGGGCCTGCAGCAGTCTCTAGTCATGGTCTTTAACAGAGTCCTGCCATGACTCTGGACTCCTGGATGCCCCAGCGCTGCACCTGAAAGCACACACCCTCTCCCATACTAGTCATATTGCCTACAGGAGGAAGCTGCAACCAGTTATGAGATGTATTCCCACCTGTGGGGTTTAAATAGGGCTGATTTCCCACACTTTGCCATGATTGGACAGTTTTGAAAATGCTAAGCTACAGGCAAACCTGCTTACTTAAGGTTGGCATTGCTTAAAGGGGCAAATGTCGAATTTCAGTATTTCGAGACTGAATAGTCGAAAACCCACATACATGAAAACCCATAATCACGAATACCACAACCGCGACCATTCTCTCTCTCTCACACACACACACACACACACACACACACACACACACACACACACACAACACACACACACACACACACACACACACACACACACACACACACACACACACACACACACACACACACACACACACACATACACCTACCTAACTAAACAAACATAACTTGATGAAGTCAAGTTTCAACTGACGAAAGCACTTAATTTATTTGGTGTTACAATAAAGAAGGTATTGGACTCGCAATGAATAGTGCTTCTTTTGGGTTTTAAACATAACAACACACACAAACACACCTAACCTACCTATAATCAGGGAGGTAAGCCCCCCTGCACTCCCCACACCCCCCTACTTATATATTCTAACTCCGAGGTCACACTAAACACACAAAAAACACCACTACACACTCTCACACACACTAAAATCCCTACCAAATATCCTCAAACACACAACATTTACCTGAAATCCCAGATAAATCCATAAACTGCACCACACATAACAAACGTGACACCACGATAGTGGCGGATTTGACACTTCCACATTCGGCATAGTGTAGTTTAGAGTAACTGCACTTTCCACTATTTGGTTTCGACGTACTGAAATTTGAGATTTCAGTGCATCGAGATTGTCTAGTGTATCTACCAATGAGCAAATCTATTTAGCTGGGCTATGCATTGCTTACACTTGGTAAGCAGAGGTGTGCAATGCTTAGCATTGCTTTTTTTAATTTTACATACTATTTTCTGTTTGGCTTTGATTTATCATTCATTACACGTTATAAATTTGTTTAGTATCTGTGATTCATGTGCATGTATACTGTATGAGGCACTTGTGTTTATTGGGTGATTTTACCACTTTATTACAATGACACCTCACATCTGAACTTAATGCAGTACTCCAGTTCACAAATATATGTTATTTAGTAGATTATACAACAAAAAAATTGTTTATAAATTCCTTTCACATGTAAAATGTGAACTTGCTATAGTGAGGATTGAACCCAGAACAATTGCTTGCAAGTGAGCACTCTAACCACTACACTATTGCAATACTGGTTCTATGTAGTGAATCTTGCTATTTAAATTCTTGTGCCGTTTAAGCTGGAGTATGCATAGCTAAGCAATGGGCAAACCCACTCAGCTACGGTTAAACTTTATCACTTTTATAAAAAAATAAAATTGTGATTGTTGTCATAGCTGTCATACAATCAGGGACAACTCTCAACAGAATCAGGGACAAATCCAGACAAAATCAGGGACAATCAGGGACACGTTTAACATATTAGTTCTATTAACTTGAGACATTTACAGCATTACAGAATGTGAATTAATGTACATTTCCTGCAGTGAAATAAGTGATCAGCTCTTAATTATTGTCATTATTTATTCAGTATAATTCCAATGGCACCAGTGTTAAGAGGAATTCAGAGGGACAATGCTAACATTTGTGTGTACATCAGGGACGTCCCTGATAATCAGGGACTGTTGTGAGGTATGCATTTTTTGTACTATGAACGTTCTCGCTCATTGTAATTGCAGAACGGTAATTCTTGAGTGCAGGGGCGTGTATATTGTGAGAGCTCTGCTCTCAGCCACACCCCCTGCACTTGTCTATGCTCCATGTTTGTTTAGGTGCAGAGGCAGCGCGCCATCATAAATATGCATGGTGCGCTGCTGTGCTGCACCTAAATGGTCATTTCTGTGCAGGAATAAGTTATTCCTGTAGAGCAAACAAAATGCACCAGTCTTGCACTAACAAACTTGTATTTATTTGTAGAATAAAAAATAAAAAACGTAAGTGCTTTCACAATAATTCCTATCGCTTCATCAGACAATTAAACAACTAAAAGTTACAGTTCATGTAGCATTTCAAACTTGTCAGCTGATATGAACAAACCAATAACAAAAGACCCAAATCTGAAAGGTCCACAACAACAACAAAAAACATATAAAAAACATATAAGAAAATTCATTGAAAATGTCACTTAAAATCTTCGTGTATATAAAAGAGTACAACCATTAAAAGGTCTTCATGGATGCCTATATAATGAAAAATTTATTAAAATGTATTAAAAAGTGTGATAAAAAAGTATAAACTACATACAGTAGGAAACTTCTAAAAAGTATAAAGATGTGAGAAGTTAGAAACTTGTAAAATGTAGAATGAATATATTAAACTATAAAATGATTGAGTCGACGTGACTTTAAAAAAGGCTTCCAGGATGTAGTCCCATTCAAGCCTGGGGGTCTTTCAGCATTGAGTATAATTATTCTTGCATCGAACATTGCTGAATCCTGGGGAATGTCTGTACTAGGAAACTTTCTGTATTGTCTTTAGGGTGAACTAATTACTAGTCTTGAAAGCATGAAGGAATGCAATTGTTTTATGACTTCCAGCATCTGCCAGAAATCTGAGGAGAAGCCCTTGTTTATGTATTTTTACAGGCAGATGCTAAATACTGCCAGCTTCATCAATGCTTGTTTGGCCTTGGAACTAGGAGTCAGATGACAAAGAAATTGTGTCATTCTGCAAGTTATCCCAGCAGTAATATTTTAGATATTAATTTGAGAAGTCTCTTAGTGAGACAGGGCATTCTGCATTCTGTCTTGGACCTGACAACAGCTAGAAGATATATTCACCACATCTGCCCTGCTATATTAATAAGTTCTCAGGTTATAGTAATTCTCTTAGATTGTGAGGAATATATATATTTTTCTTTATTTATTTGAGACTGTCCTGCAATTGTGTTTCAAATATTTCCTGTGGTTTGAACTCTGATGCCACTGTGAATATATATTTAGTATTGTCTTGTTCTTTTTTATTTATTATTAAATATATTTAAACCTTTCATTGTGGCTGAGCTATGCAGAGATATTTAAGTTTTGAGAGTACTTGCATGTTTATTTGGTGATGCTATGTGGACCACTCCTAATAGCCTTGCTCTTGGTCAAATTACCATTTGAGTTAATATTAATATTACACAGTAAGATTGGGCACCCTTTGTTAAGGCCCTTAAAATAGCTGATAAGGAGTGACTAGTGTCAGTTGTAAAAACTTTATAGTTTGGGCAGAAGGGGGTATAGCTAGTAAACCTGTGCCACCTGTGTGTGTGTGTGTGTGTGTGTGTGTGTGTGTGTGTGTGTGTGTGTGTGTGTGTGTGTGTGTGTGTGTGTGCGCGTGTGTCTGTGTGTGAGCTACTTGAGCAGGAACACGAAGCACTGATTGGACAGAGAGGGTGCTGGGGGTCTAGGCTTAGTCACTCAGCTGATATCTCAACTCTATAGCTGTGCCAATGGGGAGTCTTACTGGGGTCTGAAGGAAGAGTGAGAAACCAGCCCTGGACTGACTGTGGTCTCTGTGTGCTCTTAAGAGAAATTGCATTTGATGCAGAGTGTTGAGTCTGGAAATACTGTGTGTGCCTGTTATCCTCCCAGTGAACGTTCCACCCACTGTTGCCAGTGATGAAGAGTGAGGCTCCTTGATTACTGGTTGGCAGTGGTAGGGTGTCACACATTACATTACATTGTCTGTAGAGGTTGCTGCTGTTGCAGTGGTGTTGTTAGTACAGCAGGTGATCAGGAGGCTGCAGCAGGTCAAGAGGCATTTATTTTGACAAATTAGCAACCTGGAAGTTTAAATACACAACATCTGCTACAGGTGGTTGTGCAGAATGCAGATGATTCTTTGGGTGAAATGTGATGGTCTAAAACTGTGGATAAAATTGCAACTACTAGTATGTGGTGAAGGCCAGTGATTTTACCACAGATCTTAATACATGTTTTCACTTATGAGTTTCTTTTTATTTGAGCTTTTTATTTAAGTTTAGACACTTAGTTAGTATACTTTCTCAGTCTTTAGGTATATCGTACAAAAAAGGTAGAAACTTAACAGATATTCTGGTGCATAATTACTTTAAATTTCCTGTATTATATTCTAACTCTACAATGTTGTCTGTTCAGGTTAAGGGTACCTTTCCCTGTGGCCATTGTAATATATGTAGTCATGTGGTTAAAAGTTTCTCTTTTATTAATGGTTATGCTTTCTGTGCATCAGAAACATTTAATTGTGACACTGAGGGTAAAGACAATAAGGAAAATAGCTATGGATGTGCAGGACTGGTGTAGGGAAGGTCCATATCTGCCCATTTCTTCTACAGCGACAGCTGTGCATATACACTGAATTTGGAGGTAGATTTGGACACTCAAACCCCTGAGAGAGGGGTGAGGACAACAATAATATGTTGTGAAGCCAATTACACCAGATTACATGTGTTCAGTGGACATGTGTGCAAAATGGACAACTATGTATGGGGCGAGATTTTTGGGGGGGAACAGATTGCCCTTTTTTTAAGGTGAGAGTGGGATGTTGGGGAAGGATAGTAGGCATATTTGGGGAGGTAGGTGTGTAGGATGACAGACAAGACAGGCATGACAGCATACAGGGCCAGTATATGACACATGTGGGGGGTAAACACCTTGGATGGTGAGGGGTGTTTGGAAGTCAGAAGCCCATGAGCCCCCAAATAGAAACAGTGGGACTGAGGTTCCCACTCATGGGCAGTCACCACTACACATTCACAGCCCTGAAGGTGGCTGTGCTGGGGGCTGGGTAGGAGGCAGCCTGACCCTCTAAATGTACCACATGGCCCTCAAGCTGGCGTAGCAGATCTCCAAACTCCCTGCGGAGCTCGCTATACACCAGACCCCAGACCTGACGATGGGTGACAGTTTCCTATCTGCGCCCACTCCTGGGAGGGGGCGAGCCCTATCCCCTGAGGCAGTTCCACCTGAAGGTGGTGCAGGACCAGCAGATGATGAGGTCCCAGGGTGGGACCCAGATGTGCTGGTGCTCGGTGCCATGGACAGATGAGGTGGGAAAGGTGGGTCTGCTGGGACCGGCCTTCCCAAACGTGCTATGGTGTTGCAATTTTAAAACATATGTGGGTTAGTAATAGTCAACACATTCCAGGATTAGGTATAACAGCATGCATTGATATTCCCATTAACCCAAAACATCATATTTGGAACAGTTGCATTACAAACAGTGGGTGACAGTGATGACTAATACATTATTATTTAGAGAAACTGCAACACTAACAATGCCATACAATACCAGAATAAACAGTACCAGTCCAGGATTTCAATCTTTATTTCCAGGCACAGTTTTCTTATCTGATAGACCTGTGGAGGGAATGTTTGTTAACACTACCTGAATGTTGCCACACATATTACCAGATTCCATGTCATTATTATGCACATACGTCTCACTCTGTTACTGCACACACTCTGGTCATCGCTTCATAACATGGGGGTAGAGATAGGACATATTTTGCATATTACTCTCATAGGATTTTGGTGAGTTGCTAGAGTGACAGGTTTGTTCTTAGACATTTTCTGATGGTTATGATGTTTGACAATCAGTTGTATGTCATTATTTGCTGCCTAAACTTCTGGGATCATCCCACTGATTTGCCAGGGGAACAGGCAGAAAATATAAGCTAATTATCTGAACATTCTGAAACAATCTGTACAGTTGAGAGGTATGATTATGCATATAGCTTACTACCACTCCCAGGATTTGAACCATGGCTGTGTGTGTTAAAAATACAACAGTTGCATCACAGTAGGGGGTGCTACTGGGATGTGGCTGTGCAGTGCTTCACTGTTCTCTGTCTAGGTCTCCCTCAGTTGTACAATATGACCTTGTGATTAAACAGTCTCATACAGACATTCCTACACATTTTATTTATGTAGCACAGTGTGGGTAACAGTGCTTAATACAACAGTACTATTAAGAGACTGCAACACTACATTACCATATGATACCAGAGTAAACACAATCAGTCTAGGAGTTAGATCTTTATTGCCAGGCTGTTACCCTTTTATTTAAATACGACCTATATGAGACTCTTCTTGCCATATTGTCTGGTTTATTCAGTACATCCCATACACAATGCAGGTTTTATACTGGAAATTAACTTTCTACTACTTTCATAGGTTCATAGGTTCATAGGTTCATACTAGGCTATCTGCCCTAGGGCATTTATAAGCCTAGCCAGAGTGTTTGGCTTTTGCCATCCATTTTAAATTAATTTTGCTATGCCCTTTTTTGAGGTTAGTACACTGCGCCTCTGTTTAACAGTGACACAGAAGTGATACCCGGGGTAAACCTACGATCTCCCATCCACTCATCAAGATTCCTCTTGAAGAGAGTCAATGAGGGACTCTGCCTAACCTGGATTGAGATTTTATTCCAGAGTGAAGGGAGCCTCTGGGTTATGAATCTGTCCCTCCAGCATGTCCTATTTATTTCAGTGCTGAGGTTCAAGTCTCTCAAGCGTGTGGCTTGATGGGATTTGGATTTTCTGAGCTGCAGCATGTCCATTAATTCCCGGTTGGACATTGCTTTATACGTCAGGCACAGATCGCCTCTGAGCAGGCGGTATGCCACTGAGTAGAGCTGTAGTTTCTTTAACCGGGCAGCATATGGCATCTGTTTGAGCCCTTTGATCCTCTTGGTGAGGTACTTTTGGGGTCTTTCTAGTTGCTGCAGGTGTCTGGTAAGGTACATCCCAAAAAGGGCATTGTACTCAATTATGGGCCTGATGAGGGATGAGTAAAGAGGCACAATGACCTCCCCTGATCTAGATGTGAATCCCTTCATGATTTAGGTGGGCTATATAAAATGTTTTTCTAACCACTTTGGCCACGTGGTTGTCAAATGAGAGATTGCTATCAACTTGGGTCCCCAGGTCCCTAATTACTTCTTCTGTACTTAATGGATTACCACCTATGTGGTAATTTGTGGGCACTTTGTTTTTGCCAAAGGGGATGACTATACACTTTTTCACGTTTAGCTTGAGGCCATGGCTCTGGCACCAGTTGTCTGTTTCTATGAGGCCCATTTGGAGGATGCTTTTGTCGGCTGGAGAGTCGATTGTGGCACCCAGTTTACAGTCATCTGCGAACTTGGTCAGCCACAGTCCTTCCGTGTTGGCCTGTACCTCCGAGAAATATATACCGAACAAGAGAGGTCCCAGGACTGAGCCTAGTGGGACACCACTTGTAACTGGTTTGGAGTCTGACATGGCTCCAGCAATTCTAACCATGTGGGTTCTGTCCTTGAGCCAGTTTGCAACCCATCTAGTGACATAGGGGTTTATATTTAAGCTGGTGAGCTTATCTATAATGCTCGAGTGACAGTACATGCAAGATTATTACAAACCTGCCTCACGATGCAGTGTTTGCATCCTACATGCATGGGCTTCCTGATTCACAGCCCACTCTGCTGCAGCTGTCAGAGACATAAAGGAATATTTAGCCATACCTATCCATAATATACACGAGCTAGGCAATTACTAAACAGTTAGTAGAATGAGTACTTACACACTGCTGGGACATCATCCCTCTGCCTAGCTTCTTGGATCCACTGATCCAAGAGCTTCCTCTTCCTCAATTTCAAGTCAGCATACTGTGTGTGTGTGTGTGTGTGTGTGTGTGTGTGTGTGTGTGTGTGTGTGTGTGTGTGAAAAATCAAATCTCTCAGTGTTGTGTGTGTGTGTGTGTCAGCACTTGGTGCAGGGACACAAAGCACTGGGTTCACAGAGAGGGCGCTGGATGACTTGGTTGGGATATTCAGCTGAGGCTCTATCCCTACATCTGTACCAGTGTGGAGTCTTATTGGGGGTCTGGAGGGAAAGAGATATAGAGACATCTAGACCCCAGGCTGAGTGTGTTCCCTGTGTGCTCTTAAGGGAAATTGTATTTGATGCAGAGAGGTCTGCATCTGGAAATACTGAGTGTATCCATTTGTATTTCAAGTGCACATACCACATCAGTGCCAGTGGTGATGATTTAGGCTCCTTTACCGGCCCAGCATGGGGATGACACAATGACACATATTTCTGGCCATCACATATTGGTAGCAATGGGGGCATCACATTATTGGTTGGCGGTGGATGGATCATCACATGCTCACACATTGTTGAGCAGTGGTGTGGATATTAAATTCCTGTAGCCTGTAAGCAGTTGTCACTAAAGAAAGGTGTACTCTCAAGCAGCCACATGGTAGACATTCAGTATTTCATAACACAATAGTTTTATTTATTTACTTTTTGGTAGCTTAGTTAGTCAGGGAGATCAGGTAAAGATGTCAGCAGAGGATTATGGCAAGCTGACAAGTAACCATTTGGCTGAGATGTGCCAAGCCAAAGGACTGAGGCATGTCAACCTGACTAAAGGGGAAATTATTACAGCCTTGATCACAGCTACAGCACAGACCAGCAACCAGGAGGATAACCAGTCCATTGATGGGGACTTGCAGCTCTCAGAAACAGAACAGCTCAACCTTTCCTCAGAGGACTTAAAAAACAGTCTGGAGTTAAAGAGACTTGAACTGGAGGCCAAACAGATGGAATTAGAACTAGCAGAGCAAATGCGGCATTTGGAGGCTGAAGAAAAAGAGAGACTGAGACATCTATAAGCCAATGAAAATGAGAGGCAGTGGCAACATGAAAAGGAAATGCTGACTCTTTGCCAGGGTCATGGAGGTAATGGAGAAGGGAGTAACCGAACCCCAGAAGCAACAAAGGTCAGTAAATTTATTCCTCAGTACCAAGAAGGTGATAATTTTGATAGTTTTATTCATATGTTTGAAAGAGTATGCAAAGAGTATAATGCTGTCTGAGGGCTCTGGGTACAGTTTCTCACCCCCTTACTCTATGGTAAAGCTGTAACTGTTGTTTCTAAATTGTCTGATGCTGATTGTTTAGATTATGAAAAATTGAAACACCATTTATTAAAATCTTTTAAGTTAGCACCTGAAGCTTACAGAAAAAAAGTTTTGTGAGCATAGACACAAGGCAGATGAAATTTATGGGATTTTATTGCTGAACTAAGCACTTATTTCACAGGCTGGTGAGTGGGTATCAGGTCACTGCTTTTCAAGAGCTGACAGACCTTTTGCTGAGGGAAAAATCCCTTAGCACTTTGTCTGAGGGCATGAGAATCTGGCTGGTTGACAGGGAATGCAATTCTGCAGATGAGTTGGGGAAAAAAGGAGACCTATACCTAGCAAGCAAGGCATCACTGCACAGGAATGGTATATCTAGTGTGGCACATGAATATAAGGGAACCCATGGTGGGTAACCTAAACTGCCCCAACAGAGTCCACTAGTAACAGGGGAAGCCACTAGTTCAGATACACTGCCAGGAACAAGGGTTAAATGTTTTAAATGTAACCAGTGGGGCAATGTAGCATATAGATGCCCATGGAGGCTAGGTGGGGAAAAAGGTGGGGGAGCCAGCAAGTGGGAATAACAGAATGCCAGTGGTAAGTTGTCTGGAGACAACAGGGGTACCAAACTACCAGCAGAGATTATATCCAATATTGGTAGTTGGAAAACAGGCCACTGCCAAGAGACAAGAAACAGCCTCTGATATAACCATTGTGAAGCCTGCAGTGGTTAAAAAGGAGCAGCATTTGCCAGAGCAGTCCACTCCAGTCAGAGCTTTAGGAGAGATCCCATTCCAAATGCCTTTGGCCAGGGTTCACATTGACTGGGAGGGTGGAAAAGGAAGATAGCAAGTAGGTGTGTTTGAGGATATCCCTGCAGATGTCTTGATGGGGAAGGATTTTGATAATGCAGTACCTTGTGTGCATGCAGTGACATGCATTCAGGCTTGGAGACAGGCATGTGGGTGTGGTAGCCTGGGGAGACCCAGACAGACTGCACACCTGAAGCCAAGTCTGGTGATGAAGCTATTTCAGGGAGGGAACTACCCTGTAGCAGTGAGCCTGAAGGTGAGCTACAGCTGCTGGTGGGTACTGATGTTCCCTTGGACAGAGTGACTGCAAGGGCTGAAGTGAATAGTAGTACCCAGGCTGACAGTGAAGCACCACTGTCAGGGGATAGCAGACTTCTTGTGCAGGGGGAGCTGGGAAGAGTTACAAAGAGAGAGTTGAGACAGGCTCAGCTCTCAGACCTTACATTACAAGGCTTGAGGGAGGTAGCTAGGGCAGCACCTGATTCTCAAGAATAAGGGGATTCTGTTTACTGGAACAAAGGGTTAGTGTAGAGAGAGTGGACCCCTGAGAGATGGCTAGAAGGTGAGGCAATACAGCAGTTGGTAGTGCCCACAGCCTACTGTCTGGCAATTCTAGCCATACCCCATGACATTCCCTTTGCAGGTCATATGGGCATAAAGCATACCAAGAGACGTATTATGCAGAACTTTTATTAGCCTGGGATTACCAGGGATGTAAAAGGGTACTGCAAGACCTGTGAGCAGTGCCAAAAAGTAGGCAAGGCAGGAAACAAGGTCAAAGCTCCTTTGATGCCTTTGCCTGTGATTGAGGAGCCATTTCAGGGGATAATTATAGATATTGTGGGGCATCTGAGTACCCCACGTTCCACCGGGAAAAGGTATATCCTAGTGGTAGTGGTAGTGGATTATGCTACTAGATACCCTAAGATAGTGGCTTTGCCCTCCATTGAGGCAGAGAAGGTGGCAAATGCTTTACTAGAGATTTCAACAGGGTAGGTTTCCCAAGAGAAATACTGACTGATAGAGGTGCCAATTTCATGTTAGACCTGCTGGCTTATCTGTGGGAGTGCTGTGGGATGAAGCACCTAAAGACAACCCCTACTACTCCCAGATGAATGGTCTTGTGAAGAAGTTAAACTCTACGCTAAAGACCATGCTACAAGCATTTGCAAACCAGTTTAAGAGAGAGTGGGGCATATATTTGCCCCATCTATTGTTCCCTTAAACAGAGGTACCCCAGGAATCCACAGGTTTTTCCACCCTTTGTGTTGCTTTATGGGCATAGGGTGAGGGTGAGCCTTTATTTATTTATTTATTTATTTATTTATTTATTTAACATTTGTTTACTGGTAAAGTCCAACTTGGAACAAAGCCAATTTCCAGCGGAGGCCCAGGGAGAAGTGCTCCAGATGCATGTCTTGGCTATCTTTAGCTTTGATTTGTAATGAGTGGGAGGGTGAGTGTGAATCCCAGAAGGAGTCTGTTGTAGCATATGTCCTAAACCTCAAAGCAAGGCTTAGGGATCTCATGTGCTTGGCCCACGATAACCTGGCAGGAACTACTACCATTTGTATTAATATTAATATTACACAGTATAATTGGACACCCTTTGTTAAGGGCCTTAGGGTAGCTGATTGTGAAGTGTCTGGTGGCAGTGATAACTACCTTATACTGTGGCAGAAGTGGGCACAGCAGGTACACATGGGCCAATGTTTCCCAAGTGTGTGTGTGTGTGTGTGTGTGTGTGTGTGTGTGTGTGTGTGTGTGTGCGTGTGTGTGTGTGTGTGTGTGTGTGTGTGTGTGTGTGTGCGTGTGTGTGTGTGTGTGTGTGTGTGTAAAATCAAATCTCTCAGTGTGTGTGTGTCAGCTACTTGGGGCAGGGACACGAAGCACTTGGTTCACAGTGAGGGTGCTGGAGGACTTGGGTTGGACACTTAGCTGAGGACCTAATCCTACAGCTGTACCAGTGAGGAGTCTTATTGGGAATCTGGAGGGAGACAGAAATAGAGACATCCAGACCCCAGGCTGAGTATGTTCCCTGTGTCCCATTAAGGGAAACTGTACTTGATGCAGAGAGGTCTGCATCTGGAAATACTGAGTGAATCCATTTGCATTCCAAGTGCATGTCCCTCTCCAGTGTCAGTGGTGAGGATTCAAGCACCTTGATTACTGCCCTAGTGTGGGGATGACACATATTGGTGGCTATCACATATTGGTAGTAGTGGTGAGCATCACACATCCCGTAGTCAATAATTATATATTGCTCCTAATGAGAATACCTGTGATCATACCATAGATCAAACAGAAAGAACTTGTATCTAAGCGAAACCAAAGGTGGCCCAATAAGAAATAAAATATAAATATGCAGCAAACAAATCAGGCATCCACCAGGCTGAAGACTGGAAAATCTTTAATAAACAGGATAAGCGCTTTCACACATAGTGTGCTTTATCAGATCCATAAAATACAACATTTAAACAAGACCTTTAAATAATGCAATGTGTCAAACAATTAACCAATCATCACATAAAATCAATTATTGGTGTTTACTACATTTTTTAAGAGCTGGTTTTAAAGGCACAAATGCATTAAGACCAGGCTGCTTGTCAGTCTGTAATTTAATAATCCATTTAATGTCTATGGTCTCTAGCCTATTGTTAAAATCACCACATCTTTTATTTGAACACACTATTTGCAGCACAATAAAATCAAAATTATGTCCACGAAAATTAAAAATATGCTTGGCTAGGGCATTGAGCATGTTATTATGACTAATGTCACCTATATGTTGGAGAATTCATTCCTTAAGCATTCTGATAGTTTTCCCCACATAGAATGAGATACAATATTTACATCTAGCCAAATACACCAAACCATGTATCTTACAATCAACATAAAAAGTAGGATTAAACAAAATGTCATGAACTGGATGCTGAAAAACCAACCTTGTCGAAATATAGCAACAAGCCTTGCAATTTCTACATGGATAAGTGCCCTTACGCCCAAAAGAAACAGTAGATTTAAATGCAGATCTATAGCAAAGCTGTCTTTTAAGAGATAAATTGTTTTTAAAGACATAACTAGACTTATCACCCACTATAGATCTAATCTTATCATCTGAAAATAATATGGGCTATAACTTATTAACAATATGACATACTTGTTGCAATTTGTTACCATAAGTCAAGAAAGTCTGATTTTATTGCTAGTCAAGTTGTTATCCAAAGATTGCTTAGGCAAACTGGGGCGACTAAAAAATGTTTGCCTGTAGTAGACCTCATAGAAACTATATTATTATAATTGACATTCAGATCAAGTTGCTTATAACCTCTAGCCAAAAAATCATTATGTAAAACATCCATAGCTTCATAAAATTCAGTATCAACAGTATTTAAATGTGACATTCTAAGATATTGACTCTTGGTATTATTATTGAATATGTGCCTAGGGTGCATACTGTTAAATTATAAGAACATATTTTTCCTGCAAGGTTTTCTAAAAAGGGAGCTATTGATCACTCCATTAACCAATTTGATCCTTACATCCAAAAAATCTATAGTGGTACTTGAATAATGCAGAGCAAATTTAAAACAATTACTGGAAGTTTCCCTATAGTGAACGAAGTTCAACAGGTCAACTTCTTTACCCTCCCATAGAATAAAAATATTGTCCTCAAAATGTCTATAGTGTAACAGCTGTGTAGAAAAATGATTTTCAGTGAGGACTACCCCACGCTCCCATTCTGCCAACACTAGGTTAGCATAACTGTTAGTGCAGGGAGTCCCCATAGCCACACCCACCTTCTGCTTAAAAAGAATATCATTAAATAAACATTATTCTGTAGAACCAAATCCATTAGAACACAAATGGAATCAATCAATTCTAATGAGCAATCAGTATTGGTAGTAAGAACATTCTTTAAATATGTAATGCCCACTTCATGTGGTATAATGGTAAATAAAGTTTGAATGTCCATAGTAATAAGCAGAGTTTGCTCAGAAAAAGCACCATGTTCCCTTGCATAGTTACCCAGGGTACCTAAAAAATGTTCAGTATCCCTAAGTACTGCCTCAGCCTTTTCCAATGGCTTTTTAGGTGGTGCGCTATAAAGATGGAAATGAATTCTGTTACCCAGCCTCTACCTGAGACTATTGGGCAAGAAGGTGGATTATAAAGAGATTTGAGGACCTTAGAAGGCCATGAATGATTGGTGTTAAAGGTTCAGTTACCAGCATAAAGTCATAGGTGTTCCTATCTATAACATTTTCCATTAACAAAACATAACGATTTTCATGTATACCACTAACAATTCTTTTCAAATCAACATTAGTAATGCAACCATGCATCCTATTTTAGAAACTTTTGCCAAAACTGTTGAGATGTTTCCAAAGACACTTTTTATAATTTAAGTCATAATGAATTTTTGGCACTTAATGAGTTAAAGGTCAACACTAATTTGGTTTTTCACCCTGCCGATAAAGATTGGTCGATTGTTGTGCTTGACTCTGCTTGCTAAAATTCAGTTATGTTATCAATGCTGAATGATTCAGCTACATATAATTGCATTACTAATGTTGATTTGAAAAGAATTGTTAGTGGTATACATTAAAATCTTTATGTTTTGTTAAATGTTACAGATAAGAACACCTATGACTTTTTCTGATAACTGAACCTTTAATACCGATCATTCATGGCCTTCCTAAGGTCCACAAATTTCTTTATAATCCACCTTTTTGCCCAATAGTTTCAGGTAGAGGCTGGGCCACAGAATTTATTTCCATCTTAATAGAGAACTACCTAAAAAGCCCTTGGAAAAGGCTGAGGCAGTACTTAGGGATACTGAACATTTATTAGGTACCCTGGGTAACTATGCAAGGGAACATGGTGTTTTTTCTGAGCAAACTCTGCTTGCTACTATGGACATTCAAACTTTATTTACCATTATAACGCATGAAATGAGCATTACATATTTAAAGAATTTTCTTACTACCAGTACTGATTATTCATTAGAATTGATTGATTCCATTGGTGCTCTAATGGATTTGGTTCTACAGAATAATGTTTGTTTATTTAATGATCTTCTTTTTAAGCAGAAGGTGGGTGTGGCTATGGGGCCTCCCTGCACTAACAGTTATGCAACCCAGCATTGGCAGAATGGGAGTGTGGGGTAGTCCACACTGAAAATATTTTTTCCGCACAGCTGTTATACTATAGACATTTTGTGGACAATATTTTTATTCTGTGGGTGGGTAAAGAAGTTGATCTGTTAAACTTCATTCGCTATATGGAAACTTCCAGTAATTGTTTTAAATTTGCTCTGCATTATTCAAGTACCACTATAGATTTTTTGGATGTAAGAATCAAATTGGAGTGATTAATAGCTCCCTTTTTAGAAAACCTTGCAGGAAAAATACATTCTTACAATTTAACAGTATGCACCCTAGGCACATATTCAATAATATTACCAAGAGTCAATATCTTAGAATGTCACATTTACATACTGATGATACTGAATTTTATGAAGCTATGGATGTTTTACATAATGATTTTTTGGCTAGAGGTTATAAGCAGCATGATCGGAATGTCAATTATAATAATGTAGTTTCTATGAGGTCTACTACAGGCAAACCTTTTTTTAGTACCCTCAATTTGCTTAAGCAATTTTTGGATAACAACTTGACTAGCAGTATAAAACCAGACTTTCTTTAAATGGAAACAGATGATCTACTGTGGCAACCCCTAATGGGAGCATCCAAAAGGAGAAGAAGAAGAAGACATTGTAGCTCAACCCTTGTGGACTGTGAACACCATTACTGTGCGTCATTCCACAAGTATGTAACCTGTATAGAAGCTGCATCTGAACAGTGTTTAGGTGAGTGGTGGCTTCATATGCCAGCTTGTGTATGACACAGCCAGGGACACTGTCCATTACCATTGCCACTGTGGTTTGGACTTTGGTAAAGAGATGTTTTAACTAGAGTGTCTGTGAATCATCAGGTTTTACATTCTTCAGGTCTGGAAATGTGGCCCTTGACAGTGTGGTGAAATCCGCATTCAAACTGTCTTACAAGATATTGGTAATGTCAGTCAGATAAGTGAACTTTGTGACCATTTACATTAACTGTGACCCGATCTGAGATTTCCCCTCTAGATTATAAACAACACTAAAGAAAACTTTAGTGTTGTCTTTGGAATCCTTGCCAATTTGTATTTTGAAGCTTGCCCTGTATGATTAATGAGGGCTTGTATTTTCCCAATGATACTGACCAGAAAGGTTATCCCTTCTTGGTATGTAACTATTTTTTGGTACAACTTCACACCTTCTGTTATATATTTAGTTTATGACAGGGGTCCATGAGACTAATGAACTTTTACTGTATAAGTGAGAATTTCTTGTGTTTGCGATAGCACGGTCCATGCAACCCTGTAGATGAACAGTGTGCATTACTAAAGGATTATGCAGCTGGGACAGTGTTAACCTTAGTAATGCAAACCAGTGAAATATAGCAACAACAGTATCACCCACAGCACAGTGTCAACCCATGTCATACACACACATGTGTACTCAAGTTCTAAAATGTGTGTAGTACAATGCATACTGGCCACCGATAGAAACTATGGAGTGTTAACACTGGCCAATACAGGGCATGTCATCCTGCCTATGTGTCCAATATGCATGTACATGCAGACAGTGCACCTCCACCATGTTCACAAATGGATACCTGCAAACCTGTGTTGCACACACCCCACACTTACTGTCCACTGCATAATGCATGCTGACACAACTACACACATCAGCCAAGTGGCACATGAGCAAACAAAACACAATTGGAATAAACACTGGTGAAAACAATACAACATTGCTAATTACAGCTTTAATGCATCATGCCTGCTCAGCTACACCTTCAAGGATATCATTACACTTTACTGCTGACAACATGCTACACATCCAACCATTGCTATACTTTATTAAATTCACCCTGTGCATCAGCACCATGTTAGCCTGTTCCTGCATCAATGTTACAGATGACAGGAGGTGGCACAGGTTTCATTATATGCACAGGGTGTGTTGTTGGTTTGCCAGAGGCCTACACTGAGCCATACAATCGACATGTGTGTGTGAGTGTGTATGTGAGGGCCATAAGTATTGTTGTGGGCCAATGTTGATGTCATGTGTGCAGGTATGTGTTTGCCCTAGGTTTCTGGTTTATGTGTGTGTGTGTCTGCATGAACACAGTTCCACCATGTGGCTGCCATATATGGGGATTTGTGATACAGCTACAGACTGTACCTGGCAGGCTTTACAGATCACCATCTCTGGCCTTGGATACGGAACCTGTGCCTGGCAGGGGTGCTACAGACAGTATCAGATACTAACCAGATTGGGTACTATCCCCAGAAGTTGACAAATGTCCACCGGCTCCAGGTCCCTGCTGGGACTGGCCAGAGCCACATGCACGTGGTCTGCTAGGACGGTCTATGGACAGCCCCCCCAACATTGCTGGCACTACGGGAGCAGCTGTGACTTGCTGGACATCCATGGAGACCTCCAGCTGGTGATGTTGCTGGCATACGTCCACGTCAACATCTCAACCATCCCGCACCATCCTGACACATGGACATGACATTGTGGAGGACATCCAATATCTCACCCCAACATCTGTCAATGACCTCAATGTAGTTATGTATGGCACCTGCTAGGTCACAGATACTGTAATTTACAGAGGTGTAATGATCCCTCTGTGCCCTTAGCCCCTGTCTGGTGTACCACTCCATTTGTGTCTGTGCCTTCATGACAGCCTGGAACATGCATGTGGTAGAAAGAGGTGTTGCACATCTGCCATGGGCATGATGACCAGCAGTGCTCTGACGAGAATCCCTGAGCATCTGCCTATGTGGTACCATTCCAGACATCTGGCTATGGCTGCTGTGTCCTGATACATGTGCCATAGATACCACACTGTCCTGGCCAGTGCCAATCGTACTCTGTCCCTCAGCTAAGGGCAATGGTGATGATGGATGTACAGGCAGTATGACTGTGCGCATGGATGGGGTGGAGACTTGTGTACTGTCAATCGGTGGCCCAGTAACAGATGCTGACAAACTTGCCTGTGCCTCAACACACCTATCCTCATGATCACTGTCTGTGTCAGTGACATCAGGTTCCCTGCTGTACTAAACCAGACCCACCTCGCCACCTGTGAGAGGAAAACAGGAAACATACTTTAAGATCTGAACATGACTTCAGACCACATGCACACATGCACACATGCACACACGCAAAACTACACTCCTCCCAAAAGCAGACACACACAACACCAGCAATCACAGAACATACACAATAGCAGGTGATAGTGGAGTACAGTATCACAAGCAAAACAGTCATATCACACCTGTCAGCATGCAGGACATGTGTTGCTCAACAGCAGGCAGTGCAAGTGTAGTCACTCCTTGTTACTAACAGTATACATGGCTTTGTTGCATGTGTTTTATTATTAGGTGATGGCCCTCCCCCTGGAACACAATGCATACATGGACACAGCATTGCTGTGCAGGTATTCATAACCCTGTGATGTATTATGCACCATAACTCACAGGTGCACATACCATTGCTGGATGTGTATCTGTGTGTCAGATAGGTATCCAATGCTGATTACAGCCTCTGTGTCTTTAGCAAATAATTGTGGACATGTGTTAATTGTGGACACATTTTTAACACATGCATGATGAGTATTCACACAACATCATCAGTGGTGCATGGATAATTGATGGAATACCATTCGGCCACATACCCAAAGTACGGTACTTATGGTGAATGTAGATCATATTGTGGACATGCCAGTCTCATCCATGACATGACATGTTAAAACACAACTGCATATTTAAACACTACACATACCCAGTATGTGTCATATGACCTAGCCACTCAATAACATTACAAGACATATATGTGTCAGTTGTGCAAATGATGATTAGTATGCATACCGTTTAGAGGTGCATATGTGTGCACACACGAATCATTATGGTGTGTAGCAATGACAGCTATGTGTAGTACTGTGGTTACAATAATTGGATGGGGTATAGTACCATAGGCCATAATCATGAAGCATCAGGTGGTCACTCAAGGCTACAAATGTTTCACAAACCAGCATAAATCATGCTGTTCTGGAACTGTACTACCTTGGCTAAATTCACCATTTCACAACCAGTTGTTACATGAGTTTGTAAGGAGGCCAATAAGGAGCATTCCCTGACATGAATGTGTAGTGTGTTGCAGAGTGTTTAAATGCCCCAGGATAGGCCTCTTCCCCTCAGGTATATTCTGTGTAATGTGTGGATGAAATTTTGGATACTGGAGTGTGTCTTTACAGAGGTTTTGGGAATCCTTTATGTGTAGCATGTTAAAATGCTCTGTGTATGACATAGATGTGTATGTTATGTAGATGTTGAGTATCAACTGTGCCTATCCAATGGTCACTACAGTCTAGCCACATTTGTTTGAGATGGTCTGAGTATTGCATGTGTTTGAGGCTGCTAACCACATTAGTGAGATGTGCATGCTCTTTCACCAAACATGCACAGCATGAATTATGGGTAGGTGTGTTACATGTGTACATGGCCTACACCTTAACTATGACATCCACTTTTTATTTCCAATAATAAATGTAGAACACACTCACCAGCATCTGTCCGCTGCCTTGATGTCATCCCAGAGGTACCTACGTAGAGATGAGACAGTTTGTCAGTGGCCACAACTGTGGCATTGCTACTGTGTGTTTGCAATCTTACAGTACAACAACAGTTTACATTCACAGGGCTACAGATTATGTTTCAAATGATCAGTATTGCACAACAACAACAGGCTCCACATCTTTGAACAATGCACTCTACATCTCACATATGCATGATCTACCAATACAGATAACAGTAGTCTACAGATATGCCATGTTACCTGCATGCTCCATGTATGCTTGCTGGGTGGCTCCAAACTCCATCATGGTATATGTCTGCTGCTGTTGTTGTTGGGCAGGTGCCACCAGGCCCATGAGCAGCTCCTCCACTCTGGTGAGGGGGGGATGGATGCTAACACCACCACCTGTTGCAAGCTGTTCCGTACACACATCAGCAGCAAGCTGACGGACATGTCAGAGAAGATCTTTGCAGTGGTGGCGTACCTGTTCATATGTGTGGTTATGCAGGCCTACCTCGTTGACCCTGTGGATAAGATCTTGCCACATTGCAGTACACTCCTGCTGGTCCTGGCTGGTTCATGAAAAGAGCGCACGGTAGTGCTGACTCATGATGTTAGTGATGATATCATCTTCATCCCTACTGTAGCTTGGGTTCCTATGGTGAGCCATGATCCCTGGAAGATATAAATACAAAAATATATATAATGTGTGAATTTGTAATATGGTTGTGAAAAATAATAAAAAATTATTATTGAAAAAAAATAAATACAAAAATATGTCTGAGCAAGTCATAAGGCACATTTAACATTATACAGTACAGATATCACTAAACTGCTCTCTCTCTCACTCTCTCTCTCTCTCTCTATATATATATGTACATATATATATATATATATATATATATATATATATATATGTACATATATATATATATATATATATATATATATATATATGTGTGTACATATATATATATATATATATATATATATACTTACATACATAATACAATATGTTGTACCTGAGCACAGATTACAATAATTACTCACACACATACATCCACATGTTGGAGTACAGTTTCTGTAGTGCTGTATGATTGTACTGGATGTTATGTTTGTGAATACATAAATGATATGTATATCTGAGATGGCTTAGTGGCAAATCAAATATGCTGTGATGTGAATGGTTGTGGGTTTTTTCCTAGTAAATGCTTTTTATTTTGTTACTAGCCAAAACAAAGGTCAGGGGCTACAGATGGAATAAGGCACATTTCAGCATTTGCAAGTGGGTTTTCAGAAGGGTAAGCACAGCTTATGGAAGTTTATTAACCTATAAGCTAACCGAGAGTGAAACACTGTAACTGCCACTTATCACTGCTCACCCCACAACTGCTTGAAAGTGCCTTGCTCACTCTCTATCCAATGAACCATGCTCTGGACAGCAACAAAATAATATCACTATATAAGACTATGCAAGAGTACCTGGCACACTGTATGCAACATGATGCACCACCTAGCCACAGCAGATATACATCAAGCTGATGTGTAAAGAAATATATCATCCATCACAATCAGTGTAAGGTCCAGTAAATGTATTAATATTATACCACACAACTTGTTAATGCCAAACCCGTGGCCAAAATATGTGCACAATTGGGAATATAGGTCACATACTGCTGTAGTACACTATGGATGTTGCTAGATACACAGTTATATGTATTACCACATGTCAGACATAATTACAGGACACAAAGGTATGACAACCCAGATAAGCTTCCGGTGTGTACTATACAGTATTGTGTGTCAGTACTTACACAACCTTAATCTTGAGAAATGTAATCTGTGATGAATACAGGGACCACACAAAACAGTAGATGTAAGCAATGTGGACATATACCATACTTTGCTGTACAGGCCCAGCGCTTCAATTAGTACTACAGTACACACAGGATTTGCATTCAACATCGGTACCAATCAATAATCATATGTGTAGTGCTTTAGCCTCCAGTGACACACCCTAGTTAAAACCAAGGGACTTAATCACACTGTATGCAGTAGCACTTGTTCTGCCTAGCAACAGAATACACAGCTTTTGCTAGGATCAAAGCAAGGACCCAGGATACCATAACATAAATAGTTTCCCAGTAAGTTATGCCACAGATACATATCTTTGACGTATTCACAAACATGAAAAGTCTCATAAATGGGAACGTGGAGGCTTGATCAATCCAACACTCCCTTCACGTGCATTCAAACGAATTCACTGTAAAACCAATGAATTAAAGTCCAAGCAAAAAAAGAGAATGGCAAGAAGTATAAATATAACACAAGGATAAAAGTCCACAGAATACTCCAAAATGCGAGGAACGTTCTTTATTACATGCAGTAAGCGCTTTCACCAAAACGGCTTCATCAGACTGTGACAGCATGCATATTCAACAGTCCTTAAATACCATCATTAATTGATATCAGGGCATTGTTGCATTAAACAATTATATCCATTTAAAACATCTTAAAATTGCAATAGATGTTAAAAAACATACAGTATAAAAATATAGCATATAAAAAGCTCTAATATTATGACACATCTAAATTATCTAACATGATACACTTCTAATCCTTTAATTAAAACTTTGCATAACTTCCTTCTTTTTAAAACTGCTTGAAGGCTAACCTTATCATTCAAGCCAGGATTTGAATCTGCTTTGCATCTAATGATCCATCTGAGTTCCATCTCAAGTGTGTAGGCTTCCAAATCCCCCCCTCTCAAAGTGGTATAAATATCCTGTAAAACAAAAAAAGTAAAAGTATGTGCATTGCCTGTCATCATCTGATGTTTTGCTAAAGCATTAGTAACATCCCCTATTCTCATTTTGTAAATGCGCTCCCTAATTCTCTCTCTCAACTGCCTGTTGGTCTTACCTATGTAAAACGCTAAACAGGCAGTGCAGGTAGCAAGATATATCACATTTTTTGACCTACAGTTAGTCCCTGTAGAAAAGGAAAAAACTTGTCCTGTAACAGGTTGTTCAAACATAGTATTGTTGTTAATAAAAGCACATTGATTACAACTTCCACAGGCAATAGTGTTAAATCTAGATGTCAACTGCCTAACACCATCTTTATGACATAACATACTCTTTAAATTCATTTTGTTTTTATATATGTACCTAGGTTTTAGTCCTACTACCTTGCTGATATCATCATCCACCCTCAAAACATCCCAGTGTTTCTCAACAATATATTTAATATTGGATACATCACTAGTATAAAAAATTGGAACACTAAGAGTGGTATTGTTGGCCCTAGATGAATATCCATCCCTCCCAGATACATTACTACTAGGCCTGCTGGAGAAATATGGGCACGCTTTAGTGTCTCTCAAATTATTAGTATCAGTTAAGGCTTTATTAATCTCAACATCACTATACGATCTCATCAACAACCTTGTTTTCAAGCCAGAGATCTCATTCCTGTAACCAATCATCTGTGGGATTAAGATGGGATGCCCTCATAGCCTGCCCTCTCACCACATTTCCAAACACATTTAACGGGTGCATGCTTGTTCTATGAAGCAAAGTATTCTTATAACAACTCTTCCTGTGAACAGAAATATTCAATAAACCATTACTTAATTTAATAATGTCTACATCCAAAAAAGAGATATAGTTTTTAGAATAACTCGTTGTGAATTTCAAATAACTTGTAGTGTTATTAATGAAATTTTCAAACTCATGTAGCTGTGCCTCATCACCCCTCCAAATTAAAAAGAGGACGTCCACAAACCTCTTATAAAAAGTAATGTACTGTCTAAACCCTAGGCTCGGTATTAATATGTCTTTTTCCCATACTGCCATAACAAGGTTGGCGTAGCTATTGGCACAAGATGTGCCCATAGCTACGCCATCCTTTTGTAGATACAGCTCATTTGCAAAAACAAACACATTGTTTTCTAAAACAATTTCCAGAAACAATGCTATCAATTCAATCTTATTAGTGTCTATGGACGTATACTTCCTCAAATAGTCCTTTACACATTCAACTCCACTATTATTGGGGATCACAGTGAAAAGGCTCACTACATCGAATGTGACCAAGAAATATTCACTGCTCTCTTCCAATGTAGTTACATACTCATAAAGACTAATCAAAAACTGTTTACTATCTTTCAAAATATTATCGTTAGAATCAATCACAGGTCTTAATTGTCATTCCACAAACAATGAGAACGGTTGCGCTCTGTGATTTTGGTGTTTGATACTATAGAGGAGAAGACCGTGGTCCAAGGCATTCTTTTTGTTTGTTTATTGGAGTTTTAGAACTGCCGTTCTGCTGAATTCTCTGTCAGTTATGCCACTCCTATATAAATCATTAAATCATCTATGGTGTCATATACACGAAATACTTTAATCCTCACTTCTTCCATATCTAATCTAATATAAAAAGTGGTATCACTCAACATATTATGGACACTGATCTTGTAGTGTTCAGAATCCATCACTACAATAGGGCCACCCTTATCAGCAGGGGTGATTATAATAGAATCATCTCTTCTCAAATTATATAGGGCTTGCCTCTGTCTATAGGTTAAATTATTCCTTCTCCTCCTATTTTTATTAGGATCATCGCTATAATATCTATAGAGATCTTGTTCTACTAAACTCGTGTTTGTTTCCAGGACAGGCTGTAGAATAGGAACATAAACACTCACTGGTCTAAAAATACTCCTATTGTCATTTAAAGCTTCAGATGTACCATATTCAAGCTTCAGTTGCACATTTCTGACAAACATTTTAACGTCAATCACCGTGTCAGTGATGTCACTATTTTTACTAGGAATAAAAGTTAAGCCCCTGTTAAGAACAAGCTCCTCTTCCAAGCTAAGAGTCCTTTTAGACAAATTAATTACAATGGATTCCCCTTCATACTCCACATTTTCTTTATAGTGGAGCCGACTTGCTCTGTCTCCATTACTTTCCGTTTTTGACGGCCTCTGCTCATGGAGCGTGTTCTCCCCTTGAAACAAGGAGACTGTATGGGGAAAGGGGTATCCCTATTATTAATGTCATTTCCCCCTGTCTTTTTACTATCTACATTGACTTTCTTCCTTACAACTGGGTTATCTATGCTCTCAGGCTGGGTAACACATTTACTTTGTATGGTATTAATAACTGGTATATTATCTGCACATACTTTTTTATTGATGATAACCACAGATGGATACAAATTCACATTATTAGGAGATTCAATGACAGGGACTAAAACATTCCCCATCTCCACACCTTCAATGTTGTCACTCATAACGTTATTAGTCTTATTATTACATTCAAAATCACATATATTCATATTACTGTTTGCATTGACAATACTATTACAGACATAACTTTTCTTCTCTGTTTTCGCAGGCATAGTCCTTGGCCCTCTTCGAAGGCCATTGCTGGCATGGATAGGCTCATGGAGAATGTATTGCTCTATGAGAAACGGCTTTTAGACCAAAAGAAACAGAAAATTGAAAGAGATGTATATGACTTTAATAACGGCCAACTGTTGGTCAACATCCACAGAACAAGTTGTGTGGTATGGTATTCCTGATTTTCCTTTACATTCACTCATTCTGATGCATGATATAATTATTTAAGCACCAACTTGATGTATATCTACCATGGCTTAGTGGTACTTCATATTGTGTAGTGTGTGCAAGGTCTGGGATTCAAGACTTACAGAGGTGTTTTATTTTATTCCTGAGCAGAACAAGGGCCCTCACATACAGAGTGACTAAGGCACTTTTAAGCAGTTGTAAGTGGGTTTACATGGGTTTGCACAATGCTGCGCATTGCTTAGCCAAGCGCAAACTCACGCAAACCCGCTAACTACTGCTTAATAGTGCTTACTCCCGCTCACCCCCGCGCTAATTTCTTTGAAAGAAAAGAAAAATGGGGAGATAGGAAAGTGGTGAAAAAGGGGCACAAAGAGGGAAAGACAGTATTGGGAAATAGCTTGGGATGTGCAGGACGGGTGTAGGGAAGATCCATAGCTGCCCTTTTTTTTCAACAGCAACAGCTGTGCATATGCAATAAATTTGGAGGTAGATATGAACCCTTCAACCCCTGAGAGGGGGTGAGGACAGCAAAGTATGTTGTAATGCCAATTAAATAACATTTAATGTGTCTAGTGGACATGTGTGCAAAATGGGCAGCTATGTAAAGGCATAATTTTTTTTTTGGAGCAGATTGCCCTTTTTTTCAGGTGAAAGTGGAATGTGGGGTAGGGGAAGTCGGTATATTTGGGGAGGTAGGCTGGGGAGGTAAACAGACAAGACAAACAAGATGCATACAGGAGTGGTATATGACACATGTGGTGGGAGAACACCTTTGACAGGGAGGAATGTTTGGAAATCGCAAGCCCATGAGCTCCCAGAAGGAAACAGTGGGAATGAGGTCTCCACCCATGGGCAGTCACCACTGCACCTTCACAGCCCAGAAGGTGGCTGTGCTGGGGCTGTGTAGGAGGGGCAGGCTGACCCAGGAGTTGCGCCACTCAGGCCTCAAGCTGGCGTAGAGGTTCTGCAACAAAACATTCAATCTCTGTACACACCACAGCCTGGACTGTACGAAGGGTAATAGGTGCCTCTCCATCCACGCTTGCAAAGGGGGGCCGAGCCCCATCCCCTGCAGCACTTCCACCTGAAGGTGGCACAGGGCCAATGGAGGAGGAGGTTCCAGGCTGGGCACCAGATCTGCTGGTGCCAGGTGCCATGGCCAGCTGAGGTGGGACAGGTGGGTCTGCTGGGACCGGCCTTCCCATACAAACTATGTTTTGGAGAGTTTAATAAAGATATGGGTTAGTGACAGTCAAATGCATTGCCCGTTAGTTATAACAGCATGCAGAAGTATTCCCATTAACCCAACATACCATATTTTCAACAGTTGAAAAGCAAGC
>NC_056725.1:748714034-748971534 GCF_019279795.1 Protopterus annectens | reverse complement strand
TTTAAGCAGTTGTAAGCATGTTTAAAAGTGTTTGTGCGACATTATAGCAGCGGTTAAACACAGTTAATCAAACTTTGTAACATATAACCTGTGTGCGAAAACACGGCCACATCCGCTAACTACTCCGGATATATACATGTCAGTGACGTAACATCTCACTATGTGCTGACATAACATTACATTCTCTGTTGACTGTACTCTCCTGCACACATGGGTTTATATGGGTGATTCGAATGTTTATTATACAGACGATTACTACCTATGTATGCAAGCTGTAGTTAAGGTATACTTTTGCACATGATAAACATCCCTGCCTTTAACAGGATTGTAACCCCAAATGCACAGATACTATGCGGATGCTGTAACCATTACACTGTTGACATTAATGTTGCTTCCGCCTATTTCCTATTTAGATGATTTCTATGTGTAAGCTAGGCTAAGCAAAGGGCAGGAGCTCCCAAACTCACTGAGCTTCACATACTCTTGAAATAACAACATATAACAAATATACTGTGAGACAATACATTACATTCCTAACTACATTAGGCATAGCCCCTCACTGACACACTTCAAGCAAAACCTTGTTGTGTGAGTGGGTAACAGACTATACACCCCTGGGATCATGTGTCCCAGAAACATACATCCAGGGGGTGGGGGAGCCTGTCCAGTTTGATAGCTGCAAGATCTGTTGGGGGAATTGAATGGTGTTGAATTGTCACATTAACATGCCTTCTTTAGATCACTAAGTGCCCTTTTCACCCTCCACAACCCCAGTCTTCAACAGCTTTCAGCAACTCTGCCTGGAATTGCTTCATTGGTTATGCTTGACAGAGGCTCAGTTACTTCATCAATGGTGCGGGGAAGGCCAGCACACTGTAACTATGCTTCTAATTGCCCTTGGGCAGATAGGTAGTAGGCTATCTGTGAACCTCTAATGTGCAGGCCATCACAGGTATAATATGTGAATAAACAGACCTTCAGATCACAATACACAGTGAGTACTCACCATGTAGTCAGGAAATAGTTGAGTACAGCAAGAACATATAGAACACTGATACATAGTCACTCTAAAAGCCTATCTTGGAAGCTAGAAGACTTATATAAGTGTAAGGCTTTCTATTGCTAACCAGTAGGTTACCTACATTGGAGATGAAAAACAAGCACAGATGGGTAACATGCATGCAATGATACCATACCAGCCTATGTGTCAGCCTTAGGTTTTGGAATACTGGCCATGGCTTTTGGCGGCCCCATGGTGCCTTATTTAGGAGAGTCTCAAAGGTGAATACCAGCTCTGTAAACAGCACAAAAGCAGATTCAGTGAGCATTATGCTATCAACACCAGGGGTTGCGATCACAACATACATGCACTCACAGCACTCCTCAGGATGGACAACGTCAACATATGTGCATTAACTGAAATCTGTCTTAAGGCTCCTAAGAGCACATCAGCACTACCAGACTACAACCCATACCACACATTTCAGCTACATAACATGGACTGACAAACATGGAGGGGCTGTAGCCATATTCATCAGGGATACCTACACCTCCAGGTTAGTGGGGCAGCATGATACCTCTGTGATCATCCATGTTCAGCTAACATCAGCCACAACTGTAATGTGGAATGTGGCCTGCTGCAGATCACTCTCCATAACCCAGAACCTCCACTCCACCTACCTGGAGACAGTGTAGAACATGACAGTCCTAATGCACACCCTGGCATTGGTCAATGTCAACTACCATACCATTCACTGGGAAACGTACCCAGTACTCACTTCCAGGCCCAGCGCTTCCTGGAATGTATCACCTCATATGCCCTGTATCAGGTGGTAACTCCTAACATGGGGTGGAAACTACTAGATGTGGTCATCACCAACATGGGCAACAGGTGCACCACAGCGGAGGTTAACCGGTCACTGGTTAGATCTGACCATGAGCTATTCACTGTTTCCACACCCTAGCATCTCCCCCACCCACGGATACCACAGTGTATACCTTTCCTACAGCTAAATTTACACTACTAGTGACAGGGGTGGGGGTTTTCATAGCCCCCATGCTAAGATGAAACACTGCTCAAGATAGAGACAGATTTACAGATGCAGTCTATAAGCACCTACACGGATGTATGGATCGTGCCATCACTGGTAAACCAAGACTCACTCCTCCTAGACAAGGTTACTGGTCTGGTGGACCTCTGAAATAAACAGGATATACTACAGAAGTAGGACAGTGTTCCAGACACACAACAAATCCCATGAAGGGCAGACATCCGTGACCACTATTAGTATGATACATAGGTCCCTCATGACATCATCCAAGGCTAACATCAACAGGGGAATATGGAAGGATTCGAAAGATAACCACAAAGCCTTCTTTGGCTATGTCAAGGATCTACGTGGTGACACAGATTTGCACTGTGCCGGTGAAATATAGCACAACATATGCTCGCCAACATCCTTGCAGATACATTCGGTGCATACTTCACCCCCTAAAGAGCCCACAACACTACTTGAAAGGTACAGTATCCCAACCATCAGAGACACACAGGTGGAAATGGCCCTCTCTAACAGCAGAACACAGCATCAGTGGAGGTAGATGTTGAGCCAGAATGCATCTTGCAAACTGTACAAGACAACCTGCCCTCCCACCTAATTAAGCATTCCTACCTCAGCCTCTCCACAGGCTACATGCTCATACAATGGCTCGTGGCAATGGTTATTCCACTCCATCAAGGGGGAATCACAACTGACCTTGGTAGCTACCACCCCATAAGCCTGACTAGCCTGGTCTGCAGTGGTATGGTTTGCATCCTCATGGTACTCATTAGCAATGACATTGGTAACCTCCGAATACGTGACCCAACCCAGGTCAGCTTGGTTGAGTGCAGTTCATGCCTACTGAACCTGTTTGATGTCTTACATACAGTCACCAAGACATTAGTTGATGGGGGAGGTGGTTCACACATACTACCTGGACCTCACCAAGGATTTTGACACCATGCCCCACTCAGGTATTTTTGATAAACACACCAGCCTGTACATTCACCCATATATCACAGGTAGGGTTGCCAACGGGCTTACACACAGAACCTACACGGTACGACTAGCGGTCTCCAGGTCCAGCTCTTGAACAGTCACGACTGGTGTCCCACAGGACTCAGTCCTGGGAGCCCTACTGTTTGGCATATATGTCTCAGATGTACAGGCAAACACAAGTGGACTATGGCAAACCATGTTTGGCAATGACTGCAAACTGGGAGCCATGATTGATAGTCCAGCTGACACGGACATCCCTCAAGGGGCCTCACAGAGAACATCACAGGGTGCCAATGACATGTCCTCCAGCCAAGTGCCACTAACTGCATGGTCATTTCATTGTGGAAATGGCACCCACATATTAACACATAAGCGGCAGCCACTTTAATACAGATGAGGTAATGGGGTATCTGGGGACTAAGGTAGATAGTGATCTCCCCTTTGACAATCATATCTCCACAGTAGTTAGGACATCCTTCTATGTAGGCCATCTGATTACTAAAGGGTTCGCATCTAGACATACTGAGGTTATAGTGCCTCTTTACTCATCACTCATCAGTCCCATCATAGAGTATAATAACCCATGTGGGATGTACCTCAGAGGACACATCTAACAGCTGGGGGGTCCACGGATGTACATCACCAAGGGGAATACTGGCCTCCAACATATGGCCTATGCAGCCAGACTGCATAAACTCCTGCTTTACTCAGTGGCATCTCGTTTACGCAGAGATGATATCTGCTGGCCAACGCAGCCATGTTGAACTCAGGATTGATGGATATGCTCTACCTATGGGAATCCATGTCACAGTAAGCCACACTGTAGTGAGCTGACCTTGTCACAACAGTAACTGGAAGATGTTGGAGGGACAGCTTCCTGTCACAGACACTCCCCATACTTTGGAACAACATGAGAAATGAGAAAGGGAGGTAGTAGAGGTTGCATGGCTTGGTAGTGCATTCCAAATATAATGAAGAAGACATTTATCTGTACAACATATGACAGTGCACAGCTACAAATGTGACAAAGAAGACAAAAGCTTATCTGTAAAACATATATAACAATGCACAGCTACAAGTGTATCAAGAAGAGAAAAGTGTATTTGTACAACATATGACAGTGCACAGCAGCAAATCTAACAAAGAAGACAATGGTTATCTTTACATGTGCACAGCTTACATCCTACATTATCGCAATGTGCTTCAGTTGACAGAGAGAATGTAAATGAACAGTATATATCAACAATGCTGTTGTAGTGAAGATACAGAATAAAACTGCACAGCTTATTTTGCAAGAATATTCCAGCTCATATTGGGAAACATGCCGCCAGTCTACCATAAAAGCTAAAAGAATCAAATAAAAACATATTTTAGAGGTCCTCACATGATTTCATTTTTGAAGCCCCTGCTGTATGGGAGTACAACATTATGAAGGGGACACTTAACTCATTCCCTCCAGCACGGCTCTTTTGAGTGCATACTTTTCACTCCCAGTGGATGTGACTCAAGCCTTGAGGTTATCACCTTACAGTTCAAAAAAATACTCAGTTCTCTGCAACCATAAGTGTTACTAGAAAACCACAAATAGGGTTGCCACCTTTTCAAATGGCCATAGTGGGACATTTTCAGGACACACATCAGATTTTACAGGCCGATACAAACCCACGGTCAGTACAAAGGATAGAACTTTCCTTTTTTGCTTAAATATAAGCTTATTCTTGTAGCAGTTTAGTTGCTTATCCTGTTTCTTGTAACGTAGGTATTTTAGATACAGAAATAACTAATTTATGCAACTATTACTTTACATATGGGACATAATTATGTCCTACAATCTCAGGACATTTACCATTTATAATATTTCTGGTCAGGACACAACCGCCCAAAGAGGGACTGTCCCTCGCAAAGTGGGACAGGTGGTAACCCTAAATGGCAAACAATTCAGGATAAATTAATCTTTATATTAGTGGTATTCATTCAGTTCTATGCTTTAAACTGGATTTCATAAGCCAAAATAAAGTTAGTAAATATTAATTTTGTAATGTTGTATAAACAGCTTATGATATATCAGTAAACATTCTAGCAAGGCACATAGTGCCAGCAGGATTTTTGTCATACATGTGTGAGCTTTCATATGATGTGGCTATGCAGTTCTGTCCATTACCTGATGCTGAGATATTTAGAAAAATATGAAAATTATTACAATACAAATAAACAGTATACAAACAGTATTCAATATCTGTTAAGCTGCATTAGACAGAGGTCAAATATGATTACAATTTTGTTTTTGCCATCCCGTGTGCTTTAAGATGAAATCCTCTGATACCTTATATGTAGCATGGTTTTGGAATTTTTAATGCAAATATGAACAAACAATATTTGATGCCTAGAGGTGTCACTAGGAGGTAACTGCAGAAATGCCTACAGGTGCACTTAGCTGTAATGAGTGCCAAACATGGGAGAGTTTCCATGCCATTCATGTAAACATAAAAAGAAACTGAGCACTGCAGTTAAGTCAATCAGGATATGGAAACTATGCAAGCCTTGCAAAAAATAAACATGAAAAGGCTTTCTATGCTGAGCACTGAACACTGCCTAAGAAATGTAATAATATACAGAGAACTGAATCCTCCTTGGGGTAATTTATTTTATTGACATCACAAATAGTCTCTGTGACTGAAAGTTTCTTACACAATGGAGCTGTATTGTACTATAAAGGACAGAATAGTAAAGATAATTAAGTCTTACACTGATCGCATTTTACATGCAGCTCTTATTGCAATAATCACTGAGGCCTAACAGCAGAATGGGAGAAATTGTGTTCTGGTAAGTTACCTGAATGAAGCCAACACATACTAGTAGCAGCTTGCAACCAACACTGAAAACAGCTTTTTCACAGAAAAGGCAACCTTTAGAGTATTTGCAAAACTGTAAAACTGCTTGATAACATTTGCAAAAAAAGCTATAAATTAGAAATGACACATTCATCATCACACAGCATAATAATCAAAGCACCAGTAAATCCCCAGTGCTTCTATATGGTTTGTTCCCAGCTAAAATACAATAGACTTCAGTACATAATCATCACTTTACAGTAAATGCAGTAGTGCATAAGGTGATCGTAATTCATAGACCCATCACTGCTCGGTATATGAGCCTTGAACTACTTAGCACCAATGGCTTTCAGAACCACATGTACATATGGCAGTTTGAGGGCAGAGCCTATGTAATATAGGTCATTACACTATATACATAGTTAAGACTTGTATACATAATACAAGCAGAAGGTTACAATTCATAGTGGAAATGGAAAATAATAAAACAAGGGGGAAGTTCAAGAAACAGAGAGAGAATGGGATTTTGAATGCAGATCCTTATGGAGAATGATAACAACCATGCAGAATATTATGTTAATAAAGTAGTATTCTAAGAACTAAGCCAATAGGAAAATAAAGAAAGGTAATTTTACCAACAAGTGCAAGTAGGGGTACAGAAAATAGACAAGAGGGAGTTAGAATTTACTGAAGAAACCTGGCAAAGGAATCAAGATACTGGGAGCAAATAACTCAAGCAGTAAAGGTATTAGAGTGGGATGAGGCCAAGAAGACATTTGGATTGCAGGCTAGAGACTGCCTTCTCTACCAGGGCTTGATTGCAGAGTACAGGCAAACAGAAAAGGATAGGGACGTTTTAAACAAATAACCTGCTCAGGGAGAGTTTTTAGTTGAGTCTGGAGAAGCAGCTGTTAAAAAGATAAACAGTAGGGCATATAAAATATTGCATGATAACTATAAGAATAAATCAGAGGAGGTTATAAAGGATTGGAAAGAGAGAGAGAGTGGAAAAAGCAATTGACAAGGAAACAATGGGAAGAGATATGTACGGCTCCCAAGTGTTCAACCAAGCCCAGACGGTTTAAGATCTTTGCTTTGAAGTGTTTGCATAGGTATTTTATACTACAAGCAGAATTTAAAGAATTTTTCCTTAAGCAGATAGCAAATGTTAAAGGTGTGATGGAGAGGAAAGAAGATCTAAGAACATATGTATTGGGAGTGTAATGAGATGACAGATGTTAAAACTTCCCTACAGAGTACTTTTGCCAAAAATATTGGGTGAGCAAATGTCTGTAACTAAAGAAATTATTCTTTTGAGCTGGGATACAGGATCAGAAATGTCTAGACATAGTAAGACCTAAGTATGTTTAATTCTGTTGGCTGACAAAAAAGTAAGTACTAGAAAATGGAAATCAAAGTCTACACCACCTGTATTTGAGGTATTACATATTATAAAAGAGATAAAGGAACTGGAAGATGTATTTTTAAGAAAGGAAAGGAGCAAAGTATATAGAAGTAAAAGGAAATTGTGGGAACAATACATGTATAATAATGTTCAGGCAGAGGAGGAGGAGTGAGGTTTAAGGGAAGGCAAGAAATCAGCATTTTAACATTGGACTGATGATAGTTGCAAAGAAAATATATGTGATGTTTATTGTATTTATTAGGTACACTTGGCATCAATGAAAACAGTCCAAAATGTTGCCCCTATCCTGTGAACATGTATTAACTAAATGTTGTTTATTTATTTGTTCACTTTGGTAACTGTTTGACATTGCCAGACTTAGTGCAAGTCCTGGAACAGTGATAAAAAAATGAGCGAAAATGTCGACTTACTTAATTAAGTCGTAAATTGCCATTAGTCAGAGTATTCCCTTTTATCTGAAAAATAGTGATTTTGCAGTTTTATAGTCTGTGAATCAATGAACTACAGAGTATTTCTTACAACTTTGTGCACCAAGATATGTAATGGCCTATTTTAAATAGCCGCTGCCCCCAGATTGCCATATTTACATGTGGTTTTGAAAGCTAAGTAGTTCAAGGCTGATCTACCGAGCAGCGATGGGTCTATGAATTAAAATCGCCTATGTACCTCACAAAGCTACGTGACCAGCTTTGTACACTATATACACTTCTATTAATCTCAGACATTATAGAGAGTCTGCTTAATGTATTTATTAATAGGTAATGCAGTTTTATTTTTTCGTTTTTCATGTACACTTCTGTATGTGGGCTGAGAATTACATTTCATTTAAAATGGTGATTGCATACAGAAGTTCATTATTTCTTAGCTGTAAAGACTATACAGGAGCACTGGGAATTTATTGGTGCACTGAGTATTATGATGTGTGGTGATGAAAGTGTTTTGTATAGATTATAACTTTTTTTTCAAATGTTATAGAGCAGTTTTACAATTTTGTAGATATTCTAAAGGTTGACTTTTCTGTGAAGAAAGTGAGATTTCTCTGAAGAGTTGTTTTCAGTGCTGGTAGCAAGCTGTTACAAGCACATACATACATACATACATACAAATGTTTCAAGCATGGGCATTAATGCCCTTCTAGCTTGCCGATATGGCAAAACACTTGTTCAAATAATAAGTGACCAGGCTGTTCTTAAAAAATATCTAAACTAGTACTTGCTTTAATGTAATTTGGTAGTCTGTTCCAAGCATCAACTACTCTGTCAGAGAACCAATTAGTATACTTCTCATGCTTACAGAATCTTCTACATAGGTTGTCTGATGATTCTCTGGTACTTTTTGATAACCCCAAACATTCCCAGAGGTAGTTGACCCTAAATGCCTTATATACCTGAATAAGATCTTATCTTAAATATCTATAAGAGACACTGTACAAGTTCAGCTATTTTAGTCTTTCATAATAACTTAGATTTTCACATCCATGGATGCCCTAAATATATTTCCGCTGTACTCTTTCCAGTTTATTCATGCTTGTTTTCCTATAGGGTTTCCATATTGTTATTCCATACTCAGGTTTGGGTCTAATGCAACTAACAAACAATGACTTCATTATGTTTGATTTCCTAGACTTTATAAATCTTTTTATACAACCTATAGTTCTATAACTGTTATTAGTCAATTGGTTGATATGATTACAAAAACCCATAGCTGAATCTACCCATATACCCAGGTCCTTAAATGAGTCTACAGTTTCAATCACTGTGTGCTGTATTAAATATTCACCTTTCAGTTTATGCCTCCCAAATCTCATATGCTTAGTTTTTGATTTATTTATCAACATATTATTCTCCTGTGCCCAAATGGTCAATTTAGCCAAATTATTTTGCAGAGATGCCTTATCTGTAACACTTGTAATCAGTTTACCCAATTTCAGGTTGTCAGCATATAGACTGTAGAACACCTCAGATGAAAAAGTAAGGTCTGAAAGATACAATCTAAACAAGTAAGGGCCTAGTACAGAGCCCTGTGGGACACCGTGACTGTAACCAAGGATTTCACCTGTCCAGTTGGTGTGTGATACTTGCCATGTCCTATTTGTAAATCATGCAGCTATCCATCTTATCAACAGTACATCAATACCTAGTTGTACTAATTTATTGCTCAATGTTTTGTGCATGACCCTGTCAAATGCTGAAGTTAAATCTATATAAATTACATCACAGCACAATTTTTCATTCATACCTGTTACAGGTGGTAATAGATCTATGTTCAACATATGCATGCCGATATGTGGTTTCAAGTCCCAACCTATCCAGTTCTGACAATAACTTATCTGGTATTACCTTCTCCATTATTTTTCCACAAGATGAAAGTAAACTTAAGGGTCTATATGATTCTGGGTTTGTCCTACTCCCCTTTCCCTTAAAGACAGGTTTAATAAGTGCATGTCTCCAATCTTGAGGAATCTCCCCATATTTATATTACCTAGTGAATAATAGATGTAATGGCAGTGTAAGTTCTTGCTTAAGTGTTCTCAAATCATTGTTACTTATTCCGTCTCCTTCCTACGCTTTGTTTCGATCCAGTTTGCACAGTTCTTTTTCAATACAATCTAGTTTTATTCCAGTATCTGGGGTTACCAGGATGTCACTAGGACAACTTACCACCCCTTTTGTGGAGCCAAACTGTTTTGCATAAGATTTTGTAAATATATCTATAATCTGTTGTGTCTGAGAATAAATTTTAGAATCTGCACACAGTTTATCAATTTGTGTATCTTTACTCTTTCTACATCTTATGTATCTATAAAAAGGTTTCCTATTATGCTCAATATCTTTATATACATTTTCTTCAAATTTTTCTTGATCTTGTCTAACACTATGCTTAATCTGTTTGTCCAGCTCATTTATTTCAGTTTTCAAAGTTGTAGTTCGACCTCTCTTCCATTTCTTATATTTTTTGTCTCTCACCTTAATCAGGTATCTTGTTCTTATGGAAATTTACCCACCTGATGTTACATGCTTAGATCCTGATGTTAAACATTTTTTGACTTTTTGCACTCACAATTTCTCTTTCAAAACTTTCCACATTCCATCTGCAGTTTTTCCACTGAACACCTCACTCTAGTTAGTCTTATATAGCAACTTTTTTTTGCTTCCCTATAATCTGTAATTAACCTTCTGTGCATTAGCTTAGATTTCAGTTTGGCAGAATTATCTAGCAACAAATTAACCTTTATGACCCCATGATCACTGCACATCAATGGTGGTAAAACTTGACCTGAAGTTACAGTAATTTCTTTAGGAACACAAACAATATCTAGTATATTCCGTCCCCTGGTAGTTTTTTTTACAATCTGAAGCATTTGTTGTTCCTGAATATACTCTGTGAATAATTTCTTTACTAATGTTGTTGAATCAATATTATTCCAGTCTCTTTCTGGTAAATTTAAGTCCTCAGCTAATATTATTCTTCCTTCCTGTGTTTCATGTAAGAAATGTATGAATTCCTCTAGGTCATCTGCACTTGACTTTGGTGGTCTGTACACTCCAATAATTGTTATATGTTCCAGAGTTGTCTTTACTGTCACAGTTACACAGTCTACAGTATTGGTATTATCATTGAACATGTAATAATCACAAGTCACATAGCTATCTTTAATGCCTATCATAACACCTCCACCTGATTTTTTGTTAGAATGTCTGTTACAGTAAAAACATTTATACCCTGACAGAACTGGTTTCCAGTCATTGTTCTTTAACCATGTTTCACAAACTATAACAACATCAATCTTGTGGGAACATAGCAAAATTTCAAATAAAAACACTTTATTATTAATGCTCCTAGCATTAACAACCATCGTAGATGCATCAAATGTTGCTATCTGTGAGCTGTTACATTTTTGACCTAGCAGAAATCCTGGCTAGTGTTTGTCAAATATTGCAAAATATCAGCTGCAAAAATTATTTTCCCTGATCTAGATAAATGCATACCATCCTGTCTGAACATGTGTGCCCAAAAGAAGGCTTGGATGCTCTACACATATCCATTTTTTAAAAAACAGGACATTTTTTCCATGTAGGTGTTTATCCAAAAAATCTTTTCATTCACAGTGACCTGACTATCCTTTCTATAGGTGATTTGTGAAAAATATGTCCTAACACCAGTACAAGCTATACTATCTAGGAGAACTGTCAGTTCCCGACTAACAGTCAGAAAATCTTTGTTTGTACCTGCATGAATAAAAACAGATCCATACTTCCTTACATTAAGGTATTCAAAGGCTTGTTTCACATATTCTATTTTTGCTCCTGGCAAACATAACACTAATAGATGTTCATTATCATCTTTGCAAATATAAGTATCAGTTCCTCTAATAACTGAATCTCCAATTACAAGAATATATTTGCTGACCATCTCTGAAGAATCTTCAGCTTGTAATACAGTCATTTCTGCTCTGTCAATTGTTACAAAAGATAGATCTTCATCACTATTAATATTATTAATTCCACTGTTTTCATTGTTTATTAATTTCTCATCCAGCTGGCATTGTAAATCCACAGCTTGAGCCATGTAGTCAACATCTGTCTTTCTCTTCTTTTTTCTTACAGTAATGTTCTTCAATCCTTCCACGTTCAGTTTTGATTTCTTCCTTTTCACCTGCCCCTTGCTTCTCTTTTCTACTTTTTCCATTGGAAAGGTGATGCCTTTTGCTGTAGACTGAGGGTTTTCTGATAGACAGATATCTTCAGTCCCTGCCACCAGTGTGTTACATAACAAAGCAGAATCCTTTTCACTACGTATTCTCGTTTCTTTACAGTCATCAGTCAGTTTCTTTTTCTTCCTTGTTATTTGTTGAGAACTTCTTCCTTTCTTTCTTTTTTTTTGTTTCCTTCTAAACAAACTGGATCCTCAGATTGCTGAGTACTTGCATCCAGGATTCCATAGTTCTCAGGAGCCTCGTCGTCTTTCATAGGAGTTGAATGTTCTTTGCAGAAAATAGATGCATCATTTCCTAAATCTGTTCTATTTGTTCTATGCCTAACATTATTTAGTTCATCAGTCCAGTCATTAATATATGATACAACATTTCTCCAAGCCATGCCAATTGCACATGTGCAATCATCATCATCGAGATTTGCTTCTAACAATGGTAAGCAAATCATCCAACTTTTGACACAAGGAACAAAGATCACCAGTGTTATCAGTTGTTACCTTTAAATAAGCATAGCATTTATTACACTGTACAGATACGTGTGTGGTCATTTCATTCAGGTGATTTATGAGAGCTTCAATTTCCCCTGTTCTGCTGTAAGGCCTCAGTAATTATTGGAATAGGAGCTGCATGTAAACAGTGATTAGTGTAAGACTTATAAATTAGCTTTACAGTTCTGTCCTTTTATAGTAGAATACAGCTCTACTGTGTAGGAAACTTTCACTCACAAAGACTATTTGTGATGCCAGTAAAATAAATTTCTCTAAGGAGGATCCAATTCAGTGCATATTATTACACTTCGTAGGCAGTGTTCAGTGCTCAGTATAGAAAGCGTTTTGATGTTTATTTTTGTAAGGCTTGCATAGTTTCCATATGTTGACTGTCTTAACTGCAGTGCTCAGTTTCTAGTTATGTTTAAATGACTGTCATGGAAACTCTCCAGCTTTTGGCAGGTTACGTGCCCCCTTCATCATATTGTACTGTCATATTGAAGGGACTTCAAAAAGTAAAATCATGTGAAGACTGTTAAAATATAACCTTGTTTTTCCCAGGATGCATACAAAGTGACTTTTTTCTTCAAGTCTTACATGTACAGTAGGATAAGATGCAGCTCACACTGTATTGTCCTGCCAAATTATTTGAGTGTAAGTAAGAAATAATGCCCTACATGCTTTATAGAGAAATAACAGGCCATCAAACAGTGTTGTAAGACCCTACAACTGAAACAGAGGGCATCAGTATCCTTGTAAGGTCCACTGTTTTCCTATAAAATCTATTCTGGGGGCATTGTGGTTCTTTTTGTTGAGTTTGTATGTGTTTTAATAGGATTTTTATGTTTCTTGCTGAAAACATGTTTTTTATTTTGCACCTAAACTATGAATAAAGTGTATTTAAAGAATGTAAATCTGTGGCAGGAAATATGTGCAAAGTAACACAAAGAAATAACTTAAGCATTGTCTTTTCTACTATTATAATTACAAGTGTTAGTTTTAGAGGATTTCTCTTTGGCTGGCCCAGTCACCACATTCCTGTCTCCTCCAATTACTATATGAGAGTTCTTAGACTCTTTTTAAATGTTAGAAAATCTGAATGAAGTTAACTTGAAGAAGACAGGGGGCAAATAAAATAAAAGAAACAAAGGTATATCTAATATATTGCATTTACAACTAACAATACACCATCTCAAATTTGGATCAGCATTAGTTTCTTGGTTTATGCCTTGAAAAGTAATCTTTATTAAAATGGCAGTTCCAACACTGTTCTTACTGCAGCCACTCTTCACCAATCCATATTTTGTTTATAGTATTCCGTTGATCATTTTCCAAATTAGTGTTTTGAATAAAAGTACTTTGAGCTTGGGACTTGTAAAATAAATGAAGAAATATTTTCCTCTTAGCAGGATTTTGATAAGCCAACATATGCAAGAATTGATAAGCCAACATATGCATACTCATCATACTTTAATATAACAAAAGGGAAAACTTGCATAAATATGACAGTACATAAACTACAAATTAACTTATAAGAAGAATAAATACAATAAAATTGTCAGCAGCCAGGGAAAATAACCCTGGTAAATCAGCATTTGGCGAATTGACTAGTAGAGAGACATTACATTTAACAAATGAAAATCCATTGAGTGTATAAAACCCTCCCCCAGCTTACAAGGCCTGTCCTGTATTTCCCCAACCCAAGGGATATTGTAGAAGAGGAAAAAAGAAATAAGAGCATAAGGGGGAAAGTGGACATAGTAGCAGGAAATATAGTCCATTGTCATATAAACAATCAAAACAACTCTTAGCATTAGGCAAGGCCTAAGCCTGATTGCTGCAAGCCATAGCCGGCCTTAGGCGTAGGCCAACTAGGCAGCTGCCTAGGGCGCCGCCCTATCAGGGGCGCTTTTCCAGGATTTATTTGATGTGGGTAGACCAGGATGGGGGCACTGGGTGGTGTGGTGGGGGACACCATGGAGGCCTTTTGCCTAGGGCACCAGTTGACCTAAGGCCGCTCCGCAAGCATCACAGTAAACTAGTCCATTTGCATAGATCTTTGAAAGATGGCAGAAAAGAAAAACAAAGAAAAAATAGTAAAGACTAATAGCTAGATACAATTAAGAAAAGGTGGCTACCTGTTTTATATGAACATTGCAGTTTTTCAATGTTAAAAATGCCCTGACAAAATTTGCTTATATTTTTTAATAAAACTTACACATAGTCAATATGTCAACAGCGAAAAACTATTTGATTTGGTGTTATGTATTCATTAATAAAATATACTTGTAAAAGTGATTTAGATGCATCAGAGTATAACAGACAATTTAAATATTTTGTTTTCTATTTAAGCAGGCTGGATGCAAACATTAACATGACAATTTTTAATGAAAATCACAGCACTTTTATCTAAGACATAAACCAATGAATCATTTTGACATATTCAGCATGTTTGCACTGGAAAATGGCAGATTTCATGCAAAAGAGTCACCAGTTCAGGTAATAATGGCTGCTGCAAATTGTTAAATAAATCAAAAGGGAACTTAAACCTTTGTCATGATGGCCCCTCAGCCTTAGCAGGCAGAAGTGAAATTAACAATGTAGAGTTCAGGAAGACCTAGTACATTACGTTGCTATGGCAATCAGTGCAACCTCAGTGAAAGCCTCCCTGCTAAATGCAAAGTTACAGGTATATTTACATAAACCTTGTAATATTCACAGGCCATCCTTCATCAGTGTTAACATTTTTAAATTAAGCTAAAATCAGCAAAAAACTAAAAAATAGAATACATTATAAATAATATAACCTCAATCATCTGGAATAAAGTCACATAGGTTTTTTTGAATAATCGTAGCTTCATTCTGAGATGAACCTTGGTATCTGGAAGAGTTATAAGAGAAATTCAAACTTGATTCCTTTTTTAACAAAAAAGCACAGTAAGCTGCAAGTTTCTGCTTAGAGAGTTTAATCTCTAGTAAAATATCATGGTTTATTCTAACTGGTATGCATTCCACGTAAAGTCTGTTTTCTTCTTTGCATCCTGAAAAATTAGTTGGTAATCTTGAAAGTTAATAATTGCACATAGACTGATCTAAGGAGGTCTTCTTTCTGGGAATATTTCACACCTCGATGAGTCTTTTCAATGATAATTTTGTTGGCCACTGCTAGATCATTCAATAAGCAGGACATTGTGTTTTTTATTGTGATCATGAACATTGAATGATTGAATGTTTCTGACAACCTACTTATGATAATATTATTTCTCCTACTTTGCGATTCCAAATGCAGTAGCCTGTCATTAATTCTAAACCACAAGGTAAGTATGGGGCTGTTTTTAACAACTGCTAGGTAACAGTAAAGATGCAATTGACATGTTTGGAAAATATATACATTTATATAGGTATAAGTTTTACTGTAATAATCCTTCAAAAATAGTGGAATTTGAATAAGTAATTGAGACCTGTGTGCTGGGGATTCTAATAAAAGAAAGTTCACTTATTTCAGACCTTACCAGAAAACATGGTTAAGGATCAATTTCTTCTTAATATCAAAACACATTGTGAACACATTTAATGATTTAATTATTAAACCTAGATTTTTTCTCAGATAACTCAAAAAAAATCTCATTATATTTTAATTGGAGTGTTTTCAATCTTCCAGAATCTTCCAATACCTCGGTATTCAGAGATTATACCAAGGCTAATCTACTAAAACTTGTAAATAGCTACACAGATCCATCTGCCTCCCTCAGAAGTAAATAAAATGTCAAATGTAAAACTAACCCCCTACATTGGAACCCTAATATAGGCAGACACTATAATAATAGAGAAAAAATAATTGCATGCAAAAATAAATAAAAAATAAATAACTCTCAAATTGCCAGTAGCACTTTTTCTAAACTTAACAAGGAACTGTGTACCCTTATCAAATAAAGCAAAACAAGACAGTTGGAAAAATAATCACCCACACAAAGAATAATCATAAATCCTTCTTTAACTATGTAAGAAATCTCAGAAGTAATGCCTAGATCTGTGCAGAGCTAATAGTAAAGGATAGCACATAGCCAGAGGACATAGCTTATCTATCACTAGACAAATTTAGATCAGACTTTACCCTGCTGTTCTCTTATATGTCCCCAGATCACATACCTGCTTCTACACTCCCCCCCTCAAATCTTCCAAGATCAAGTCCTCAAGGTGCTATCTAAACCAAAGAACACATCTTCCATGTGGCCAGATAACATACCATGCTGCCTATTGGTCAGTCTCAAATATGTCTTGTTAAACCCCCTACAGTGGGGGTCTAACAATTCTCCAAGCAGGCTTCATTGATGAATGGAGGACAGCAGCAGTTATCCCCTTACACAAAGGTGGGGCATCAGTTGACCTGGGTAGTTACAGAGCCATAAGCCTAGCAAGCCTCATCTTTGGACTATGGAAAGGATCATTATTGAGAAAATAAATAAGAAGAGATAACCTATAGACGCTAGATCCAAATCATTTCAGGTTTGTCAAGGACAGATCCTGCTTATTTAACCTGGTCAGCTTCTTAGAGAAAGTTACTGAAACAATGGATTATTGTAAATCAGTGCACACAACATATCTAAACCTCACAAAAGCATTCAACATCATCCCACACTCAGGTATCATACACAAACTATCCCAGTTAAAAAGTAAATCCATAAATAACTCATTGGATAGCAAACTTGTCTCACAAATTTAACCGAGGAAGTTAGGGTGGGTGGCTCTTCCTCCTCCAAAAGAACTGTCAGTAGTAGTGTACACCAGGGTTCAGTCCTTGGGCCAGTCACCTTTGGCATTTACTTCTCAGAGGTCAAAGCCAGTGTTAACGGGCTATGGTTGATTAAGTTTCAAATGACTGTAAACTTGATGTCATCATAAATCCCCCAGAAGACACCAAAAGCCTCTCAGAGGGCCTTTCCCAAATAAATAGTTAGTGACAAAACCATGGACTAAAACTAAATGCCAAGAAATGTATAATCTTTTCCTTCAACAAGCATGACTTCCCTTGTAATTATCACATTGACAACACACCCCTAAAAGTTTATCCTGTAGTCCTGTCCTTTGATCATCACATATCTACTGCTGTAAAGAAATCCTTTTTCATCACACACACCTCATATCTAAAGGTATGGTATTCAGATCCAAGGATGTAATCATTTCACTGCACTTTGCTCTCAACAGGCTAATGACTGAATATAGCCTTGTTTGTTATGTACTTGTCCAAACCCTTGTCACAACTGGACTACGATATATTCCTTTCTGAGAACATCAAAGGGCTAAATCATAAAAACTGTGCAGACTGTCTCAAAGGTTGTCCCTCTTCTAAGTGTTATATAGGTTACTGAGATGTGACCTCTGCCTCATGTACATACCTCTCAAATGTATAGATTTTTTGCAGCACACCCAGATGTTTGCCTCATAGTTTTGGTTTGTTCCTCATACAATTTGTGGATTTCTTGCAAATCATTAAGAACTGAACTCATTATATAATGACAGACATTTGAAATTTAAGACTACACATCCTTCAGAAAATATGCATTAATGCAAAACCTGTTATTCTAGCAACTTCCTATGTTTATAACAGCAATACTTAAAATCTTTTTCTATTTTTGTCCTTTGTCCTTCATTCTTTGTCCAGATTTCTTGCTCTGAGAGGTTGAGAGGCGTATGTTATATTTAGATGCTCTGCAGAGCCTGTCATGTGAGACCTATTAAACATCTGTAAGTCCAGTTGTAGTCTGAATATCTGTTCAAAGGATCTCAATCTTTTTTTGCAACTTATATAAAATATGTTGGAGGGACAGGTATGTATCACAGCACAGCGAATACTGCTTCCATAGAACAGCCTTCCACTCCACCTAAAGCAAAGTATTTCTTTTACTCTATTTAAACATAATTTGGATGAATGGATAGATGGATGAGAAAGTGCAAATTTACCCCCAGTTTAGCACCCATGTCCCTCATGGAGAGGGATAACAAGTTAATGCCCCAACATAGCTTTGTTTGGCCAACATCTGGATTATTTGTACACAAAATATAAGGGCTAAAAGCTACCATGGGAATGTAAGTCTGAACTTCTTAAAATCCTCACAGATGAATAGCAGAGAAAGTGCCTATGAACCTGTAAATGAATCTCATACAATGCAGTATCTTAATGAGGTGCTAGAAGTGATCCTGTTGAATAAAAACATCACAGTGCATGGCTGAATACATGCTCCCCCGGATTCACGAATCCTCCGTGTAAGACTTAATAAGTCTTACTCGGAGGCTGCAGTTGAACGGTATGATGTCAGCATGCCATGAATATGCATGAGGGCACGCTGACTCAACCGTAAGTCGTACATGGACCGTGTAAGAAAGCAGGGGGCGTGTCCGACTGCCGAGCAGTCTAAATGTCCACGCCCATTGCAAGTGTTTGAAAAGTAAAAACAAATACACAAGAGAGAGTCTGCTCAAATGTCCCTGCACCCAACACCACACTCCCTAACATTGTAAACCCCCGTTACAGTTATAAAAAGCAAAACATTAAATTTATTTCTTTAAATTCCCAAAATAGCTGCTTGTATTTGCGCGTGTGTGCGCGGGTGTGCCCATTGCTTAGCTAGAGTTAGCAATTCTGACATGGAAGAGCATAAGAAAGAATGTTTGTGCAAATCACACCAAATAGCAATCGCGTAATGGTAGAGTGTTCGCACAAAGAAGATGCATTCACGGTTTGAGTCCCTCCACTCCCCTTCGTATTTATTTTTAAATCAGTATATGAAATAATACCAGACAAATATGTGTAAATAGTACTAAAACGCAGTGAAATGGCCACTGTATCAGTGAACAAAATAAATATTTTAAATGATCCTGATATATAATTGCCTGCAGTTAAGCAACGCTTCATCCAGCGCAATAGAGTTGCCCATAGTTTAATAATGCTTAACCCAGCACAATAGAGGTGCCCATAGTGAAATAGCTCTTTAACTAGCACAATGTGTTTGCGCAGACATGAGCGCCGCTCCAACGAGGGCACCATAGGGCACCAAGGAGCAACGTAGAGCAAAGTTGCTTAAATGCAGCCACACCCCCTAGCCTGTCTGGACAGTATGAAAATAAAATAAACAACAAGGTTCAAACCCAGGACTCTGTGCATCAGAAGCAAAGTACAGAACCACTAAGCCATGACAACTTAGGGGAAACAGCCACTGTTAACATACATATACATACTAATGGTAATTTAACCATTACTAAGCAGGTCTGCAGTCAGCCGAGAATTTTAAAAAATGGCCAATCACAAAAAAGTGGGGGAAATGCGGCATATTTAAGCCCCATAGGTGGAAATACACGCCATAACTGATTGTAGCTCACATCTGCAGTTAGAATGGCTGGTGTCGGAGAGGGAACACGCTTCCAAGCGCAAGGTTGGGGCATTGAGGAGTCGAAATACATGGTTTGGCTCCTTGTCCACCATCATGAGTCAAGATTCTGCAGGGCCAGTTCCAAGGGACGGAGTACAAGGCAGAGGCTTGGAACTGGTTAGCTCATGACCTCACCAGTGCCACAGGCATTCCTCGGACTGGTGAGTAGGTCCGTCACCACCATGCAGACCTGAAGAGACGGAAGCAGGACCACCTGAACCAATGGATACAGGAGGCCCGTGGGATGCAGGATGCCCCACAACTGAGTATCTAGCCATGGAATGCAGTATGTAAGAATTGATAATTGAGTATGTATAACAGATAGGTATGTCTCAATATCCCTTCATTTACTTTACAGCTGCAGGTGACCGTGCTGTGAATCAGCAAGCCTATGCTGATAGGCTGCTAAGGCTGCGCCACCAGGCAGGTTAGTGATTATTCTGCATGTATTGTTATATAAAATATGGGAGAGAGCATGAAAGAAAGTGTTGTAGTCCAATAATACAGCCATAAAATTGCCTGAATAAGTCCTCTGCATGTACTGTCAGATAAAAACGTCAGAGAGGCAGAAAAAGAGTGTAGTAACCCATTAAGAAAGGTAACATATGTCTGGAATAATATCTCTGCAGGCACTGTCATATAAAATACGTGAGTGAGCCTGAAAAAAGAGTGTTCTCACCTATTAATAAAGGTATAATATGTCTTGAACATGTCTGCCATATGCACCGTTAAAACAAATAAAGGAGTAAGCTTGTGGAAAAGTGTGTAATGTCATTAATAAAGGTCTAAAACCCAGAGTGTGTCTGTGTCACAGAGTTTGAAATATTGTTGTACCCTTGCATTATACAAATAGTACTGTTTGAAAAAGTGCTGGCAACCCAGAGTTGTGCAGTCCCATATAAAGTGGGTGATGGAAGTGCTAGTAGCTGTGAAGCACAAATACAGTCCGCAACAGTCAGGTACTGGCTGCCATGCATAAGTAAATCTGGCACACGTGTAGCATGTTATTTGTTCCCCAGAAATGTGTGTGTGTGTCAAGAAATGCAGGGTTCTGTACAAATCGAAGTGAAAATGTCATGTGAAAACATCCCAGATATATAGATAAAGAAATAGAAATGCAATCAAGAAATATGTAGCAGTAACATCTGTATCCTGGACAGTTAGTACGTCAGATATAGGTCAGGCATATATTGAACTAGCCAAACCCATTACACAACCTAATGTATGGTGGCAAGTGTAATAATACATGTAGGGGATATACACCTGCAGTCACTAGGAATGTAGTGTACACTAAAAAGTAATTAAAAGATGTTAACCGAGGTTTTTTTCTACACCCTACTGTATGTGCATAAACCATGCAATTCCACACCTCAATGGGTATGTGTAATCTTAAATATTTGTTGGGACATATGTCCTATTGTTCTAGAAATATTTGCATTCACATTGATGCATGTGCCCTGTTTAAATACCACAATCATGGTGGCCTGTTGCTACCAAACATCCCTGCATGCTGTTGGAATATCCACTGTGGTTCAATACATGTATGTGTTATGCTTGCTGTTCAACTGTTGGAACCTTGGTGTGTTGGGTTAATGGGAATATTACTGCATGCTGTTACAACTAATCTGGAATGCTGCTGTTTATGTTGTAATTAAACACACCTAATCACAAAACATATGGGAAGGCCAGTCCCAGCGGACTCACCTGTCCCTCCTCAGCTGGCGAGTGTACCTGGCACCAGCAGATCCGATACCCAGCCCGGGCTCCCCTCCTCCATTGGTCCTGTGCCACCTTCAGGTGGAAGTGCTGCAGGGGATGGGGCTCATCACCCCTGTGCAAGCATGGGCGGAGAAGGGCCACCTGTCACCTTTCGAAGGGTCCAGGTTGTGGTGCGTAGGGAGATCCAGCGTTCAGTCACTGATCCCCTATGCCAGCTCGAGGTGAGAGTAGCGTGTCTCATGAGTGAGCCTGCCCATCCTACGCAGCCCCCAGCACAGCCACCCTCGGGGCTGTGAAGGTGCAGTGGTGACTGCCCATGGGTGGGGATCTCAGTTCCACTGTTACCATCTGAGGGCTCATGGGCTTGTGATTTCCAAACATCCGACCCCATCAATTGTGTTCACCCACCCCATGTGTCATACACCGCCCCTGTATGCGTCTTGTCTGTCTTGTCTGTTTACCTCCCCAACCTACCTCCCCAGACATACCTACTTCCTCTACCTCACTTCCCACTCTCACCTGAAAAAAAAAAAAAAAAAAAGGGCAATCTGTACCCACAAAAAAATGATGCCCCATACATAGCTGCCCATTTCGCACACGTGTCCATTGGACATGTAAATTGATAATTATAATTGGCAGTACAACATACTTTGTTGTCCTCACCCTTCTCCCAGGGGTGGAAGGTTTCAAATATCACTCCAAATTTATTGCATATGCACAGCTGTTGCTGGTAAAGAAACGGGCAGCTATGGACCTTCCCTACACCCGTCCTGCACATCTCGAGCTTGTTTACCTACTATCTGTCCCTCTTTCTGCCCCCTTTTTCACCACTTTCCTATCTCCCCATTTTCTTTTCTTTCAAAGAAATTAGCGTGGGGGTTAGTGGGAGTAAGCACTTTTAAGCAGTAGTACGCGGGTTTAAGCGAGTGTGCTCATGTGTGCGCTTAGCTAAGCGTCACGCAAACCTCCGCAAACCCACTTACAACTGTTTAAAAGTGCCTTAGTCACTCTATGGCAGGGCCCTTCTTCTGCTGAGCAGCAAAAGAAAAAACCTCTGCCAGTCTCGAACCCCAGACCATTGACACAATAGACTGCATGAATTACCACTAAGCCACAGCAGATATACCAATAACTTGTTTCTGAAATAGACATATCATGCATTACAATAAGGGAATGTAATTAGGAATGGTATAACACAAATCCTGTTCTGTGGGTCTTTACCAGCAGTTGTTGTGGAATTGCATGACATGACTGTGAAAGGAGAACCAGCCATCCTAGCATTGAATAATGTTACAGTAGCACCTTACAAACACCACACAGTATCAGACCAGGATAAATACTGACAAAGTTGAATAGGGCAGAGGCCAGACTCCCCAACTGTGACTGCTTTACAGGGATGTCCCTGATTTGTAAACCAATGTTAGCTGCGCCCCACTGAATCACTCGGAAAAGTACTAACTGTAGGCAGACAAGTGTGGAATCACACGTAGTGAATAATGTCAATAGGTGAGAGTAGACACTGGTTGCACGTCAGAAAAGGTGTGCTTATACATATGCTCTGATTCCCAAGAAAGTCTCAACTACAATATGTCAGTAATATATTGTAGGTGTATCTCACTTAAATGTACCTTTCACTGAGGCCATTCAAATATATACCTGAGAGTATCTGAGGCCTGGCAGAAGCAGAAACACACAGGCATATCAGCATTACTGCTGTTACACACTCTGCAAATAGCTTTGGAAGGAGTTCCACAAGCATGCCCTTATGTAGGAGTACAACACAGAAATATCACAGGATGTAGCCATGTACTGCTAGCAAACAACTGTGACAATGCCAATATGCCACTGCTGAAAAGACTGGTGTGGTGCACAGACAAAGTATAATAGGCTAACCTCTAGCTATCATCTGGATATGTCCACAGGTGTGAGCTACACAGACAGACTACTTGCCTTGATAGACTACCAGGTACACAGCAACCCTGTATGTTCAGTAAGATAAACCTCACATGATAATAAAAATGCTCTTTGCAGTTCTGCACCCCTACCCAAAGGTACAACACACCTGTATATTCAGCAAAAACCAAGGTGTAGGTAGGCATACTCAGTACTGAACTATGTCCAGTTGTGTTGAGCAGCCTGTGCTAATGTCAACACAAACAAACCACAAACTGTTCAGAAGTGAGTAACGTAATAATTACAGTATAGCAGTTCACAAACACTGCATGTGCCACAGGAATACAGTGCAATAACCACATTTGTATGGCAGTTAATTGTGCAAGTCAGAAATAAAGTACATACTCCCATGTATCCTGTGTTAGCATTTGGAGGGGTGAGTACATGTCTACACTGAGAAGTGTGGACTGGAAGCAACAACATTCAGGTTTGAGTACAACATGCACATAACTGGCTACAACCCTAGCATCAGATAAGAGACATATACCAACCTTCTGACTGACACAACAGTGTCCAGAGCAAACAAGCATGGGCCCCACCTTGGAAAAATGAAAGGGCTATGCCTACCTAACCTAGCATTTTATAGCAGTGGGCTGCAATCACAGTGAGTAGGCTGCATGCAATTACTGAATGGTGGGCAGCAATTGGTGCAGAGGCTGTCACATGCAAAAGTGCAGATACCTAGAAAAGCAGGCTGTACCTGCAGTCCACACATGCAATTCTATCATTGCAGGTGCTGGGAGCTAGAGAGTGAGAGAGAGAGAGAGAGAGACACGGACACTGACACAGACAGAGACAGGGACACAACAGAGATAGAAACTGAGACATAAACTGAAATAGAGGGGGAAAACCCAAAACAAACAACCAAAAAAAATAAAAATAAAAAATAAAAACCTACAAAACTGTAACATACGGAGCAGGGAAATACAAAGGTAAGGTATGTAACTCACATGTATGTGTTGGCATGTAGTAGATGTTCCTGAAGAGTACTCTGCACACTGCAAATCATCCATGTGTGGCAGCAGTACATATCTATCTATATCTGCACATGTGCATAGGGCAAGGGACATACTGCAACTGTTAGTGAAGGGTGGACAGATATCTGTCATTGAAGGTTGATATGTGCATATATCTATGTAGGTCGTAGTGTGTGGCCTAGAAAACAGCATGCAGTGCTGATATATGTCATGTGGTGATTAAATGCTATGGGACTGATTTGTCAGAACTGCTGTGTTACAGCCAGTGAGGCCTGCTAATGCTACATGGGCTGAGGACACCCACATGCATTCTGCACAACACTGTGCAATATAATCACATAACTGTACATCCCACAACTGTCGCATAAGTGATATCCCCACCATGAAAGGTGGACTGTACATGTGCCTATATGTATATCCATGTGTACAGCAATGAATGTGTACATGTATGTGTATAGATATGCAAATATATATATATATATATATATATATATATATATATATATATAAAAAAATATATATATATATATATATATATATATCCATATAGAGAGAGAGGGAGAGACAGAGAGACACGGGGTCATATGTACTGCAACAGGTGCTTGGTGACCAAGGCATGGACTGTAGACAAGTGTTGATACTGCAGTGCCATTCCTCCTCCTTTCCATAACACTGTACCCATTAACTACCACATAGGTAGAGATCTACCTAACAGTGAAGGTGTGATAAGGGAACATTGGACACAGGTGGACAGTAGCCTCTGCTTTGAAGAAGACAGTGCCACACTACACCTGTAATCAATCTGTGTGGTATGTGTCATGACAACAGGTGTGTCATCTATAGAAATATAGGGCAGTGTTCTCCTCTACTCATCACAATTCCCTGTGTGGTATGTACCTCACATGACAACTACACCAGGTGAAAAGGCCACAGATATACATCCCAAAGGGTAATACTGGCCGCAAACAGATGCCCTATGCAGACTGACTCACAAAACCACATCTATACTGTATTGCATACTGGCCACACAAAGGTGATCTCTGCCAGACATACAGAGGTATGTCACACCCATAGCTGGGTGACCATGGCAACATATCACAATCCCTCCAGGATACACGCTCTAGGGCCCTAAACCTTGTCAGCTCACTAAACAGCACATGCTGGAGGGATAGGTTCCCATCTCAGAGATATGCCATACACCAGAATATACCACCTAGCAATAGCAAACAAGGCTCCTCATTAGCAGGTGTCATAAATACCCCTGATGACTGTGTGGGAGATTGGTAATACACCCCAGGAAACACCTCTGTGGTTCTGGTTGGCAGGGGCAAGTGAAATCAAAGTACATGTGTGTCAAAGGCCAGGGTAGCATATGTCTAGGCTGCCGTAGGCCCTAGGGCCAACAGCAAATTGCCTACCTATGACACTATGCACTCACACAGGTACTCAATGCAATACCTGCTATGTGAGGTTGAATAAGTGTAACGCTAAATGTGTGCAAGGTCTGTAAATGTGTGATAGCTTAGTGTGAAGTTGTATCTGACATGGTAGTGTCTATCCTAGCTGTGAGGACAGCAAATGATGTGCAATGTACTGTTAGGCAGACATAGTAGTACGGCATATGATGTGACGTAGTTCCTTGTTGACAAATGTGGTGTCTCATTGTAGGCTAAAGCAATACATGTATGCTTAGTGAGTGGTACTGCTGGTGAATCCAACTCCCATATTAACTGTAGTACTACCTGAAGCTGTAGGCCTAAACAGCACAGTATGGTGTGTGTTCACATTGCTTGGAAACACTGTCATGTGTGTTTCCTGTAGTCTGCACAGAGGACAAAACTCAGGCATAAGGGTGTGTAAGTAGTGGCACACAGTACTGTATGGTACACAGGTAATGCTCATCTGTGTTGGCATACAGTGGTGTGTTGTATATTTGTCTGATGTGTGTGTACTTATGCCTGTACAATGGCTGCAATCATATGTGTGTTACAGGGTATACGTGTGTATCCAGCAACATATATACTCTGTTACAGCAGTATGCCACCTATAGTAACAACTGTACACATCTGTTAGGCAGGGCTATGGCATCAATGACTAGGGTGGTTGACTGGTACTACTGTACCTGTACTTTACATCCATTGCAATGGATGACATCTCTGTTCGTGCATTGGTGTGATATACACCCTTGTCTTGAGGTTGTGCAATGTGTCACAAACAGTGTGTCGGGTACTGTTGTATAGTGGTGTGATATATAGAGTGTACCAGGCACTGTTAGTTAGTTGTGGCCTGAGAACCAATAAGTGGTATTGAATGTGTGTAACCTCTGACAGACAATAGGATGGTATATATGTCAGTAAAGTGATATCTGTGGTTAAAGGTGTAAAGTGTGCCACAGGACTCGCTCACACATATTGTTCATATCTTTTTCAGCCAGATGGCCCACCAATGCAACCCATCGTACACAGCAGATGAGGAAGAGGTGATACTGCAAAGTCTATTGCAGCAGTACACGATGCTGTTCTCCAGAAGCAGCCAACACCAGCAGGAGCGGACTGCACTGTGGCAGGAACGTGTTCGTCGGAAAAAATGACATAGGCATGCATAACCAAACATATGAGCAGGTACGCCATCACTGCAGTGATTTAATTAGACATGTCCGGCGGTGTGTGTCTGATATCCAAAGACAACAGCTTGCCACAGGTGGTGGGGTGGCCATTCATCCCCCCCTCACCAGAGTGGAGGAGCTGCTCCTAAGCATGGCTCCTGGACAACAGCAACATCAACCTCTGACATGTGTTGTCATGGAGGCCGAAGCCACCCAGCACGTCCACCTGGAGCAAGTAGGTAACATGCCCTATCTGTAGACAACAGTTAACTGTATTGTTTGTCTACATGAGATGTGTACTGTGTGTTTAGCAGTTCTGCTGCCTATTGTTGTACAATACTGATATTTTGAATAATATCTCTACACCTGTGACGGTTGACTGTTGTTATACTGCAGTTTAGCATACCCACTGTAGCAATGCCACAGTTGTGGCCACTGACAAACTCTCTCATATTCTCATAGGTCCCTCTGGTGTGAGAGCAGGGCAGCCGATCCATGCTGGTGAGTGTGTTATAACTGCAATGTTGGTAATGAAATATGCATGTCATTGGTGAGGTGTAGGCCATATACACGTAACACACCTATGCATAATGCATGCCATGCATGTTTGCTGTAAGACATTGCACAGCTCAGTAATGTCAGTAGCTGCCTCACTGACATGCAATACACAGAGCATAAGACACAGTTGTGGCAACCCCGTACTTCACATTGGATAGGCATAGTTGCAACAACTGTACACAACATAACATGTTTATCATATGCAGTACACAAAGACATGCTACATATGGCATAACCACACACCCGCTGTAAGGTCACACTTCAGTATTCCACATGTCATCCACACACACATGATGTACCTCAGGGGTAGAGGCCTATCATGGGGCTGTGCAACACTCTTCAACACATAACACAGGCATGTTAGGCAATGCTCCCTAGTGGGCACCTCATACACCCATGTACAAAGTGGCTGTATAATAGTGAACGTAGCCACGGCACTGCAGTTCAGGTACAGCATGCTAGGCGGTGAACTGTCACACAGTAGTAGCCGTGAGTGACCACAAGATGCATGATGATGATGATGATGGCACATGGTACTACACCCCATCCAGTTACAGTGACCACAGTACTACACATAGTGGTCTTTGCTTTGCACCTCATTGTTGTGTGTGTGCAAACATATGCACCTATACACAATATGCATAGCATGTTGTGTGTGTGCTTACATATGCCAGTATACACAATATGCACAGCTGTCGCCATCTGTACAAAGACTCACATATATTTCCTGGAATGCTATTGGGTGTATAGGTCACATGACACACATTGGGTATGTATGGTGTTTAATGTTGCAGTCGTATAGCATGCCATGTCATGGCTGCCACCGACATATCTGCAATATGTCCCACATTCATCATAACCACTGTACAATGGCCATGTCGAGCATTGGGATTCCTTCACATCTACATGCACCACTCATCCCATGTCTGTACATTGCATGCTACACCTGTGCCCACTATTATTTGCTATGGACACAGACACTGTAATCAGACATGGCAGTCTATGTGTCACACAGATAACACATGCAGCCATGGTATGTATACCACTGAGTGATGGTGCACAGGACATTGCAGAGCAGATAATACTTGCACAGCAATGTTGTGTCCATGTACACATTGTGTTCCAGGGTGTAGACAATCACTGAACAACTACACACATGCATCAAAGCCATGCATAATATCATTAAATAGGGCCATCTACACTTGAACTGCATGGTCTTGAGCACCACATATTCTGCATGCTAACACGTGTGAGGTGACTGTTTGCCTTGTGATACTGTCACCCACCTTCACCCACTATTGTGTATGTGTTGGATTGCTGGTGTGTGTGTGTATGTGCTGCGTATTTGTGTTCATGTGTGCATGCGTGCATGTGTGCATGTGTGCATGTGTTCATGTGTGCATGTGTGCATGTGTGCATGTGTTCATGTGTGCATGTGTGCATGTGTGCATGTGTGCTAACATCATGTACAGATTGTGAAGTGTGTTTCCTGTCTTCCTTCCACAGGTGCTGAGTTAGGGGTGTCTGAATGCAGCAGGGAACCTGATGTCACTGCCACTAATAGTGGAGATGATGAGACATGTATTGTGGCACAGGAAGGTCTGACAGGGTCTGTCGTTGGTCCACCAATCGACAGTACACAGTGTTCAACCCCATCTAGGTGCACACTCATACTGCCAATACATCCCTCATCACCAATGGCCTTAGCTGAGGGACAGCATACAGTCGGCATTGACCAGGAGAGTGTGGTACCCATGGCGCGTGCATCCCATCACAGCAGCCATAGCCAGATTACTGGAACCACGTAGGCGGATGTCCAGGGGTTCTCGGGGGAGCACCACTGGTCGTATTGCCCCTGGCAGACATGCCCCCAGAGGTATTACAACCTCCAGTATGTTCCGGGCTGTAATGCAGGCACAGGCATGTATGGAATGGTACACCCGACAGGGACTAAGGGTGTAGAGGGCCCATTACACTGCTATCAATGACAGCATCCGTGACCTTGCCGGTGCCATCCGGAATTACACCGAGGTCATTGATAGCCGTTGGAGGGAGACATTAGATGTCCTCCACAATGTGTTAGCCATGAGCCAGGACTGTGCGGGATGGATGGGAAGCTGACGCGGATGCATGCCAGCAACAGCATCAGCTGGCAGTCATCATGGATGGACCATGGATCACAGCCACTCCCATAGTGGCAGTACCAGCCCCAGCAATGCTGGGGCTGGTCTGTCCATTGACCGTTCTACTAGACCATGTGCATGTGGCACTGGCCAGTCCCAGCAGGGACATGGGTCCAGTCATCATACCTCTGCCTCTGATGATAGCACCCAATCAGGGTTGGTACCCGATACTGCCTGTAACACCCCTGCCAGGCACAGGTACCATGTCCATGGCCAGAGACAGTGATCTGTACGGCCTAGCAGGTACAGTCTGTGGCTGTCCCACAACCGCCCGTATATGGTAGCCACATGGTGGAGTTGTGTGCATGCAGACACACACACATTAACTAAACAACTAGGGCTCACACAGACACACACACATTACATCAACATTGGCCCATGCTGTACTGTTGTCCCTCACACAAACACACACGCACGCACACACACACACACACACACACACACACACACACACGCACACACAAACACACACACACACACACAGACATGTAGATTGGATGGGTCAATGTCTGGCTCTGGCAAACCAACACACCCTGTGCATATGATGACACCTGTGCCACCTCCTGTCATCTGTAACATTAATGCAGGAATAGGCTAACATGGTTCTAATGCACAGGGTGACATTAAAGCAGTGTAGCAATAGTAGCAAGTTGCCAACAGGAAAGTGTAATGATATCCTTGTAGGTATATCTGAGCAGGCATTATGCATCACAGCTCTGATAGTCATTGTAGCATTGTTTACACCAGTGTTAGGTCTGAGTATGTATTGTCCACCCATGTGCCACTTGGCTGAAGTGTACAGTGTTGCCAGCATGTGTTAGTGAGTGGACAGTACGTGAGTGATTTGTGCATTACAAATTAGCAGGTGTACATCTGTGAACATGGTGTGTGTGCACTGTCTGCATGTATGTGCATAGTGGAAACGTGGGATGTGCGACATACCCTGTTGTACACATTGTTAACATCTCATGGTATCTTTTGATGGCCAGTATGCATTCTACTACAGATATGTACTAACATGGGTACACATGTGTGTATGACATGGGTTGACACTATGCTGTGGGTGATACTGTTGATATCTGTCAATGATCTGCAGTCTGGTAGTATGCACCACCTCAACAGCATGACTATAACCAATCATCAGATGATGTCCTGACAAATGACACACAGTTGTAGGGAACTCAGTAATAGTTGGATCCTTCCGGTACTATACTATAACAGTAACCAGTGGTATTGACCGCCACACCTTCCTGTGACCACACCTGTGTGGCATATAGCCCTCTTAGGTACATGCAGACACACTAGGGATATGTCCATCCACATCTGGAAATGCATGCATTGGCCTACACTGCATTCCATGGATGGGATGCATATCCTACACAAGGGTATCATACAGATACCTGTTGTCCAATACATTCTGTATAGTAGTAAGCCGACTATGGCATAGTCATCCACATTTACTAGACATACTATCCCAACAGTACCACATAGGTGGTAGCCCTCAACATGTATGTTGGGTACCAATGTGTACAGACAGACACGTGTTATGTCATCTGTCCCTTGGTATCCACATATCCATAGGTATTGTGGGGTCCATCGGTGTTTCACATAACATATTAGGGGCCTGCATGCATATCTATAGGGCTGTTGTACACCTATAATGACTGTCCATTATTGCCAGTCGTTGTTGTGTATGAACATGTCTGACATATACCCCAGGCAATTACCCTCACTCACAGTACTCTATAGTACGTGTCATGGGTGTGTGTGGCACAGATGACCTTGGCCATGGATCACTACAGTGGCTAGGCTTGTTGTATAGATACATATGTGACCTATGATCTGAGAAGCAGTGGCACAATCTGTCGAAGGAAACAAATGTATTCATGTAGTATGCAGGCTTCACACCTATGTACTGATTGAGGTCACATGTACACATATTTATTTGTCACGCAGATACCCGATGTGTGCAATGCACATACTGTTTTAATCATATGTCATACCATAGTAAAAGCAAAACCCACACTGCATTGACCACCTGTAGCACACACACACACTCAGCGTTTGCAGGGTTCAAACCCCTACCTAGCTATGATATTAGAGAGATAAGCATTAACATGGCATGCTATATGCTTTACTAGGTGGTTTCTTTTTTTCTGATATATTTGTAGGATGCTGACATCATCAGACATTCCAAAGAGGGATGTACCACTTTTATTGTGTTTTCCCAGTCTTCAAAAAGGCTACTCTTCTCAAAGGAAATCACATACATACACCCCCCCCACACACACACACACTGGCAGCGTTTGCAGGATTCAATCCCCTACCTAACTATGTTATGATACTAGAGAGATATGCATTAACATGGCACGCTATATGCTTTATTGGGTGGTTTCTGTTCTCCTGATATATTTGTAGGATGCTGACATCATCAGACATTCCAAAGAAGGATGTACCTCTTTTATTGTGTTTTCCCAGTCTCCAAAAAGGCTACCCCTCTTAAAGGAAACCATGCACATACACCCCCCCTACACACACTATCAGCGTTTGCAGGATTCAAATCCCTGTCTAACTATGTTATGATACTAGAGAGATATGCATTAACACAGCACGCTATTTGCTTTACTGGGTGGGTTCTGTTCTCCTGATATATTTGTAGGATGCTGACATCATCAGACATTCCAATGAGGGATGTACCTCTTTTATTGTGTTTTCCCAGTCTCCAAAAAGGCTACTCCTCTCAAAGGAAATCACACACATACACAAATACCCCCCCACACACACACTGTCAGCAGGATTCAAACCCTAGCTAGCTATGTTATAATACTAGAGAAATATGCATTAACATGGCACGCTATTTGCTTTACTGGGTAATTTCTGTTCTCCTTGAATATTTGTAGGATGCTGACATCATCAGACATTCCAAAGAGGGATGTACCTCTTTTAATGTGTTTTCCCAGTCTCCAAGAAGGCTACTCCTCCCAAAGGGCATCACACACATACACACCCCCCACACTATCAGCGTTTGCAGGATTCAAATCCCTACCTAACTATATTATGATACTAGAAAGATACGCATTAATACAGCGCACTATTTGCTTTACTGGGTGGTTTGTGCTCCCCTGGTATATTTGTAGGATGCTGACATCATCAGACTGGACATGATAATGTGTGTGCACTTTCTTTTATGCAATCCCAGGAATAATCCATGTGGGTTGGCAGGTATCAACAGCTTGAACAGGACACTGTGAGTCTCACCTTGTGACATCTATCTGTGGACACATTGACATCCCTTCATATGTCAGCACATATCTATGCACAGATTGTTGGTTTTGTGGATACGACATGTGTCTGTGATGTTGATGAAGAGCTATTCAAAGTCTATGTGGGACATGTGTAGCTCTGTTCAGTGATGTATGTCCTGGGTGGCTGCCTTGCAAATGGTGTTGCATGTTTTGGAATCATGGTCTGCACATGAACATACCACAGTTGGTAGGGTTGTGTGTTTGTCAGCTTCCAATAGCTCTGTTTATGACTTCAGCCATGATGCACTCCATGGCCTTGCAGATCAGACTTTATAGGCTTACTGGACTATACTTCCCATGGTGTGTTGTGTACCCACACTTGTGGGGAGTGCCATATGTTGCTGTAACACATTCAACGGTTCCAGACCCTGTGGAGTGGGTGAGGCTCAACAGACTGTTCAGGTGCAGGGTCTGTTTGTTCTGTAGTGCATGCATGACACATATTGGGAAACAATGTAATCCAATTGCTGCCTTGCTTTTGGCTTTGGGGGGAGCTGGTCAGCCACTCTACACGTGATATCTCCTGGTATGATGTCAGGGACTATCGTCAGTGGGAGGTGGGTATGTATATATGGGCCTGTCTGACAGGATGTCGGCATTGTCAGTAAGGTACAGTTGGCCCTGACTCAGGACATATATGAGTGTACATTACTATTTATGACATAGCTGAAGGACATGCCATGATTCTCAGTCTGGACTCCTTCTCAGCTACTCTTTACAAAACACCAACAAACCTGAGCACTAATCCCGGTTATACTCTTTTACACACTTAACACCCTACTGATCCTTTGTGATCAGGCTACAGAGTATGTCATCATAATATACTGGCATTTCCAGAGGTTGGTTTTGTGTGTACTCTCCAGTCCAGCTAGTGAATATTGTGGTTATGACACAATGTCACATCTGCCTCATGTACACAGACAACCCTCTCCTCCTCCTCCCAACACACTCAGATATATGTGAGAGATGCAACAATATTGACATACAGGAGGCTGAGCTCTCTCGACCCATGACTGGCATAGTCTAGCAGGTGGTGAAGGTGACCACACACACCACGTATCAGTCTCACATACACCGATAGTGACAGCAATCAAACCACATTATCACACATACACATACTCAGAGGCTCTACATACACTCTGCCTAAGCAGCAGAGACCTCCAAAGCAGACACACAAACAACTGCTACCCCACTACAGTACCCACATATCAAATAGTTCACAATGTCAGTGTGCCACACAGTCACTGCCCTTCGGGCTAAACAACACACCTGATACATTTGTAATAGGTGACACTTAATGTCAGACACACTGACGTCCCACTCACCAGGCCAAACAAGGGAATAGTCACTTTGAGCTGTCTCACAGGTGCCAGAATCCGCCACATAACACATGCACTCAGGTCACTCCAAAGCAAGTCCAGGACTGGCTCCATCATTGTCCATGCTGGTGCATACAACCTCAGACATTCCTCCCTGGACCACATGACATGATACATAAAGGAACTCTCTGATCATGTAGCCCAGGCCAGTATGACCCTGACCTTGTCTAGCATCTTACACTCACCAAGTATGATGTCTCAGTATAACAACAAACTGATCATGTTTAACAGTTGGCTAACATATTGGTGTTATTCAAAGGGGATACAGTGTCTGTCAGCCTGGAGTGACATGCTCGACATGCCAAGTAGCTTCCCTATGGACAGCTTGCACCTGTCACCCTTGGACTTTTGAATACTGGTTAAGGCACTTGCTGCCACCATACTGCCAAATTTAAGCGGGGCTCAAAAGACAGACCCACCTCCATAGACATTACAGAGTACATGACACTGAGGGTAATGCTGCTCAACACCAGATGTATTACCCTCAAACTGCGCACACTCAGGAATCTCCTCAGTATGGAGAATAGCAATATCTGTTCACTAACAGACACATGGTTCAGGCTCCCACATGCACACCAGCACTACCAGGTTATATTTTGTACCATGCTTTCTGACCACATAACTCGGAATGGCCAACACAAATAGGGGGAGTATCCATATACATCACAGATACACATACCTCCAGGTTGGTAGCACTGCACAAAGCATCACAGAACATACATATGCACCTAACATTGTGCAAATCTGCCTTTTGGTTTGTTGCCTGCTACAGACCACACTCACAAACTCAGCAACCACACTCGGCTTTCCGGGGAACATTGGACAATATGACGGCGTCCCCAAACACCATTATATTGGGTGACGTCAAATACCCACATATTGACTGGGGATAGTACTCAGGCTCCAACACCCTCGTCCAACAGTTGCTACTATTTGTAAACTCATATGCTATGGCACAACTGGTCACCACACCCACAAGAGGGGACAACATATTGGACATAATCATCACCAACATGGGGACTCTATGTTCCACAACTGCGATATACCCCTCATTGGTAAGTTCAGAACATACTTTATCTCACTGGACATCCATATCCCGTCTCCACACCCATCCTGGGTAATCTTGATGAACTTCCCAAAAGCAAACGTCACACTTTTCCATACCACGGTGGTATCCTTCAGAGACCCTGGGTCAGTGGTAAGTTTGGCTCAGACTGTTGAATCCTTTACATACACACCTAGTGGACTGCATGGATCGTGCTATCCAAAATAACACCTGGACTCACTCCTCCAATGGCAGGGGACCTGTCTGGTAGACCCCTGCAATTAATATGCTATACAACAAAAGGAGGAAGCTACTACATGATAGACCACAATCCCAGAATGGGAAGGCATCTGCGATCTGTACTAACAGACAGCTACAATCACTCGTGTATTTATGTCAGGCCCGCTTCCAAGGGACAATTGCACCAGACACATTGGACACTCACAAGGCCTTCTTCACTTAATTCAGTTACCTGGCTGGACACTCACTGATATGCTGTGTGTTACTGCATACTGACTGAACATACCCTGAACCCACAGACATTGCCAACATACTGGCAAACAGGTTCAGTGCAGATGTCCCCCCCCCATTCCCCCTAAGGAGGTACTGTCCATTCCAACAGAGTGTAACCTCCCTGACATCATGAATAAACAGGTGAGTGCTGCCCTCCCCACAGTGGACAACACAGCATCAATGGGACCAGACGGTGTCCTGGCCTGTGTCGTACACGGCCTTCATGACAGACGTAACCCTCACATTACATCACTGTTCGATATCATAGTTACTGCAGGATTTGTACCTACGGAATGGCGTACAGCGATAGTGGTCCCGCTCCACTGAATACTGCCACAACAGACCACAGACAATATCGGCCTATAAGGCTAACTAGCCTGTTCTGCAAAGCTATGGAGCGTATTGTAATGGGACTCATGCATATAGACATGGGAAACCTACAGACACTGGGTCCTACACATTACAGCATTGTTGTGGGCAGATCTTGCCTGTTGGACCTGTTTGTATTCTTTAAACAGTCACCAGGTCCATCAGTGTTGGGACGGTTGTCCACACAGCCTGCCTGGACCTTGTACAACCCTTCAACACAATACCCCACTCGGCCATTATGCATAGGCTCACCGGCATCAATATCGACACATATCTCACACGATGGATTGCTACCTGGATCAGGGATAGCACCCACATGTTCAGTGTTGCAGGTGCCATGTCTGACTATACACCAGTTACACATGGCATCCCACAAGGCTCAGTCCTGGGACCTCTCTTGTTCAGTATATATTTGTGTGATGTACAGGCTATCACAGGAGGGATATGGCTGCCCATGTTCGCAGATGACTGCAAACTGGGTGCCATAATCAACTCTCCAGCTGGCACATGCATACTCATACAGGGTCTCACAGAGATAGGATGACTGGTGCCTGAGCCATGGCCTACGACTACATGCCATTAGTTGCATAGTCATCCCCTTTGAGAATGACAACATGCCCACACATTACCACATAGGTAATAATCCATTACATACGGTAGTAGTTGTTACAGGTTTGGGGACATGACCTGTTCGTACTCTCGCCTTTGACAATCACATTGCCAAAGTGGTTAGACAGTACTTCTACATAGCCCACCATATCCCACATGGTTTCACATGTTGATCACGTGTGGTCATTGTGCCCCTATACTCATCACGACCATGCTTGATTACTATGCCACATTTGGGATGTACCTTACCCAACACCTGCAGCAACTGTAATGGCCATAAATTTTACTCATCAAGCAGATGTAGGGACTCACACAGATGCCCTGCACAGTTCAGATACAGTAACTCCAGCTCTACTCAGTCACTTACCACCTACACGGATGTGTTGTGTGCCTGTAGTTTAAGGCAATATCTGACCCAGAATTAATGGACATGCTCCTCCTCAGGATATCCAACTCCCTTGGAGCTACACACTCCAGGGACATATACCTCAGCACAGATGTTAATAGGACATGCTGGGGGGACAGATTATTATCCAAAAGGATCCACTCACTGCGGAGTGTAGTCCCAGTTTTGCATAGGCAGAGCCACCCACTGACCACCTACAGGTGACATCTTGACAAGTGGATGGGTGATCGTATGTTTACCCAGGGGATATCTTCTGGGTCCCTGCTAGACAGAGGCACAATACATTAAACGTAAATGGGCTATCTTGTGTGACCTACTATTCACAGACACAGTGTTCTGATTTGACTGGGTTGCAGAAGCCAAACACACTCTGGCTATGCTTGTACATGCCCTAGGGCAGATAGCCTAGTATCAACCTCTGAACCTATGATAAAGTTCATGATGCACAATGTTTATTGCTGATACTGTTTTCAGGTTTTTATCATCTTTGCTTTCCCACTTTCTATGAACCGCTTAGGTATCTGCAGAACATATTTGATTATGACACGGTTCCACTATATTATATATGTGTCTGTTGTCATATAAGTGTGTGCACAGGGCAGATTGCTGGATAGTGAGAGGTTCCTGGGTTAACACATGCAACTGCCTGATATGTGTGGCCCACTGCTGTACTCCAACATGGCCTAAGTGTGTGAGCATGCCCAGTTCAGACTGTCAGTGTTCTGTTGCCGGACATTTGTCTCATGTATTCAAGTGTGTAAGCATGCCCAGTGTGACCTTTCAGTATGTTGCTGTCTGAGGTACACTACATTTATTTATTTATTTTTTATTTATTGTATTTATTTATTGTAGTTGGTTTACCAGGATAGTCCACTGGGCCATAATGAACCCGTTTTCAATGGAGTCCTGGGGAGAAAAGCTCCAAAAAATATATATTTTTGTAATTTTGAACATACATTCTTAGATACAAACAAAGTTTAACAATAGGTACAACAGTTAAAGATAAAGCAATATCAAGTAGTACAGCAAGTGTGCATTTAAAATACATTGCAGGAAAATGAATTAACTATTTAACATGAGCTTATCCATTTATGCAGAGTAGATTAAGAGAACAGGTTACTAGAAAGGAAGAGGAGGTACAATGACTTGAAGAAGTGGGGGAAGAGGAGGGATATGGAGTCAATTTTTTTATATGGACTTGTCTGGTTGATTAAAGACGTGAGCAGAGCCTGGAGTAGGTGAAGAGTAGGTTATGTAGGGTGGGAGCAGGAGCATTCCCAATGTGATGTCAGGTGTGTATGAAGGGATTTTTTGAAAGCAGTGTGATTAGAGGTGGTGCGGATGAGTGGGGGAAGGGAGTTCCAGAGGCGAGCTAGGTTGAAGGATAGAAGGTTTTTGCCTGGAGGATGTGTAGGTTTATGTACTTTGAGTAGGTTTTGATTGTTTGATCTTAATACTCTATTGGGTAGGTGCATATTAAAAGCAGAAGATAGGGAAGGACAGAGGGAGGGATTAAGGATAAGCTTGTGTGTTAGAGTTAGTTGTGTGTAAGTTAGTTGATTAGGAAGCTCTAGCCATTTTAGTTTCTGGAGGGAAACACAGTGATGGGTAGAAGACTTGTGGCTAGTGGCGAATTTTGCAATTTTATTGTAGCAAGAGGAAAGTTGTTTTTTGAGAGAGGATTTAATGTTAGTTAGGAGTGGGGCGCCATAGAGAAGGGAGGGGATAAGGAAGGATGTAGCGAGAGTTGTTCTAGTGGCAGAGGTGAGGTATGCATTTTGTCTATAAAGCATACCAAGTTTTTGATGGGTCTTTTTGATGTTTTTTTGTAGGTGAGAGGTAAATTTAAGTTGGTTGTCAATTTGTACCCCTAGTAGTTTGGTGTCTGACACCAATTCTAGGGTGAGTTATTTTGGCTAATGATTGAAAATGTATTCATATTGAGAGAAGTAGCTTTAGAGGAGTAAAGATCATAAGTTTGGTCTTGAGGCATTAAGAGCAAGATGGTTTTAACATCCATTGCTCTGTTGTGGAGAAAGCATCCTGAGTTAGTTTTTGAAGTGTAGTGATGGAGGTGGCTGAGCAAATGATTGTTGAATCATCTGCATATTGGATGATGTTTGAGAAAGGGAGTGATTTGTGAAAGTCATTTATAAATATGTTGAAGAGAACAGGACCGAGAATGGAGCCTTGTGGAACACCTGTGGGAGTACTAAGAAATGAGGAGGTAGTTTTTTTCCATTTTACTGCTTGATTTCGGTTGGATAGGTAACTAGAGAACCAATTCAAGGAGGAAGAAGAAAGGTTAAGTTCAGAGAGCTTAGTAATGAGTAGGCTATGTGAGATGGTATCGAAGGCTTTGGAGAGGTCTAGTAGCAATGTAGAAACAATTAAGCCAGAATCACGAGCTCTATTTACTGTTTCTAGGAAGGAAAGGAGGGCAGTCATTGTGCTGTGGTTGGGTCTGAAGCCATGTTGTGTGGGAGATATAAGGTGGTTGTCTAGGAGATGAGGAAGAAGTTGAAGTTGAACACATTTTTCTAGGATTTTTGAAATAGGGGACAGGATGGCTATGGGACGAAAGTTAGTGACATTGTTGTTGTTGCCCCCTTTGTGGAGTGGAATAATATAAGCCTGTTTCCAAATTTGGGGAACTGTGCATTCTTTTAGGGAACGGTTGATTAGGATGCTAATGGGATATGCAAGTGTTTCAGCAGCTATACTGAGAAAGTAGGAAGGTATGTTATCAGGGGCGTTGGTACCAGGTTTCAGTTTGAGAAGGAGTTTCTTTATAGTAGATGTTGGTACGGGAGAAAAAGAGAGGGGAGTGGAGTTGGGAGAGGGAGAGTTGGAGGGTGGAGGTGTTTGGGGTAAAGGTTGGGTAGCAGAAGAGGCGGTGGAGTTAGAGGAAGGGAAGCAGGGAGTCGAATTTTGGGAGGATAGAGTGTGAGTGGGGGGAGTGGAATTTGGGAAGGATAATGAGTGAGTGGGTGGGGGTGATGGGATGCTTGAGGGTATGGTGGAGTTGGAGAAAGAAGAGGTCAGTTTGGCAATAGAGTCAATAAAAAATGAGTTAAATTGGGTGGCCAGGTCTAGTTCTGAGGCTTTCGGGTCTGGGGTGGGAGTATCTGGACGACTAGGGTGAAGGAGACTAGAGATTCCTTTCCAGAATTTTTGAGGGTTGTTTTTATTTTGGTTTTGGAGTGTAGAAAAATAGCTTCGTCTATCAGAAGTGATGAGTTTCTTTACTTTATTTCGAAGCATTTTATATTCGTTAAGGAGAAGATTTGTCTTAATTTTTTGGTAGCGTGCCCAGACTTTATCTCTTTGTCTCATAATGGCAAGAGTATATTTGGATAGCCAGGGGGCTGACTTTGTTTTTATTCTCTTAGTCCTTAGGGGAGCTTGAGAGTCGAGTAATTGCAAGAATGTTGTATTAAAGTGTGACACTGCCATGTCTAGGGGTAATGTTTTTAGACAATTCCAATTAATTGTTTGTAAGGAATTTATGAAGATAGTTGGGTTGAATTTTTTGTGGTCTCGGATAGTTATATAGTTGTGGGTTTGCTGAAGGATAGTGGGTAGTCTGTTAGTGAAAATGGGTAGGTGATCACTAAGAGAGTCTGGAAGGGTGCCACTGTTGGAGAAATAGTGAGGATGGGAGACAAGGATCCAATCCAGTATACTTCCACTGGAGAGGTTTTTTGGGCGAGTTACTGAATTGATTAGTTGAGAGAAGTTGTATAGGTTAATATTTATGGAGTTTGTTGGAGATTGTATACAAGTCCAATTGATGTTTACATCTCCTAGGATTATGGTTTCATTACTAATGTTACTAGAGATCCAGGAGAGGATAAGTTCAAGAGTGGAGATATTATCACCTGGGGGTATATAAAGGGATGCTAAACAAATGTGTTTGTGATCGTTGATTTGTAGTAGAGTAAGGAGAAGTTCAGCATTGTTAAAGTGTGGAGTAGGTTTATTGTAGGGAGTGACTGCTAGGGAGGATGAATATATGAGGGCTACCCCACCTCCCTTTTTGAGGGATGTTGATGTATGTGTACATCTCTAATATTAACATTTCTACTGTGTGTGTTGAAAGTCAGGTTCTATTCTTACTGCAGGACTCACCTTTGTGTCATAACTCAACAGGGATTATGCTGTGCCTGCAGGGTTTCCATGAAATACTTTGCATAGACTTATCAACATTTCTTCATACAAGCTAACCACTGCAATACTGTCATGGTTTAGTGGTTCAGTACTATTACTATAGTGCACAGTACCCTGGGTTCGAGGCCCATCACTGCTTATATTTTCATACTGAGCAGACCAGACTGTTTAAGGGCCAGTAGAGCAACTATGAGCATGTTGGCTTTTGTTCAGCTATGCCCTACTTAGACCCAGCTTGTCCAACATTGCTCAATATTAACCATCATTGCTGGACGTTGGCCAATATTACTCAACATTGACCACGTTTGTACTAGTTGGTGTGTGCGATTTTGTTTACATATACTACATGGTGGTAAATGCTGTTTAGCACTGCTTTATATTGCTTAACACATGGCAATCATGCCTCAGGTGTTGATGCAGGGCTGCCTATGTCGGATGCACATACTACTCTCCCTATACATGTTTGAAAGCAGGTAGTGTCAACGTAGGCATCCCTTTTACTATATGTGCGGGTCAGAGAGAGGTATCATTTCAGAGTTCCTACTGAGCCAGTGTATGTGCTATGCATTGTCTCTTTGCCAAGGCCAAAGCATACTGGGCATGTCTCCTTCTGCCTACTGGGGCAGGCTCAGGTTGTTCCTCCTCCGAGTCACGCTCTGCCTGTGATGGCCTTGGCAATGGTGGGGGGCTGTTTGGCCCGAGCCTATGCTGGTCCTGCTGCAGCTGTTTTCACAGGATCATATTATGTAGCATAGCATATACCATGACAATTTGGGTACATATAGTTGGTGAGTACTGCAAGGCTCCACCAGATGTGTCCAGGCACCGGAACCATGACTTGAGCAGCCCAAACACATGCTCAATTACATTTTATGTTTGTGCGTGTGCCTCATTATGACATTTCTGTTCAGGTGTGTGTGCGTTTCTGATGGGTGTCATCAGCCATGGTTCCAGTGCATAGCCAGCATCCCCCACTAGGTGTCCATGTGGGATGTCCCCATTGGCAAATGTCTGGTACAGCTGCATCAGATGCCAGATATGGGAATCATGGTAGCTTTCAGGGCAGCCAGCACACATATTCAGTATTATGCCCTGGGCATCACACACGATCTTGCAGTTGATGGAGGGGAAGCCCTTGCGGTTGAAGTAGACCTTACCCCGCTCACCAGCTGGTGCTTTGATGTGTATGTGCGTGCAGTCTATTGCACCCACTACCTCAGGGTATTCCGCTATTTGCTGGAAGAGATGCATATTGCTGGCCAATACCTCATGGGAATTGGGGAAGTATACATGATCACTGACATGTGCTGACATGGCATCGAGGAACTGGTGCAGTACCCTGGATGCTGATGCCTGTGATATCCCCATCATATCACCAGTTGGTCTCTGGAAGGTACCTGTTGCTAATATTCTTAGGCCAACACATACCTTAGTTTCCACTGGGGATGAGTTCCCCTCTGTTGGTTCTGTGTGTGAGGCATGGCCTGCACAGCTCAACAATTTGCTGCAAGAGGTCTCTGTCCACTCTATAGCGCTCCACTATCTCCAGCTCATGTAGCCCATGGTAGGTTACCCTGGGCCTGTACACTCTTCTCCGTCTCCTCACTGTGGGTTGTCCAGCAACATTTGCATTATCACCACCCTCAGCATGTTGCATATGTCACCTTATAACAGCAATGGCAGCACCTAACATTTTTTGACTCAGTAAAGCTTTTTCAGTTTTCACTTCTATTAGCTTACTGCAGTGTTGCAGTGTCTCTTGAGAGAAACATAATTGACTGTTGTTTGCAGAGTTTTAAGTGCTGGGCTGGGCTGGGCTAGTGTTCTGCCTGGGTAATTGCCTGATTCTGATTGTTTTCACCTGCTAGCTCTGCTAGTACTCCCTGGTAACTTCCCTTCTATTTGGTGTGCTTCCTTTTTCCTTTCTGTTTCCTCAGGGGGGAGCGCCGCGCACACGCACAGAGCAGCTAACACGCACACACATGCTTACATGGACTAAAACTTGCTTATTCTTGTTAAAATGCACACACACCGGCGCAAACGCGCTTACAACTGTCAACACAGCTTTACATATGCTTACTCAAGCTTACACGCATGCACACACGCTAACATGCGCGCACACTGTCTTACTCAGGTTTACTGGCGCGCACACACGTGCATGCACGCTCAGCAAGAAACTTTGGTGTTATCCACGGCATACACCTTCAATTTCTTGACTTTACCTAGCCTACCTGTTGACACACCTCTTTCAATAATATGTAATTATCAGCTGACACATGACACTCTGCTCCAATGAGCTTCACTCCTTTCATACATACCCCCCTCGTGATGTCACCTATCTTCTACTCTGTTACTCCCCTTATCCTACTCCTACACTCCACTGACTGTGCTCATTTCCTATGTAAACTTGCGATTCACTATCCTAACTCTCATTTGCATAGGATTGCCTACTAATGCTTGGTTACATCTCTTAGACTGAGCTTCCCCCCTTAGCAACCTCTACTCGGCCATGTTGTCTTCAGCCTGCCATTCACTTGCATTGTAAATTCATTTTAGCTATAAAATCCACATTTGTGGATCTTAATTATTAATTTTCTGTTTTTTAGGGCACAGTGCATTTGAGCGGCGCTGTGCTATGGTTAAACCCCGGAGATCAGGATGAAAAAAAAAAGTTATTTTATTTCTATTTTGCATCACGTAGCATTGCCAATGGCCGTATTTTTGGCCATTGGCATGTTTCCTCCTGTAAATGCATGCTTTTTTTGCAGCTGTCACGGCTCCGTTTTGCTATTTGCAGAACCGTACTCAGTTATCAACTGAGTACATTTCTGCAAATAACACTACTCCTACTCGGACAGGTTCGGGTTTCCTGGATCGCAAATTTACCTCATTTGCATAGCTTTCACCTGCAATTGAGGTAATTTGCATATCCAAGCCCTGTCCGTGTAGGACTAGTTTGGAGAGCTCAGTTGCACTACTACCGGCTGTTCCTGGATCGCTCGGTGGACATGTTGGCTGCATGGAGTCTTACTCTGCTCTTAGACTCCATGCAAGCCTTCGTGAATCCAGCCCAATGACTTTGTACTAACTGAGCATAGTTTACAGATTAAAAATGTACAACAAAGCATAAGCTTGACATGTGGAGTATTCAGTCATAGTGTTCACACATGTGGATGTACCTGCATCTGGACAGATATGCCCCCCCCCCCCACAACTACCCACTCAAACTATTTTACCTTATTAAACATGAGCCATAAAAGAGTACTGTGCTGGTGTAAGTAAGGCATTTTGTCACCTTTCCTCAAGGAGGTTATTACCATGTTAGTAGGAAAGTGAATCACTGCAGTCATGAAGTCCCCGCACAAGTAGAATTAGCACAACCAAAAGCACAGCGAGCAAACTTGTGACCCAGATAAGTTATCCTGTCATTCATTTCTGTTAATATGCCATGTTGGCATGTCATGTAATAGGTTATAGAGCATTCATGACTTACTGTTTATTGTGCACATCACAGGAAGTGAGTGACAGTACCTGTTGAGCTGCAGTCAGTGTTATGGTTGGTTTGGAGACTATATGAGCCATGTAATATGTCATGTGTGGGTGCCAGAACTCATTTCTCTATAATCACCTCTAGAGTTGATCCTGTAACTGTATATATCACACTGGACAGCATGATGTCAGTTCCAGTTTTCACTGTAGCCATCAGTGGGGTTAACTGTGGAACCGTATATGAAATGCAGCATGACAAGACAGGGGTAGCAGTACCCACTGTGCTACAGTCCACACTGGAACTGGCCATCCATCAAGGCCCTTGTTTGCAGATGTTTGCTTGGTTACATTACAAAAGCTTGTAAGTGTGTGTGTGTGTGTGTGTGTGTGTGTGTGTGTGTGTGTGTGTGTGTGTGTGTGTGTGTGTGTGTGTCTGTGTCATGGGGCAAATATCAGCTGTACTTGACTGGGTAGGTAATATGGGGCTGCTGGCCTATAATACATCACTAATGATGTTAAATTGCAAGCACACACACAAATGCAAACAATGTCCTCTGCATAGGCACTGTTAGAACCATAAAAATGAAAGAATAATATTAGCTCTCATTTAGTTCTCAAACCCACAGCCTGCAGCAGACCATGCTGCTATCACTGTCATTGGATTCACTAAGCGGAAAAACTCACCACCTAAGTGTGCAGAGGCTCTTACTGGTCCAGCAGCAATGACACCTAAGCAGAAGACTTTTTCCTGTATTTGTGTATGTGTGTGTGTGTGTGTGTGTGTGTGTGTGTGTGTGTGTGTGTGTGTGTGTGTGTGTGTGTGTGTGTGTATGTGTGTGCTTCTAATTTGACTTTAATGACCATGCCGGTGGGTTCCTAGCTGAAAGGATAAGGTTCTTAAGGGAAAACTCAAAACCTATCTGCTCAGGGGCTGTTATTAGTTTAGAGGCAGTGCCACCAGAATGGTACGCTGAAGGTCTTGTGTTCAAGTTCCATATGAAAGCTAAAAATGTCCTTTCTCTTCTCTAATTCTTATGATATTGTTAGATGTTTTATACCATGTGATCTTTGCAGTAAATCCATCTTGGAGAGGTGTGAGTATATGAGCTCCAGTTTTGCTATGCTGCCAGTATTGAGTATCATGACCTTAGCAACATTGTTATGCATCGAATGCTGTGTGGAGATGTGGCCACTATAAAATCCATGAACAGTAGTCAGTCTGCTGTTGTATGCATTGCATTGCTGGTCTGTGTTTGGGACATGCAGTTAAAGTCTGTTACATTGATACTGCACATTCCTGAGTTACACATGTACATGTGGCACATGTATGCTCTCTCAGTGCACATTGCATGTTACAATTGTGTCATCATTTATGCCACACATGTGCCTGGTGTACAATGCTCTTCTCTGTGATGCATATGTATTTTACTCAGCACTGATTGTGAATCTACTGCTGTATTGGTAACATTATTTTTTCTTATATCATTTAGATAATTAGGATGAGATGCCACAGCAGAAGGTCGCTGCCACTATGTTTGAGGCTGTCTGATCATGGATGGAGGAGGTTGGTGTGCTGCATTATCAGGCACAATGCATTGATCTTTCCTCAGCTCAGAGGAACACAGATTTTACTGCTCCCTTGGAATTTCCAACTACCAGTGCTTTGGATCCAAAGAGCAATCATCCATGGTGCTGAAACTAAATGAGACTCAACAGATCATTGCCCAAAATGTAATGGACCAACCTCATGGGCTGCAGACATGCAGCCTTTTTACCTTTGGGTTCAGTGTAAGTAGGTTTAGTCTGACAGCTGTCTCTTACCCTCCTCTGGTTCTCATGTACATGAGGCAGTTGGACACTGTCACATTACACATATCCTGCAGGCATTTACCAGCCCAGTAAATGAGTTGTCCCCTTCTGCAGGGTCACTACCTCATCCTAATTTGTCTGGCACTTCCTTGGCTGTGGTTACCAAGCGTCTGCCTACAGCTAGGCCACTGACCCCCCCCACCTCCTCCTTCTCCTCCTCTGAACACAGACTGAAGAATCAGGTTAGCATTTATCCCAGGATTGCCTCTGCACTACTAACAGGCAGAGGCAGCTCCTAAATGCTTAACCACATGCATGGTGTGTCCCCTCAAATTATCTGTGGTATGATCCCAGTTACTTTCACTAGCATAATATATAATTATTGAGCATGGGATGGGTAAGGCCAGTCCAACACCAAATGGGATAAATTAATTCAAGCACCTAAAGGCAAATTGGCTACACTTAAAATGGCATTCAAGGGCAACTAGCCTAGTACTTACCTACAAACCTACCACTTGCCATACAAGCTGGACCATGGGAAGTGCCAGAGTGTGAACAGTGGCCATGTTAGTGCTATAGGCTGGAGCTGCAGCCATTTAAAATTATATATATTTGTTGTGCACTGTTGTTTATTTGTGTTGGTGACTGTTAAGGAAATACCTTTTCATGTTCAGCTGTTTTCTTTAGTCATTCTCTGGTAACTGTTAGGAATTGGTGGAGATACGTAGCTGCTCGGGACTACTGACTACTGTACAAAGCTCTAGCTGATGAACTCCCTTCAGATGACTGGAAAGCAGTTTATGCATCTACTTGCCCTAATGAGACTCTGATGCTGTTCCTGAGCATCCTAATTACCATTCAAAATAAGTCACAGTCTTCAAAAACTAGAAGACATAAAGCACACAAAGTGCCTTGGCTAACACCTCAGACTGCATAGTTTGTGAAATCTGGGGATCAAGCTATAGACTGGAAAAAGGACCCCGATAATTACAGTAAACACAACTCAGCACTAACAAAGCAATGGCTGACTAGTAGGTATACATAAATAGTACTATTAGGGCAACCACAAAAATGCTGGAATGGAATCTGGCAAATATTAAAATATGCAATACTAACAAATACCAAAAGCACCTACCCACTGGTACAGTATATGTACTGTAACATAATTTTTCTTTTTTAACATTTGTTAACCGGGAAAGTCCATCTAGGACAGAAACTATTTTCAGTGGAGGCGTGGGGAAAAACACTCCAGAAGCGTGTCTTTGAATGTGGGAGGAAACCGGAGTACCCAGAGAAAACCCATGTGAAAGCAGGGAGGACATGCAGACTCTGCACAGAAGGCATCCAGCCGAGAATCGAACCGGATAACCTCTTGCTGTGAGGCAACAATGTTAACTGCTGCACCACTGCACTGCCCTGTTAATATTTGTAACCCACCCACAACCCCGTGACATCATCTTTGCAGACACTTCCATTCCACCTCCAACAGGGCTATTTCCTTTCATAAAATTCCCCTATTTCATCTTTAATTCAGAAACAAAAGACAAATCTAAAGCATGTCCAACAACATTCCTGAAAGCAAAGTTAGAGGAATCTACATTAGTCACCCTGTCTTCATAAAGTTAGAAAGCAATTCCTAGGTGCCCCACTAAACCAAATCTACAACCTCTCTTTCACATCCAAACCACTGGGAATTTAAGCATGCTACTATAGTACCTTTCCCTGAGGTACCCAACCTAAGATCAGCTGAAGAGTTTTGTCCTACTGTCAGACTGGACCCTCTACATTAAATATTAGAGAAACTTATATCTGATCAAATCATACAATTTATTGTTCAGTAGGACATCCTTTCTGACAGGCAGCTTGGCTTCAGACCAAAATACAGTACCACCACTGACATCCCTGCCTCTTGCTAATGAGATTTATACCAATATGGAAAAGGGACAAATAATAGGTGTAATGTTTATTGACCTTAAAAGAACCTTTGAATACATTAACCATGACATATTTTTTAAACACACTATTTACTGATTTTCCATCAAAAACAAATGCACTTCTTGTGCAGGCAAACTGCATGCATGGTATCTATATAGCTACTCAGGTGGCTGATCACTTTAATCCTTTCAACAATTATACATAACTATTTGATGCAGGCAAAGCAACCCAAAACCAGAGTTTTCAAAATAAAATAACATTTTCATTTTCCATCTGCTCAGGTGTATTTTTACTAACACACATCTATTTTCCTATGGTACACCTCCTCATGAATTGCTGATGGCCATGTTTCCTATCTTTTCCCAATAGATTGTTAAAAAAAAATCATAATTTCACTTTGTGTAATCAGTCACAACTGAATATCAGCAATTCTTCTTTATTGCAGTTCTATCAACATATTTTATGCTTACAAGTATGCCTTTACCCATAACTTTATACAATTTCTCTATATATCTTATCTTTTATATCTCCCTTTACACTAATCCTTTACCCTCCCCCCTCTCGTTTTTAGACTTAATTTTCTATTGCCCTTTTAGCGACTATTACTTTTACAGTTTTGACTTTCCTGTTCTCTACTACATCTACCAGAACTTAACTATTTGTCCTTTCCTTTCACTTATCTCTTGCATATGTTTCCAAGCTCCTTTGCTTTATGACTCTGCTGTACCTCCTTTGTGACTATTCTTTTGATGATCAGTCCTACCCTGGGGGATATATCCTTCTGCTTTTCTGCTCTTAGTTCTATTGCTACAATGTTTTGTGTTTTCCTCTCCTTTTTCGGTGATCTCCCATTAGTACCCAGCATGTTTTCCATTTCTATCCCGTTCCTTTATTTATCTCACCTTTCCCCATTTCACTCTCCTTGATTCTTACTGATGTCATAATCCTATATACTTCACTTAGCAGTGGAGGGGAAGATTGTTTCCATCTTTTAGGGCTGGCCTTTTTCTCAGATAACATTATTATCGTTTGCAAGTATCTTTTATCTTCCTTTATTTGTTTATCTGTTCCCAGCAAGAACAGTTGTTTAGCTAGTTTTATGCTATTTCCCACTACTCTATGCAATATTCTCTCCAAATCTTTCCTAATCTATGTTAATATTAAACATTTCCAGAAAATATTTAGCTGTTTCCCTCTACTTCTTCTGTTACAATATCATCTAGCTGGTGTGTAAAAGTAGCAATGCAAGCATTGCCAGCCAAATATTCTGAATTTCATAGCTTTGGTTGCATATCTTGAAAACCTTATTATTTCTCCCCATATTTGATTTCAGATTCCCTCTTGTAACTCTCTTTCCCAATCTAGGTTACATTTTTGTATTCTACTCTTCCCTTTTTGTAGTAGAAGTTCTTGTGCCTTAGAAAGTAGTATCTTACTGTCCTGCCATTCCTTTGTTCTTTGGTTGATTTTGCTCATTACCTTTGGGGTTTCATACTTCCCTTTCTCTTGCTATCCCTCTCCATATCTTGTGGTAAGTCATTCGTATTCTGTATCAACCACTGTTCCTTAATAGGATCCTGTCTGATTACCTGATTCCAATATTTTACTAATGCCCACCTTCTTCTCCAGCTCCATAGAACTGATTGTTCAGTCACAGCTGTAGTTGCAGTCTGGCTGTTGGTGCAAGGAATAAGTTTGCAAGCTATAGCTATTGTGGTATAGGGTTTGATTCCTTCAGCCTTCACTTGGCTCATGTGTTTAAAGTTAAGCAAGTCAGTTAACCAGAATTCTTGTCCTGGGTTGCTCCTGAAAAGGGACTGTGTATCTAACAAGCCTGCCTAACCAATAAATAAAATTATTATGTTGGCTTTCATCCCACCTATTGGTAGATTTGCCTTCTTCCAGGTTGCTAGTATCTCCTTCCGGAATAAACTTTTGCCCACCTTTCTCATTCCCCACAGGATTAATAATTGTATCCCTGTGCTCATATATTCTAATAACATTTTCTATATACCTTCCTCTGTCAAGTTGGTGTGACACTTCCCATATCATTTTCATTCAGTCAGATTGATAAATAAACACCTGTTAACCTTATCATGCTTGCTATATGACAGTCCCTTCTCATCTCTCCATTTTCTTTTGACAGCATGACCGTTTCTCATGCTACTGTTGGTTTCCCTCATCCCAAGGGAATTTATTAGCTATGGTGGTGGTGCTGCTGTAGCATTGTCACCTCACAGTAAGATGTTGTCATGTTCGATTCTCAGCTAAAGCATCTTCTGTGTGGAGACATGCATGAATGGGCATACCTTCGTTGAAGGTTGTGCGTCAGGACCGGCAACCCAGCATGTAAAAATCTACTGTCAATCATTAGCGGACCAGAGTTCTGCTGTGGTGACCCCTAACCACGAAAAGCTGAAAGATACAACAACAACATTCTTCTAAGAGAGTCTTCCCCAGGCTATTCAAAAAATACCTGTTCTATGTAAAGGAACTGTGGCAATATGTATAACTGCAGTATTTGAACCCTTTGTCTATTTACAGTTTTATATTTTTCCAACAATCTATATAATGCCTCATTGCATTCAATGCTTTCTGGTAGACTGTCTACAGAGTTTCTTCCATTGATTTCCTTAACCAAATGCCTAGATATTTGTTTTTTGTCTCTACATATTCATGGGGTGGGCAACCCTATTCATTTCTTCTGCCTCTATATTAATTGTTATTACCTGCATTTTGGCCTGATTCACTTTGTATTTAGACACCTTCCCAAAACTATCCATTACCTTCCAAAGTTCTCCTAGATCTGACTCTGGATCAACTGTCATTGGTAGCACATCATCTGCATATAGTGAGATCTTTCTTTTTCTGCATCCCAACCTCCCCAATGCTCCCACACATACACACACAAGCAACACTTCAGTCCCACAGTTCTTACCTGAATTTCTAATGGCTCAAAATATATTCTAATTAGCAATAAGGATAGGGGCAGCCCTGCCTTGTCCCTCTTAATAATGGAAACTCCATTGACATTCTTGCTCTTACTTCACTCTTATTTTGGCTCCTTCATGTAGCTTTACCAGCAGGTTTATCCATAAATCAAGGAATCCTCGTCTTCTCATAGTTCTGAATAAATAGTCCTATCTGACCCTATAAAAGTTTTTTTTTTCCTATCCAACAATAATATAACTAGTTTGCTCCTCTTCACCTGTGCATCCTTTATTATCATCAGGAACTTAATGAGATTATTCACCATCCCACCCACCCCCTGCACAATTCTGTATAGTCTACATATATAATTCCCAGGATTGTCTTTGCCAAACTCCCTGCCATTATTACCATGAAACATTCATAATCATGACTTAATCTTGATGTTGGTCTATAGAAGGGAAACAATAGATCCCGCCTTTATTTGCCTGTTACTGCTATTATTGCTTTTTTCCAGGCATGTAGAGTGGTGTCCCCCTGCAATAGTCCATTAAAATTTTGGATCCATGTCCGTATCAACCTCTCCACTCCAAGTTCGTATGCCTCCACTGGAATATCATCTGACCCTGGGGATTTCTCATTTTCCATACCTTTAACCTCTTCTCTTGTTATTCTTTTTTTTAGGTTAGTAGGTAAGTACTAAGCTAACTGCCCTTGTGGGCCATTTTAAGCCTAGCCAATTTCTCTTGATGAGACTCAAGCCCTATACCTTTTGCATATGAGGTGAACACCTTAACCATTGTGCCAACCTCCAACGCAAATGGGTGTTTTCTCTGTTCTTCTATTGCTGGTAAGTCTATAACTTCCTATCTTTTACTTTTCTCTCTTTGTTCAGCTTCTATTTCATTTTCCGTATAGCTTTGCGTCATACACTTCTTCTGCTGTTTCTTTCCTTAAGAACCCTCCACCCCACCCACCCACTTATCTGTGCCTTAACTGAACTGTCAGTGTATTTATGGCCTAGTGTGTACATGTAAAATACAGATTTTCCAGCTCTGCTATATTTCTCTGGATACTTTTTCTTCCTACCTCTGCAATAGTTTCCTTAATTCCCTTTATCTTTCCACCTCTCTTTCCTCAGGTTTATCCTTCTTAGTCTAAAACTCTCAGAATTCCTTTTTCACTGCTCTCCATATTAACCTGATTGTATCTCTTTTTACCTCACATTTTTGTATCCTTTCCCTAAACTTTGTTTTTAACTTATACAAATTCCCCACCTTCCTCTCTCTTTTCTTCAAGTAAGTCTGTTAATTTTGTTGTTCATTCATCATCATCTTCTTTCGGCTGTTTCCATTAGGGGTCGCCACAGTAGATCATCTGTTTCCATTTCTTCCTTTCCTCTGCTTCTTGCTCTGTCACACCAACCACCTGCATGTCCTCTCTCACCACATCCATAAACCTTATCTTATGCCTTCCTCTTTTCCTGTTACATGGTAGTGTCATCCTTAGTATCTTTTTCCCAATATACTCAGCATCCATCCTCAGCACATTTCCAAACCAATGTAATCTTGCCTCTCTGGCTTTGTCTCCAAACTTTCCAACCTGGGCTGACCCTCTAATATACTTATTTCTAATCCTGTCCACCCTCATCACACCCAGTGCAAATCTTAACATCTTTAACTCTGCCACGTCCAGCTCTAACTCCTACCTTTTTGTCAGTGCCACTGTCTCCAACCCATATAACATAGCTGGTCTCACTACCCTCTTGTAGACCTTCCCTTTCACTCTTACTGGTACTCGTCTGTCACAAATCACTCCTGACACTTTTCTCCACCCACTCCATCCTGCCTGTACTCTCTTCTTCATCTCTCTTCCACACTCGCCATTACTCTGAACTATTGATCCCAAGTATTTATACTCATCCACCTTCGCCACCTCTACTCCCTGCATCCTCACCATTCCTCTATCCTCCCTCTCATTCACACACATATATTCTGTCGTAGTCCTGCTGACTTTAATTCCTCTTCTCTCTAGAGCATATCTCCATCTCTCCAGGGTCTCCTCCACCTGGTCCCTACTCTCACTACAGATCACAATGTCATCTGCAAACATCATAGTCCATGGGGACACCTGTCTGATCTCATCTGTCAACCTGTCCATCACCATTGCAAATAAGAAAGGGCTCAGAGGTGATCCTTGATGTAATCCCACCTCCACCTTAATCACATCCGTCACTCCCTCTGCAGACCTCACCGCTGTCACACTACACTCGTACATATCCTGTACCACTCTTACATACTTCTCTGACACTCCCAACTTCCTCATACAATACCACAACTCCTCTCTAGGCACCCTGTTATATGCTTTCTCTAAGTCTACAAAAACACAATGCAACTCCATCTGACCTTCTCTGTACTTCTCCATCAACACTGTCAGAGCAAACATCACATCTGTAGTGCTTTTCCCGGCATGAAACCATACTGCTGATCACTAATCATCACATCCCTTCTTAACCTAGCTTCCACTACTCTTTCCCATAACTTCATGCTGTGACTGATCAATTTAATCCCTCTGTAGTTACTACAGCTCTGCACATCACCCTTATTCTTAAAAATTGGTACCAAAACACTTTTTCCCCATTCTTCAGGCATCCTCTCACTTTCCAAAATTTCATTAAGCAATCTGGTTAAAAACTCCACTGCCATTTCACCTAAACACCTCCATGCTTCCATGGGTATGTCATCTGGGCCAACAGCCTTTTCATTCTTCATCCTCATCATAGCTATCCTTACTTCCTCCTTGCTAATCCATTGCACTTTATGATTCACTATCCACATCATCCAACCTTCTCTCCCTCTCATTCTCTTCATTCATCTACCCCTCAAAGTACTCTTTCCATCTGCTCAACATAGTCTCCTCGCTTGTAAGTATGTTTTCCTCATTATCCTTTATCACCTTTCCCTGCTGCACATCTTTCCTAGCTCGGTCCCTCTGTCTAGCCAATGGTCTAGCCAAATAGGTCCTTTTCTCCCTCCTTATTGTCCACCCTTTCATACAACTCTTCATATGCCTTATCCTTAGCCTTCGCCACCTCTCTCTTTGCCATGACCTCATCTCCTTATACTCCTGTCAACTTTCTTCATCTCTCTGACAATCCCATTTCTTCTTTGCCAACCTCTTTCTGTGTATACTCTCCTGTACTTCCTCATTCCACCACCATGTCTCCTTGTCATCCTTCCTTTGTCCAGCTGTCATACCAAGCACCTTTCTAGCTGTCTCCCTTACTAGCTCTGCTGTAGTTACCAAGCTATTTGGTAACTCTTCACTGCCACCCAGTGCCTGTCTTAACTCTTCCCTGAACTCCACCTCACAATTACCCTTTTTCAATTTCCACCATTTGATCCTTGGTGCTGCCCTCACACTCCTCCTCCTCTTCTTGATCACAAACGTCATCTGACAAACCATCATCCTATGCTGCCTAGCTACACTTTCGCCGGTCACCACTTTACAGTCTCCAATCTCCTTCAAACTGGCCCTCCTACATAAGATATAATCCACCCGTTTGCATCTTCCTCCACTCTTGTATGCCACCCTATGCTCCTTCCTCTTGTTAAAATATGTATTCACCATAGCCATGTCCGTAATTTTCGCAAAATCCACTACCATCTGGCCTTCTGCATTCCTTTGTTTAACACAATACCTACCCATCACTTCCTCATCCCCTCTGTTCCCATCACCAACATGTCCATTGAAATCTGCTCCAATCACCCCTCTTTCACCCTCGGGTACAGTCATCACCATTTCATCCAACACACTCCAAAATTTTTCTTTCTCGTCCATCACACACCCAACTTGTGGAGCATATACACTAACAACATTCATCATTACACCATCAATTTCCAGCTTCATAAACATCACTCTATCCGACTCTTTTCACCTCCAAAACACTCTTAGCATACTGTTCCTTCAGGATAACTCCTATGCCATTTTTCCTCCCATCCACACCATGATAAAACAATTTGAACCCACCTCCGATACACCTAGTCTTACTCCCCTTCCATCTGGTCTCTTGCACACACAATATACCAACCTTCCTTCTGTCCATCATATTGGCTAGCTCTTTCCCTATACCAGACATACTGCCAAGATTCAAAGTTCTGACCCTCACTACCACAGTCCTAGCCTTTCTCTTCTCTTCCTGCCTTTGGCCATGCCTTCCCCCTCCCCTCCTCCTTCGGCCAACAGTAGCCCAATTTCTGCCAGCACCCTTTTGGCTAACAGTACTGGTGGTGGTCGTTGTTAACCGGGGCCTCGACCGATCTGGTATGTAAATATTTACTGGTGTTCGCATTAATTATTTGGCCAAGTTTTACGCCAGATTCCCTTCCTGATGCATTCCATTTATCCGGGCTTGTGACTGGCACAAAGAAATGCACTGGCTTGTGCATCCCCAGTGGCTGGGTTAATTTTGTTGTTCATTCATATTAATCTTAAAATACATTGACTATAATATCTTAATGGCAAAACTCAAAAAATGCAGATTCTCTGACAAAAGTCTGTAAATAGTTCAAAAGTTATCTTCTGAATAGAACCTGCACCATATCAACCAACAACCCACAACTACCATCCTCTTTCATTAAATCTGGTGTACCACTAGGAAAGGTACTAGGTACCCTCTTATTCTTTCTGTTTATTACTGACATCTCTTGGGATGTTCTCAAACTTGACTGCATCCATTATGCTGATGATATAGTTGTCTTCAGATCTCCCAGTGCCCAAAATCAAATAAAGTTTTTAACAATACTCAAAACCAAATAATATTTTTTTTCTTCAAAATGATTTCAAACTTCTATGGGGCTGTCTTCAAATAACACACTATCCCTCATCAAAAATAAATCTACAGTCAGGGTCTTCGGCACCAGTTATAAACTCTCTTCCTCTGCATTAGTTGCTATAGTTTGCCAGCATCTGCCAAAAATCACAACAAAAATATCTGGGACTACTTCTTGACCAAACATTATCATTCCAACTTTATACTCTGCAATAATTAATTCCCAGCTCGGGACAACATATAAAGTAACTCACCTTCTCACTAAGGATAAGAGGTCAGCCACTACTATCAAAGAGCTTTTACCTTGACTTGAATATTCACTCCCCATCATTGCACTGCAATCTTCATAAAGGCTACAAATACTACAAAAAATGAAAACAAAATTCTCAGTTTCCACCACTGGACCCCTTGTTGTAAGCACCACTGTGTAACAATTAAGAAATCTAACAAACACAGGTACCAGTCGCAGTGAACAAACCACAAAAAGCTACTCAACAGTTGTAAAATGCCTGGGAAAACCGCCACAACACGTTTTCTGTATAATTAAGAAATCTAACTGGATCCTGGTGGAAGGAAAAGCCACATTAACATACAAAGTTTTATGCGACCATTACGGCTCCATCTTAAAAAACTCCTCCACCTTAGGAACACTACATATACTGTCATTAATTCTGATGTTTTTCTGCAGGCTTCCTACTTGATACACCTGCCATAGTTTAGACATAGTTTCCTAAGCTAGAAACATTAAACTGGAACAAAATACCCCCAGACATGCATAACTTCAACAGTCTAGAGAGCTTTCATAAACACTTAAAACACACAATGGATAGATATCAGTCTTATTGTTTTCATAATAAAGGTTAGATAATGTTCCATTGCCAATCCACCTAGATCCACTTAAACTATAAAACTTTGATTCAAATAAACGTAGATCCTATACATTTTCTAATTAAAAACTCCCAGTCTCCATAGCCTAATAGGATTTATGGGATTTATAAAATGTCAAGGCTGTTTTAGTCTAATGACCATGTATGGCTTGTCAATATCCACCCTCAGATGTTACCTCCTCTCTCAAGAAGGGAGAGGACAGTTAGTCCTAGGATAAATCTGAGAGCACCCATCCAGTCACCCAGGTTTAATTTTTGTACGAACATATAGAATCACATTGTTTAACTTGCAGATGAGGTTTATTCCACTGAAGGGAAATGTGCTGTGTGATAAATCTATCTCTTCATTAGATTCTGTTTATCTACTGGTGAATATTCAGCTCTCTGCTTCTAGTGTTAGAGCTGTTTGTCATACTGAGATATAGGAGGTCAAGGTTTACAGTCACCAGATCTCTAATGGTGTGGCATGTGAGGCAGAGATCACTCCTCAGGTGTCTAAATGACACAGAGCACAGGGAAAGGGCTTTTAGTCCTTCCTAATAATTAAAGTTTTTAAGACTAGAGATCTTTTTTGTTGGGAACCTGTTGAGGCTTCTCAAGTGTGTTGAGATGCCGTGTGAGATCCATACCAAATGGAGCATTATACTCTTATCATAAATGTGATCAGTGCTAAATATAGGCAGACAATAACCTTTTTGGATCTAGATGAAATATCTTTGGTACTAGTTATTCTCTAAGTAGAAGGACTTCCTGATAACAGTTGCCACGTGCTGGCCAAAGTATAGGGAACTGTTGACCAAAGTGTCTAAGTCCCTGACTACCTTTTCACTTTATAAGGTTGTGTTATCTTTACCATACATTCTGGGTAATTTCTGTTTTCTGGAAGAAACACTACTGTGTAATTTAGCATGTAATTTAAGTCTTTTTCCTGTATACCAAGTATTACCCTAGGTGAGCTGTTTCTAAAGAATGCAGTTCTGAAAGGGGTTTAACAACTGCACCTGGTCTGCAGTCAACTAAACTTTTAGTTAATCAGAGGCATTTTTGATATCAGAAAAGTAGATGCCAAATAGGAGAGGACCCAATACAAGCTCCTGGGGTACTCCACTGGTTACTTTAGCACTATTTGAAGAGATACTTGTTCCACAACTTATGTCAGTTGTATTTTGCAGCCAATTGGCAACCTGTGTTATCACCAGCATGAAGTAGGATAATGAATGATTCAGTCAGATCAAGATAAGCTGCATGAATAGCATGTCCATTGACAACAGCTTGTGTTACTCTCTCAAATAAATTTATAGGCATGCCCTCCCTTTGATTAAACCAAGTTGTTGGATATCAAACTTAATGATATTTTTAATATCATAATTAGTGAGATCAGTTATGATAAGCTCTGTACCTTTATAGAGCAGGCTCATAAAGATGATTGCCCCGTAATTCCAAGGGTCAGTGATAGGGCCACCCTTGTGGTGGGGTCTGTAATTCCCAGGGTCAGTGATAGGGCCACCCTTGTGGTGGGGTCTGTAATTCCCAGGGTCAGCGATAGGGCCACCCTTGTGGTGGGGTCTGTAATTCCCAGGGTCAGTGATAGGGCCACCTTTGTGGTGGTTATCACCATAGCAGTGTACTAGTATGCTTGGATTAGGTATGTGCTAGTATGCTGGTACATACCTATGGCTTGGCTTAGGTTAATCAGTTTAAGGAGATATTCAGTGAGGGGTTGTTTGAAGCTATTTACTATGCACCCATGTATATTATGTGGATCTATGGGCAAAGTATTTTTGGTTTTAGATAACACCTTAAGAACATGTTCTTCAGTAATGATTGGGAAGTAAGGAAGTCAGGGATGACTGATATTAGAATAGGTGTTTTGTAGATGAGGTTTGGGACAGAATGGGTATCCCATAAAGAAATTTAGAGGAATGATAAGCTTTATTCCTAGGTTTTCTAACTCAGCTAAGGAGGAATTTATAGTTATCCTTTGTTTCAGAAGCTTATTTCCATCCGTGGGTTGCTTCAGTGGTCCTTATAGTGCTTTTTTATTTTTTGGTAATATGTTTTATACTATTCTCACTCTGTGATGTCCCTGACTTGCTGCATAGTGTAAGGAGGTTATTTTCTTTTGTTCTAATGTTTGATTTTGTGTAGGTTGACCACTGGGAAGTTGTTTTTAAATTTCCCATAATATTTGGCACAGCTGTTTGTCTAAATGAGTATAAAACTCCTTGGTAAAGTTGGCTGCAGTGTTGGTACCAGCAATAATGATGTCATGGGTAAATTTAGAGATGTCACCATATAATTGTATAGGGTTCACTCTTTAAATACAGAGATGCTGGTTACAAGGGGTTGGTAGTTTTTAGAATAAATATCAAAAGCTTGTTGTATGACTTAACTGGAGAAGGAGAGACTAGGGGAATGGAACAGGCAGAGGCAATATTAGTGAGGACAAGATCTAGAATATTTTGGCCTCTAGTGGGTTTGCTAATATTAGGACTAGGGAATTCCTATTTTTCAAATCCACACCTGAGGCCAGGTTACTCAAGTCCATTGCTGGGTACTTGAAGTCATCTAAGATTATTCCTTACAGGAATTTCCTCTAAAACTTCCAGGAATCTAACATGATCATCTGGAGTCATGGATGAGGAATATGTATCATGCTATAAGATGGTAGCTTGTCATGTCCATGGTAAACTGAGTTTCTGGGTGTCAGTCTATGAGTCTCTAGGGGGCAGTATAGATGAGATGTGGTTCTTGACAAATGTACAAGCACCATTACAGTTTGCACCAAGATTGAAAACATGATAAGTGTAAAACCCAGGTATTAAAGAAGTACTTGCTTTGTGTTTAAACTGTGTCTTTGCAAATATACATATATTGGCATGTTCCAGATGCAGGAGCGCTTTAAGATAAAGCAGTTTCTTACGGAGACTTCTGGCACTGAGAAGAGCCACCTTGATGTGGCTCAATTTAGGATGTGAAAAACTGTTAAGTTGGAATGTCCATTAAATTGACTCTGCCTAAAAATGGCACTATGGGGACAGCAAAAACTTTTGCTAGTATGTGGAATCTCTTGAATAAGAGATGCAGGCCATTCTTGCAGAAGAAATAGGATTATCTATCATTTCATCCCAGGCTGATACATACTGGATCTCCATGGAATGACACTGGCTACTGAGCCAGTTGATAAAGCAAATTATCTTCTCTTTATACTTAGGCACCATTCTTGGTGAAAGAGGGATTTTGCTCAGGACCAGATCCTTATCTGCATCCATCATATGTCCAGACATTTCTGATAAGGCACTCTTCATGTCCATCAATGTTTTGCACCCCAGATCACTCACTCACTCCCAGAAGAGTCACCATCATGTCATAGTCATGCTTGTCTTGAGAAAAGCTCCTGATGACCCTTGGAATGTCTGTGATCCTGACACCAAAGGGAAAGCTGACAGTAGTCTTATCCTTTTCCAGCATGGTGAGTGGGTAATTGATATACCTAAATGAGTGATCACTTGCTATTACATTTTTATCAGACGCTAGTTTAGCATAGCTTGACTGGCAGCAACCATGCTTGTTGTAGGTGTGCATGGAGTAAGTGAGCTAAGGGCTCAAAAAGCTTTGGCTAATGCAGAAATTCTAGGTTTTATAATTCCATTAGTATCATTTTCTTTAAAGGTGCAGTTAACACCTCCTGCTGTTATTATACCGCCCTTAATATAAAAGTAAAAATTTCTAGATTCTTTCTAGAGAATTTAGCTCCAGTTCTTGGAATTTAGTACATTTGTACTAAGGTTATTCTATTATCATTTATTCAATAATGACTATACACATCATACATTCATCATCATTAAATGAGTCAGTAACCTTTGGCAGCATAATAGAAATTCTCCATAAAATGTCTGTACCTCTTCTCTTTTCTTTAGAGCTAGAACTGGCCAATAATGTATATTTGTTTGTATTTACTCTATTAATATAATCTTGTAATAAATGAGTTTCTTGTAAAAAGTCGATACATCTATATCTTTGCCATTGTTTGCCAAATACTGGTCTGTGATATATGACAGTGAAAAGTACAAGCCAAATATAAGCTAGAGAGATGTTTGCAGATGTTATTTGTGGTAGTATTTAACAGGAAACAGCATGCAGCAGTAGGGTCATAGGTTCATAGGCTCATACTAGGCTATCTGCCCTAGGGCATTTATAAGCCTAGCCAGAGTGTGTTTGGCTTTCGCCAGCCATTTTAAATTAATTTTGCTATGGCCTTTTTCGAGGTTAGTATACTGTGCCTCTGTCTAACAGTGACACAGAAGTGATACCCGGGGTAAACCTACGATCTCCCATCCACTCATCAAGATTCCTCTTGAAGAGAGTCAATGAGGGACTCTGCCTAACCTGGACTGGGATTTTATTCCAGAGTGAAGGGAGACTCTGGGTTATGAATCTGCCCCTCCAGCATGTCCTATTTATTTCAGTGCTGAGATTCAAGTCTCTCGAGCGCGTAGCTCGATGGGATTTGGATTTTCTGAGGTGCAGCATGTCCATTAATTCTGGGTTGGACATGGCTTTATACGTCAGGTACAGATCACCTCTGAGCAGGCGGTATGCCACTGAGTAGAGCTGGAGTTTCTTTAACCGGACAGCATATGGCATCTGTTTGAGTCCTTTGATCCTCTTGGTGAGGTACTTTTGGGGTATTTCCAGTTGCTGCAGGTGTCTGGTAAGGTACATCCCAAAAGGGGCATTGTACTCAATTATGGGTCTGATGAGGGATGAGTAAAGAGGCACGATGACCTCCCCTGATCTAGATGTGAATCCCTTCATGATTAGGTGGGCTATATAAAATGTTTTTCTAACCACTTTGGCCACGTGGTTGTCAAATGAGAGATTGCTATCAACTTGGGTCCCCAGGTCTCTAATTACTTCTTCTGTACTTAATGGATTACCACCTATGTGGTAATTTGTGGGCACTTTGTTTTTGCCAAAGGGGATGACTATACACTTTTTGGCATCTAGCTTGAGGCCATGGCTCTGGCACCAGTTGTCTGTTTCTATGAGGCCCTTTTGGAGGATGCTTGTGTCGGCTGGAGAGTCGATTATGGCGCCCAGTTTGCAGTCATCTGCGAACTTAGTCAGCCACAGTCCTTCTGTGTTTGCCTGTACCTCCAAGAAATATATACCAAACAAGAGAGGTCCCAGGACTGAGCCTTGTGGGACGCCACTTGTAACTGGTTTGGAGTCTGACATGGCTCCAGCAATTCTAACCATGTGGGTTCTGTCCTTGAGCCAGTTTGCAACCCATCTAGTGACATAGGGGTTTATATTTAAGCTGGTGAGCTTATCTATAATGCCCGAGTGGGGTATTGTATCGAAGGCTTTTGCAAGGTACAGGTAGGCTGTGTGGACCATCTTCCCCTCGTCAATGGCCTTGGTGACTGTTTCAAAGAAATTGACCAGGTTTAGGAGGCAGGATCTGCCCTTAACAAAGCCGAACTGGGTAGAATCCAGTGTCTGTAGGTCCCCAATATCTTTATTTATGAGGTCCATGACGATCCTTTCCATAGCTTTGCAGACCAAGCTAGTCAGGCTTATGGGGCGATAGTTTCAAGGATCTGTTGAGACACCACCTTTGTGGAGAGGGACCACTGTTGCTGTATGCCACTCTTTGGGTACATATCCTGTAGTAAGGCTGAGATTGAACAGTAGTTTTATGTTTGGGTTTAGCTCTTCTTGGAGTTCATGTAGGACGCAGCCCGGGACACAGTCTAGTCCCATTGATGCTGTGTTTTTTGCTTTGGAGAGGGCGGCTCTTACCTGAGCATCTGAGATGTCAGGGGGGGCAGCACTCTGCTGGGATAGATATTTGCTCTTTTGGTGGGGGGGGGGGTTTGCGATGAACCTGTCAGCTAGGATGTTGGCAATGTCTGTGGGTTCGGTGTATTTTTTGTCATTTTGGACTAATTCTGAGCATATCTGGGAATTCCCACCCAGGTTCCTAACATAACTAAAGAAAGCCTTGTGATTATCCTTAGTGTCCTGTGCAATTTTTCTCTCGAAGCTGGCCTTAGAAAATTTTATGAGTGCCCGTAGTTTTTTGCTAATACTGATCAGAAATGCCTTCCCTTTTTGGGATTTTGCTCTATCATGTAGTAGCTTCCTCCTTCTATTGTATAGTTTGTTTATGGCTGGGGTCCACCAGACAGGACGTCTGCCTTTGGAGGATTGGGTCTTGGTTTTATTTGGGATTGCATGATCCATGCATTCCTGAAGGTGTTCAAAGAATGCGTTTATAAAGGATTCTGCGGTCTGGGCCATATTTTCCACAGGCCCGGGGGCTTTGAAGGATTCCACCTCAGTTTTGAGGAGTGTGAAATTTGCTTTAGAGAAGTTTTTCACTGTGGTTTTCTGGGCTGGGGGTGGGGTCGGGATGTGAATATCCAGTGAGATTAGTTTATGGTCTGATCTTACCAGTGAGGGATACACTTCTGGTCTGGAGCATAGAGTCCCCGTGTTAGTGATGATCAGGTCCAGTATGTTTTCCACTCTTGTGGGAGTGGTAACAAGTTATTCCATAGCATTTGAGTTTATAAATTCTAGGAACCTTTGGGCTAGGGTATTAGAGCTAGAGTAATGCTCCCAGTCTATGTTTGGGTAGTTGAAGTCGCCCAATATAATTTGGAGAGACCTTCATATTTTTCAGTGTTCACAGGAAGGCCGAGTGGGGTTCCTGGGTTTGGGAGGGTGGTCTGTAGCAGGCTATAAACTGGAAGGCAGTTTTACCCACTGTTAGTTGCACATGGATAGTCTCTGATGCTTCGTGCTGTGCCACCAACCTGGAGGTGTGGGTATCTTTGATGAATATTGATACTCCCCCTACTTTTGTGGTTCAGTCCAAGTTTTGGGGCCAAAAAGCATGGTATGAGGTATAACCTGGTAGTGCTGGGGTGCTCTCAGGAGCCTTGAACCAGGTTTCTGTTACTGCACAGATATCGATGTTCTCCATGCTAAGGAGAGTTTTGAGTGCATGCATCTTGAGGTTTAGACTTCTGGCGTTGAGTAGCATTACTCTTAGTTTCTTATACCTTGTGATACCTATGGAGGTGGGTTTGTCTTTTGAGCCTTGCCTAAAAAAGGCACTATGGGGGTAGCAAGACCCTTTGCCAATATCCGAAAGCCCAGGGGTGACAGGTGCAAGCCATCCGTAGCAAAGCATCATGGCTTGTTGAGCATGTCATCCCAGGCTGACAAGCATTGGATCCTCTTTGAATGATACTAATAATTAAGCCAGTTGTTGAAATTGATCATCTTGTCTTCATATTGTGGCATCATTCTTGGTGAGGGTAAAATGCTACTCAAGGTCAGGGTCATACCGGCCTAGGCTACATGCTCAGAGAGCTCCTCTATGTCTCTTTACATGTAGTCCAGGGAGGTACATCTCAGGTCATTCACACCAGCATGGACAATGATTGAGTCAAATTTGTACTTGCCTTGGAGTGACCTGAGTGCGTGTGTTATGTGGTGGATCCTAGCGCCTGACAGGCAGCTCACCGTGACCTTCTCCTTGTTCAGGCTGGTGAGCGGGACGTCAGTGTGCCTGATGATAGAGTCACTTATTACAAGTGTATCGGGTGTGTTGTTTAGCCTTAAGGGCTGTGACTGTTCGGCTCACTGGTTTTGTGAGCTATGTGTTGCACGTATTTTGTTTTGGGGTAGCGGTTGCTTGGGTGTCTGCTTTGGAGGTCTCTGCTGCTTAGGCAGATTTTTATTTAGAGCCTCCGAGTATGTTTTTGTGTGTTTATGTGTTTGGTTTGCTGTCGTGGTAGGTCTATGTGAGACTTGAATTGTAGTGAGTGTGGTTTCCTACTCCTCCTGACTGGTTACGCCAGTACTGAGTTGAGAGAGCATAGCCTCCAGATTGGCTATATGGTTGCATCTCTCACATGTGTTGGAATTTGTTGGGAGGAGGAGAGAGTTGTCTGTGTACATGAGGCAGTTGTAACATTGCCTCAAGATTCCCAGATTCACCAGCTGGACCGGAGAGGGGATTGACAACTGACCTTTGGACATGCTAGAATAGTATTGGGAATTCCTTTATAATTGAAAAAAGGGCCAATGGGGAACAAGGTACTCAAGGGGAGTTTGTGAGGGTGTAGTGCTTTTAATTTTTTAGTGCTGACTTAGTGAGCAAGTGCCAGGTAACTTAAATGGAATGTGTTACAGGTAACTTAAATGCAAAAATGACAAACAGTAACTTTCTTTCAAGTGAAACAAGGAAATAAGTACAGTAAGCAATGCAGATATCACTAGGGATCCACAGAAGCACTGAAAAGCCGCGTTTTAGGTGGAATTAGCGTTTCAGGGAAATAACAAGCAAACAAACAACAAGCATACAAACAAAGCTACATTCAGCAGGCCTGGATCTAGTCTATGCTACAGCAAACAAGGTGTACAAATTTCAGTAAGAAACAGTTCAAATATGCAGGCACTATAAGCCTTTAACCAGAAATTCCCAGCTCAGAAGGGCAGAGTCCAGCCTCTCCTCCCACAAGAGTGCAGACCACGAACCTTCTTAATGTAAAATAACTGGCCTGAAACCCAAGTGCTTAAACCAGAACTAATACACTTTTAGAATAACAGACACTGAGCCCTCAATCAGCAGTTCCCAACTTAGAAGGATGTAAGCTACCTGTCCTGCCACCACAGTGCAGGCCACAAACCTTCCTAACGTAGAACAACTGGTCTGAAGCCCAAGTGCTTAATCCAAAAGACTTAGAATGATAGCTACACTTTAATCAAGTTACTACCAAGCAGTAATAAATACAATTGAATACTTTAAAGAATGCCTGGATTAGTGCTCAAGTTATACAAACAAAGCTAGATTCAGCAGGCCTGGATCTAGTCTATGCTACAGCAAACAAGGTGTACCAATTTCAGTAAGAAGCAGTTCAAATATGCAGGCACTATAAGCCTTTAACCAGAAATTCCCAGCTCAGAAGGGCAGAGTCCAGCCTCTCCTCCCACAAGAGTGTAGACCATGAACCCTCTTAAAGTAAAATAACTGGCCTGAATCCCAAGTGCTTAAACCAGAATTAATACACTTTTAGAATAACAGACACTGAGCCCTCAATCAGCAGTTCCCAACTTAGAAGGATGTAAGCTACCTGTTCTGCCACTACATTGCAGACCACAAACCTTCTTAATGTAAAAAACTGGTCTGAAGCCCAAGTGCTTAAACTAAAAGGCTTAGAATAAGTTACACCAAGCAGTAATAAATACAATTGAGTACTTTTAAGATGATGCAAAAGCAAAATAAAGTAGGAAGAAACACAAATACAGTAAAAGCAGATACATTTTTTTTAAGTGGAAAGAGAGAAAGGAAAGAGAGAAAGGAGTAGCGGAAACTAAGCTGATTGGCCTTCTCAAATGTTCTCCCTGTACTGGGTAGAATGAGGTAATGACACTAGACTGGGAGGAGGGTCCCAGATCAAATTTACACTAGGGGTGGGCAACTGCAAAGCCACCAACTATAAAAACACTATACCAACAGGGAGTGAGGGTGGGAAACAAACTGCAGAAATGTTTCTCACAGCTGAAAAGCAGCAGTGACCCTTTAAATGAAAGTTTTAAACAGCTAAAGGAGCCTCTAGAAAAAAGAGTTTAACTGCAACAAGTTATCAGAAACAAACAACCCAACAGATGCTTAATAAAAGTGGACAATTTCCAGTTAATACCTCACACAAAGTGAAACTAGCTAGAAAAATACACAGTACACAAAGTGCTATAAATAACAAAGAAATAAAGAACAAAATAAACAAAAAACAGGATATTTAATGTTATATATTATAGCTCTGAGTTTCCTCAGTGTCCTTCCTTCGATAAGCTCAGTATGATCTTACTTGACTAGTACTACTCTGTGATTACTGAGAGGGATAATTTAAAACCTAATATAGCAAGAGGATGAAGTATCTTTTCTGTAATACTGAAAATAACAAATAGTACTTATTCATTTCTTTCATTTCTAATGTAAAATGAGACATTTGATAAAGTCTTACTTTACATCAACAATAAAAGTGCTAAATCAATAAATATTATTTCCAATTTTTATACTACAATGTTGGTGCTAAGGTTGTTTTTTATACTCTCTGCTTTTCCACAGGGGTACAACACTTTTGTTGTTCCCTATCTTTAAGATATATGTATATGTATGTATATATATATATATATATATATATATATATATATATATATATATAGAGAGAGAGAGAGGGAGAGTAAAATGCTTTCTGCATGACATTGTTAATGCAGCCCACAAGTGACAGTATACAGTATCTATTCACTGTAAAATTAATACAAACAGTAAGTATGGAGATGGGAAAAGGATTTTACACGGGTTGACTTGATTTTTTTTCTAGTTGGTACAGTGTTAAATGGTGACGCACCATACAGCAATATGACCTTAATAATTTGTCAGTCAGAACAATGTTGCTGAATTGTGTTGTGCACAGCTGAAGTAATATAGCCTTGAGTGATGTGGTCTATGCACCCATGAATGAATACAACCTCCAGATGCCATGCTTTCTTATGCCTAGTAGAATTAATACATCCTGCAAATGCTGTTCTGTGGCTGGTATAATTAATACACATACAGGAAAGGAACTGATTTTATTGAGTGGAGCTGGAACATTTTGATTTGCATTTCATAGTCACTAGAGTAGCATGCAGACTTCTAAAATTACTGTGAGGGAAGCAAAACGCAACACTGTGATGTTAAATAGAAAGCTGTAATAGGTGTGACAGAATTAGTGCAGCTTATAGCTGAAGTTCTGTGTATGGCAGAATTAATATTTATTTAAGATGGGAAACTGATTTTACCATTAAAATTAACAGGAGCTATAAGAAGGGAAACTGATTTTACCAGGAAGAAAAGAAACATAAAGCAACATACAAATGATTCTGAGAAAGTGACATATGACACTGTACTGTTGAGCAGAAACATTTCAAACAGATGTTAGCAAGGCAGAAAACAGTGATGATGTAGGTTTCAGTTTCATCCTTCAAGATATGTCTTCTCAGTAATATTAATAGATAAATGGTTTTACCATGAGTATGTCATTTTGAATTGTTATTTATTTCTATACTAGCTTGCTTTTATGTTTTGTATTGGCATGCTAGCTTGATATAGGGCTGCATTGGTACAGCAGTTAGCATTGTTGCCTCACAGCAAGAGGTTCTCCCCTTCGATTTTTGGCTGGAGCGCCTTCTGTGTGGAGTCTGCATGTCCTCCCCACGGTCGAGTGATGTAAAGAGACATACAGGTAGGTGCGTGCGTGAATGGGTGTGCCTTCTTTGAAGGATGGGCATCGGGCTGGCAACTCGGCACCATAAAAATCCACTGCCAATCATTAGTGGACCGGAGTTACGCTGTGGCAACCCGTAAATGGGAAAAGCCAAAAGACTTTATTTGCATACCAGCTTGATCTCATGTGGTCAGCCCTGTAGAAGCACCTTTGTGACTGAGACAATATGTTGTGTTAGTGCATGACTGGGTTCTTTAAGAGACAAAAAAATATGAAAAGTACAGTTTCAATTGATTCATTAACTGGAGCTAATGTAAATTGTTTTTAGATGCTATATAATGCCTTTGTGTTGGTTTGTAATTCTTCTGATGTAGTCTCTTTTGGGAGATGAAAGTGCTCAGTGTTTTATGGTATAATATTAAATCATTTTTGAACAATCTAGGGACCCTCCATGTCATTTATTTTTACTATTTTCAAGTGGTTTTGGTTGACACTGCACCTGTTTTGTATCTTGTGTTTGTGCATGCATGGTGGCGCAGTGGTGCAGTGGTTCTCTGTTTCAATTCTCAGCTGGGATGCCTTCTGTGGGGAGTCTACATGTCCTCCCTGCATTCATGTGGGTTTCCTCCAGGTGCTCTGGTTTCCTCCCACATCACAAAGACATGCATCTGGAGGATTTCTCCCCGGGCCTCCACTGAAAATTGGCTTTGTTCCAAGTCGGACTTTCCCAGATAATAAATAAATAAAAATAAATGCACAGAAAACTAGAGAATGCTATGAGGTGTCAGTGGTATCCTTATGAAGACATTGGATTGATTGTTCTTTTATTTTCCAGTCATTTACTGTGTGGTTGTACATACAAGGTTGGTCAGCTGAAATAATTTCATTTAGAAAATAAACTTAAAGTCAGCATGCTGTAGTCAGTTTTTATTGTTAGAAATGCACTCCCACATCTATACTATGTGAAGAAATAACTATAGTCTAATGCATTTATTTGCAAAGCCTAGTAAGAAGTGCATAATGAAGATTTTGGAGAATCACCCTCAGGAATATACGGCAAGGGCATTGGCAAGCATAATCTATGTACACTATACTGTATAATAATCTACAAAGTGGTAGCAAAATTTTGTCTTTTCCCAGTTAGGGATCGCCACAGTGGATCACCTGTCCACTCATGACTGGCAGTGGAGTTTTACAGTGTCGAATTGCCAGCCCGGCACCCAACCTTCCACAGAAGGCACACACACACACACACACACACATGCCAAGGGCCAATTTAGAGTATCCAATCCACCTACAGCATGTCTTTGGGTGGAAACCAGAGCACCCAGAGAAAACCCATATGACCACAGGGAGGACATGCAGACTCCGCACAGAAGGCACCCCAGTCAAGGATTGAACTGGAAAACCTCTTGCTATGAGGCGGCAATGATAACCACTGCACCACCGCGGCAGCAAAACTACTGGAAAAAAATAAATACTACTTTCCACAGTCTTTAAATGATGATTGCTAGCTAAGGTAGTCATTAGTTATGTCACTGTTGAAGAAAAGACTGCTGGTCTCTGTCATACCTCATAAAAGCACATATACCAACAACCAAACTTTCATTTAAAACAGCATTATACTGCTGCTGAAGCTGCTGTAGGTGTTACATTCCTTTCCAGCACCTCTGTGTTATAGTAAGTTCTTTGATCAGAGGACGAATTAACTGGCAGCGACTGACTAATTTAGTTAATGTTTGATGAATCAGTAAAAATCTCCTGGTGATGACCCCCTCCTTCAGGGATGATATCACATTTACAGTTCCATAATATCGGTATGCTGTTTTGCTTCTACATGTTGAGATTATGTAATTGTAAATTAGATATCAGACACTGTAGGGAAGGGTCAGTATCTTCAGTTTTCTAATGCACTTCTGCACTCAGCTTGAATGTCTGTTGTTTTTTTTTTCAGTTTTGTCTTTTTTTTTCTTTAAAATCTGAATGATTCTGTAATGTAGGAGGATCACCTTATCAGCTTCTCATTTTAGTGATGTCTGGAATATCAAATGTCTTTTGCCATTGGCATTGGAACTTAACCTAATGAAATCTTTAAGTAACAGCATGATACTGAATGTAATAGTCTGATCTTTATTTTAGTTGCTTGCCTGGATACATTTATGAATGATTATTTGTTAAGTGTGTATTATTTTGGCTTTGACTTTAATGAATGTTGCTATCAGTGTCTGCTAGACTGCCCATCTGACTGACCATGCAATTTTAGCTTTATAATGATGTTTTACATTGATTTGAACTAAACAAAAAATCCTGTTACCATTTGACATTAAAACTTGCATGATTAGATAATCTTTTGCACTGCCTTTGGTTATGGCTTGCTTTTCTTTCTATGCATGATGTACCTGAACTACTTTTAAGATGTTTTACTGTGTCTTATTATCAGGCATTGTTTTCCAGTTATGCTGCCTAAACAATATTTTTTATATCTACCAGGGTACCAAACTAGATTATCCTAGTGAGACAGATGCACTTTGTTCAATTAAGTCTTGTTTTTGTATAGAAGTGGTTCTGGTTGCCTGTTTTTCTAAGCTTGAATGTGTTGTACTTTTGTGAAATATTTAGATACATCTTAGAATTTAGATGGATCTTGGCATAGGCCAACTAGGCGGCCACCTAGGGCGCCGTTCTAGCAGGGGCACTTTTCTGGTATTTTTTTTTTTTTTTTGGTGTAGGTAGACCAGGATGGGGCACTGGCTGGTGTAAGGGGGCGTTGCAGAGCCCTTTTGCCTAGGGCACCAGATGACCTAAGGCCAGTCCTGGATCTTGGCATCTTGTTATCTTGTTATGCTTTTATAGCCACAACCTGGAGAGTGTGGAGCTGTGAGTAACTAGCTTTTCAAAACAAGGAAACAAAAATAATTAAACCATTTTAATTATTTCATTTCAATTCTGCTTAAATATTTGAGCTGCACTTAGTGACTGTGTGGTAATAATACATTGTATTGTTTCTGCTCTGTTCCATCCATTTACATATTTAAGTTTGTTCTGGGACCTTAGTTTTTTATTTTTATTAACAGTGGTAGGAAGATTGTGTTTCTGTGTTATTTTGTACTTCTATTTCCACAAGTAGAAATAGTTATAAAAGCTGTTTGCATGTTAAACCCTGTTGGCATGTAGTCTTGTAGTTTATTTCACAGTGGTGGCAGAGCTGTGTACTCCTACAAGATTTTGAGCTGTAGTCATTTATTGTTGCATTTTCTTCCATAAACAGTGTTACTGGTATATTTCTACATAGTCTGGTGTCTTAGATTGTAGTAGAAAGTTAATGATGAGAGAATTGTTTCTGCACTCTGCTCCAGTTTGTGCCTCCGTGCTTTTATATTCTGCTTATCGTTTACCTGCTTAAAGTTGCATCCTGTGTCTGCTCAACACATTAAGCTACATTTTCTGGAACAAAGCTCCAGTATTGCCTTTATTTGATTGTATGCCTCTCTAGCTAGCCTGGTTGGTTCCACTCTCTTATTGCTGCTGTTGTTTTATAATAAGACTATATTTCTGGGCTCCACCCCTTATAATAATCTGATTTCCAAAGCTCTTTTATTGCTATAGACTGTTCCCACCCACGAATGCCCACCCAGCATGCCAGTATTGCTCTTGAGTAAACCTCCTTCACTACATGCTGTCTTCTGCTTATTTTATAGGAGCTCAGCAAAGCTTGGAGTCCTGGCCTGCATTCCGGAAGTGTTTACTTGTATCCAGTGCCATCCAGGCAGTCCTAAGTACTTTTGATTGTTAAATCACATTTAAATTATTTTGAATGATCAATACTGTTTCCTGCGTTTATGTGTACATTTCACTAAAAAATGCTCTTCCTCTCACTGTTACTGCTGTAAGACTGCCTTGAAATTATCTTCAGCAAGGGTTTTCCAGCTAGTTGTTTGTCGTTTATGGTAACATTGCAGTTGTGTGTCTCTTCTACTGCTGTGATTTCAAATTAGGAGGACTGAGTTTATTCGTCTTGTGGCAGAAGATGTTTGCCTAGTCTATCTGAGTTGAGAAATACTCCAAAGGACTCATGGTGAAGTCATTTTATTGGCCAGAGGGCTCATTAGTTAGTTTTTTGTTTATTCTGTGGTAATATAAATTTTGCACATTTATGTGGGTCAGCAGTGCCCTGTGAAGTAGCAAACACCTAGAAAGAATGGCTCATAAAAATGTACTCTGAAAAGCACTAACACAGCCCAAATACTTTCTGTACCAAGAAGCTTAGAACAGCTAGTTGGGAGCCAAGTGGCAATACCTGCAGATTTAGTTGACTTTCTTATTGTATTTCCAAACAATGCTGTGGCTGGTTCATCTCTTTATAACAGCTTGGTTAAAATCTTTGACAAAGCAGGGCTTGAAATGCTAGAATGTATGATAAAGGACTATGAGGAAAAAGCAGGTTTATTACTTAAAGAAGTAACATCACTTAATGATTCTGTGGTGAAGAGTAAGAATTTTTTAGGTGTTAAAAGAGAATATGATCGTGTTTTTAATGAAGTAGATAAATATTGTTTAAAAATTGAGAACCGTAAAATCAGGAAACTGGAACGTGACCTCATAGAATACAGGGAGGGTAAGGCCTACCCTTTGTTGGGTAGAAATAGGCAGGACACCAAACAGTTTCATAACCAAAATAGTGACATGGTTTTTAATGACAATGTCCCAAGTGCTGAACTAGAGATACCAAGAAGTGAGAGACTTGCTCAGAAAAATAGTCAGAGTGGCCTTTTGGAATTTCACTATCCCCCGGGCAGACCAGGGGGGAGGAATGTAATGCATCAACCGCAGATGTGGAACAGAGCACGCAGATAATAAGTTTAGGTGATGTATTTGATAGGAGTTCTGTTGATGAAGCTTTCAGAAGATCTCATGACAATTGTGTTTTAACTAAAAAGAATAATTTTGTTATATACAATTATACTGATATCAACATCTCTGATGACTTTTTTGAGCTTTTTACAAAAGGGCTTCACTTTGTACCTTCACGTAGAGTTGACTTATGTAACATTTTAGTTGATTTGAAGCTTTTTGTTAGATGCTTGAATCTTGCTTTTTATTTTAAAGGTCAATCTCAGACTAATGAAGGGCTTTCCAGGCCTAGCACATTTAACCCACCCTTAAACCCACTGTTAAAATTATTTGAAGGTTTGGTGGTGACAGATTTAAGAGACTTTTGTTTGAACAGGTCTCACATACCATCGGTTAATTTTAGACCAGAACTTGGTCTGTTAATCAAGAGGCTTGGTGATGAGGACATTCGGGTGATGAAGCCAGATAAGGGTGGAGGTGTAGTTTTAATGTACAACATGATATACGACACCCACATTCACAATATGTTGCAGGATACTGAGCGTTATGAACTGGTTTCTAGGAATGAATTGAATTTAGCACATTCTAAAATTTCTTATTTACTCATGGATCATTTATTACAGGGTGTGATAAATGAAAAACAATATAATTATCTTTATGTTAGAAACCCAAGGATACCTGCAATTTTTGGGATTCCCAAAACACACAAGGGCTTAGACCCTTTGAACTTTAGACCTATTGTCTCAGGAGCTGGGGGAATAACAGAGCCCTTAGGAAAATTCATTGATTTTACCATCAACAAATTTGCTTTCACTTTACCTCATGTTTGCAAAGATTCATGGGACTTTCTCCCAGGCATCCAGCAAAATCTCTATAAACCAGAGCTTTTAATGGCCACTATTGACATAGTTGAATTATTCCCCAGTATCCCTCATGCTGTAGGGCTGGAATGGTTCAACAATATTCTAGCTGCTGAATCTGGGTTAGGGTCTAACACGATTGGTTTACTGGTTGAATTTATGGAGACTGTCCTAGAAAACAATTTCATCTATTTTAAGGGTGACACTTACAAACAGAAAAAGGGTGTAGCAATGGGCACGGCTTGTGCTTCTAGTTATGCAAACATAGTGTTACACCACTGGGAAAACAAATTTGTTTTTTCCACGCATTGGGTTCAACATATCACCACTATAAACGATACCTGGACGATATTTGTTTGTTATGGGATGGCTCTTTAGATCAATTCTTAGACTTTATGGTTTACATCAATTACACCACTCCCTTTCTATCTTTTACTTACAATGTAAATAATGATTATTTGCATTATCTTGATGTTGCCCTTCTTAAAGATGTCAGTAATGGTACTTTCCAATCTAAGATATATAGAAAAAACTCCTTTTCTAATTCCTACCTACATTTCAACAGTGGCCACCCCTTCCACCAGAAGAAGGGTGTTGTGAAGGGTCAACTTATACGTGCTTCAAGGATGTGTAGCACAATGGAGCTTTTTCTTGAAGAGGTTAACTTGCTAAAGCAACTTTTTGATGAAAGGGGTTACCCAGCATGCTTAGTAAGTAATTTGGCTGAGGAGGTTACTGCTGGTAGGGAGGCTATTTACTGTCCTCTGTTAGGTAAGGGGGCATCTGGTGGCATTCTTTCAAAACCATCGGAACAGATTGAATACCAAAACAGTTTTGTGTATACCTTTTCTGGTGATTCCTTAAAAATTGAACAATCAATTAAAAAATATTGGCCAATTTTGGTACAACATGATGATTTCAAACAGATTGTTAAGGAGCATCCCCATTTTATTAGGAAAAGGGACACAAACCTCAAGGGTCTCTTTGAGATCAGACCTGGTGTGGACAATAAAAGGGTTTATTCGAAACTTGGGACGTATAACTGTGGTTCATGTAAGCAATGCCCTTATGTACATAATGACAGTTCATTTTTCATTCCCTCTAGGAGGTTTAAATTCAGGGCTGAACACCATTACAACTGTGGCACGAAAGGAGTTGTCTATTTCGGTTTTTGTACTCAATGCTCCAGTTTTTACGTAGGTAAAACTGAGAGAACCCTTAGGAGAAGGATATATGAGCATCTTTATGATGTTTCCAAGAAAAAGGAAAACAATGAGCAGGATTCACGAAGGCTTGCACAGAGTCTAAGAGTAGTGTAAGACTCCATGCAGCCTTCGCGATCCAGGAACAGCCCTAAAGTCCGTGTAAGAGACCAGCTAAAACGTCTCTTACACTGAGTGGGTGTGGATATGCTAATCACCTCACTTGCAGCTGAATACCATGCAAATGAGGTAGATTAGCGATCCAGGAAGCCCAAAGCAGCCCGTGTAAGAGCCGTTTTAGCTGCAGAAATGTACTCAGTTGACAACTGAGTACGTTTCTGCAAAAAACACAATGGAGCCATGTCAGCTCCAAATAAAGGGTGCATATGTGTCAGGCAGCATGCCAATGGCCAAATATGTGGCCATTGGCAAGGTACCCCGATGCAAATCTGAGAAATAATTTTTTTTTTTCGGCAATCGCCGGTGTTTAAACGCAGCGCAGCCCCGCGCAAACGGGCTGCACTATATAAAACATAAAAATGAAGGTTATAAACCCACAAATGTGGGTCTTATGCAATACATGGATTTACAATGCAGGGACCAGCAGACCAAAAACAACATGGCCACCGTTTAGTGGTTGCTAAGGGGGGAAGCTGAGTCTAAGACATGTAATTAAGCATTAGTAGGCAATCTGATGCAAATGAGTGTTAGGATACTGAATTCCACTGTCACATAGCAAATGAGCACATCCTGAGTAGTGTAAGAGTTACATAAGGGGGAGGAACAGAGTAGGAGATAGGTGACATCACAGGGGGGAATGGCAGAAAGAAATGCAGTTCATTGGAGGTCAGTGTTACATGACAAATGTCAGACACATATCATGGAAAGAGGAGTGCCACGACATAAGCATGGGAAAGTCAAGAAATGGAAGGTGTACACTGTTGCCTACACCAAAGTTTCTTGCTGGGCGTGCATGCGCACGTGTGCCCGCCATGAAGCACGAGTAGGACAGTGTGCGCGCGTGTAAGGCAGACTGAGCATGTGGGAGCCTGTTGGTAGATGTTTAACACTGTTTGCATGGGTGTGCACGTGTTTTAACCCGAATAAGCAGATTCTGAACCATGTAAGCATGTGTGCGTGTGTGTAAGCCACTGTGAGCGTGTTTCTGCTAGTATGCACGCTGCTCCCCCCTGAGGAAACAGAAAGGAAAAAGGAAGCAACAGAATTCGTAGGAAGCTAGCAGGGAATACTGCTGGAGCTAGCAGGTGAAAACAATTAGAAGCAGGCAATTACACAGGCAGAATAGTAGCCCAGCCCAGCACTTAAAACTCAGCAAACAGCAGTGCAGGATGTTTCTCTCAAGAGACACTGCAAGACAGGAGTAAGCTAATAGAAGTGAAAACTGAAAAAGCTGAACTCAGAGCAGAAATGTTAGGGGCTGCCATAGCTGTCATAATGAGACATAGGCGACTTGCTGAGGGTGGTGACAATACAGATGGTGCCAGACAACCCACAGTGAGGAGACGGAGAAGAGTGTACAGGACCAGAGTCACCTACCACGGGTTACATGAGCTGGAGATAGTAGAGCGCTATAGAGTGGACAGAGAGCTCCTGCAGCAAATAGTTGAGCTGTACAGGCCATGCCTCGCACACAGAACCAACAGAGGGGAACCCATCCCAGTGGAAACCAAGGTATGTGTTGGCCTAAGAATACTAGCAGCAGGTACCTTCCAAAGACCAACTGGTGATATGATGGGGATATCACAGGCATCAGCCTCCAGGGTACTGCACCAGTTCCTGGATGCCATGTCAGCACATGTTGGTGATCATGTATATTTCCCCAATGCCAGTGAGGTATTGGCCAGCAATATGCGTCTCTTCCAGCAAATAGCGGAATACCCTGAGGTAGTGGGTGCAATAGACTGCACGCACATACGCATCAAAGCACCAGCCGGTGAGCGGGGTAGGGCCTACATTAACCACAAGGGCTTCCCCTCCATCAACTGCCAGGTCGTGTGTGATGCCCAGGGCATAATAATGAATGTGTGTGCTGGCTGCCCTGGGAGCTACCATGATTGCCACGTCTGGCATTTGATGCAGTTGTACCAGACATTTGCAAATGGGGACATCCCACACGAACACCTAGTGGAGGATGCAGGTTATGCACTGGAGCCATGGCTGATGACACCCATCAGAAACGCACACACACCTGAACAGGAACGCCATAATGAGGCACACGCACAAACACGTAATGTAATAGAGCGTGTGTTTGGGCTGCTCAAGTCATGGTTCCGGTGTCTGTACACATCTGGTGGAGCCTTGCAGTACACACCAACTACATGTACCCAAATTGTCATGGTATGTGCTATGCTACATAATATGATCTTGCGAAAACAGCCCCCCCACCATTGCCAAGGCCATCACAGGCAGAGTGTGACTCGGAGGAGGAACAACCTGAGCCTGCCCCAGTAGGCAGAAGGAGGCGTGCCCAGTATGCCCTGGCCTTGGCAAAGAGGCAACGCATAGCACATACACTGGCTCAGTAGGAACCTTGGGAATGATACCCCCTCTGACTCACTCAAATAATAACAGGGATGCCTAAAATGACATGACCTGCTCACAAACATGTACAGGGAGTGTAATATGTGCATCCAACAGAGGCAGCCCTGCAGCACCACCTGAGGCATGAATGCCATGTGTTAAGTAATGTAACACCATGTACTATATGCACACCTGCAGACTGTGACTAACATCCTACCCTCACCAAGCATCATGCCACAATATGACAATGAGATGATCAATTGCAATAATTGGCTGAAGTATTGCAGTTAGTCAAAGGAGATCCAATGTGTGCCAGCCTGGGATGACATGTTGAGCATGACATGATGCTCCACCTGCTAGGACTGGCATGCACCTATCAGTGCAGGCCGTATGGATACTGGCAAAGGCTGTTGTTACCCACAGCATGCCCTGAATATGTAAGGCTCAAAACACAAACCTACCTCCATAGGTATCAGAAGGGATAAGAACCTAGATGTAATGCTACCCAATGCCAGAAGTCTAAACAGCAAGATGCATGCAGTCTAAATTCACCCAGTATAGAGAATGTTGATATCTGTGCTGTAACAGAAAACTGGGTCAAGGCTCACAACAGCACCCTAACACTACCAGGTTACACCTCATACTGTGCTGTACAGCCTGAAAACATGGAACAAGCTACAAAAGGAGGGTAACTAGCAATAATTGTCAAGGATAACCACACCCCCATGTTGGTACCACAACAAGAAGCAGCATGGACTAGCCATGGTCAAGTAACAGTGGCTAAAACTGCCCCCCAGTTTATAGCCTGCTACAGACTACCATCCCAACACCAGGAACTGCACCTGGCCTATGTTGGAATACATGAATATATCAAGTCCTCCAAACCACATTATATTGGGTGACTGAAAATACCCAGACATAGACTGGGAGCATTATACTAGCCCCAACACTGTAGGACAAAAGTTCATAGAATCCATAAACCAAAATGCCCAGGAACAATGTACCACTCCCACAAGAGGGGTAAGTATACTGGATGTGATAATCAGCAACATGGGTACTGGATGGCAAGATGAGAAGTGTATTGCTCACTGGTAAGACCAGATCATAGAGTAATCACACGGGATATACACATCCTGACCACAGTCCCTGGCCAGAAAACCACAGTGAAAAACATGTGTAAAGCAAAAGTTGCACGCCTCCAAACTGATGTGGAATCCATTAAAGGCCCTGTGCAGGTGCAAAATATGGGCCACACCTCAGAACCTGTTATACAGGCATTCCATGAACACTGCCAGGAATGCTTGGATTATGCAATCCTAAATTAAAATAAGACACAATGCCATACACGCAGGCATCTGGCATGGTGGACTCCAGCCATTACCAAACCATGCAAGAGAATGAGGAAGCTACTGCATGATAGAGCAAACATAAAAAAAGAAGTAATCACTGATCAGTAAGTAGTATGGCAATAAAATATGTCCACACATACAATCCACTAATGCCAGCTACAACAAGTTGAATCTGTGAATCTTGAGGCAATGTTACACCTGCCCCAAGTACACAGACAACCCTCAACTCCCCCCAAGAAATACAAATATATGTGAGAGATGCAACCATTTATCCAAACTGGAGGCTGAGCTCCCTCATCTCAGTACTCCCAAAACTAGTCAGGAGGAGAAGGTAACAACACACACCACAAACCCAGTCCCACATAGACCTATCACAACTGCAAACCAAAGACATAAACACAGAAAAACATTCCCGGAGGCCCGAATTACAAAGACACCACACCAATAGAGGCCTCCAAAGCAGACACCCAATCAAACAACCTCCAAACATAGCACATGCAACACATAGTACACAAAGCTGGTGTGCCAAACAGTCACAGGCCAGAAGGAGAAACAACATGCCTGATACAGTTGTAATAGGTGACTCCATAGTGAGACACGCTGCTGTCCCGCACACTGGACTGAACAAGGCAAAGGGTACAGTAAGCTTCCTGTAGGCTGCTAAAATACGCCACATAACACAAGTATGCAGGTCACCCCAAAGCAAGTAGAAATATGATGCAGTCATAGTCCATGCTGGTGTGAATGACCTGAGATGTACCTCCCCGGACTACATGAAAAGAGACATAGATGAGCTCTCCAATTATGTAGTCCAGGCCAGTATGACACTGACCGTTTGCAGCATCCTACCCTCACGAAGAATGATGCCACAGTACAAACACAGAATGATCAGTTATAACAAGTGGCACAATTACTGGTGTCATTCCAAGGGGATCCAATGTCTGTCTGCTTGGGATGTCATGCTTGACAAGCCACGCAGCTGTTCCAGGCATGGCTTGCACCTGTTACCCCTGGGCGTCTGGATATTGGATAAGGCTTTTGCCACCTCCATAGAGCCTTTCATAGGCAAGGCTGAAAAGACTAACCCACCACCCTAGAAAACATAAATGGAAAGAAACATACGGGTAATGCTGACCAATGCCAGATGTGTAAACCTCAATATGCATGCTCCCGAGGCCCTCCCCAGTATGGAGAACATCGATGTCTGTGCAGTGACAGAAACCTGCTGCAAGCCTCCTGACAGCACACCAGCACTACCGGGTTATACCACATATCATGCATTATGGCCCCAAAACCTGGAACAAAACATAAAAGGAGGGTGAGTATCCATATTCAGCACAGACACCCATACGTCCAGGTAACTGACAATGCACAAGGCATTGGAGTCCACCCATGTGCAACTAACCGTAGGCAAGACTGCTGTACAGTCTGTAGCATGCAACAGACCACACTCTCACACACAGGAACCCCACCCAGCCATCCTGAAGACACTAGACAGTATGAATGTCCCACCAAATACCAAACAAGGTACTCACAAATTACCACATAGGTGGTAAACCATTATGTATGGAAGGAGTAATCAGGGACCTAGGGACACAAGTGGACAGTAACCTGTTATGTGACACTCACATTGCCAATGTGGCTAGGAAGACTGTCTATATTGGACACCGTATCATGTAAGGATTCACATCTATGTCAACAGAGGTCATTGTGCCCCTTTACTGTTCTCTTATCAGACCCATAATCTAGTACAATGCCTCATTTGGGATATACCTTACCTGACACCTGCAGCAGTTAGAAAGACCTCAAAGGTACCTCACCAAGAGGATAAAGGGTCTCAAATATAGGTCATATGCTGCCTGGCTGTAGACACCCCAGCTGAATGCAGTCACATACTGCCTACACAGAGGCATTGTATGTCTGTTGTACAAGGCCATGTCCAACACAGGAGTAATGGGCATGCTCCACCCCAGAAAACTCAAAGCCATCGGAGCTGTGAGAGTGAGAGATGTCAACCTCAACACATAATGAAATAGGATGTGCTGGAGGGACAGATACATAACCCAGAGGCTCCCCACACCCTGGAACAGAATTCCACTCCATGTTAGGCAGAGCCCCTCACTGACACTCTTCAACAGGAATCTTGCCAAGTGGATGGATGATCGTAGATTTACACTGGGGGTCTTCACTGTGTCACGTCCAGACAGAGGCACAGCAAAGCAAATCATAAATGGCCATAATATTCACATAGCAAGGGGTGGCGAAAGCCACACACACTCTAGCTAGGCTTACAAATGCCCTAGGGTGGATGGCCTAGTATGAACCTATGAACCTATGAAGATACAAATTGTACAGGACACTAAGGATAATCCCAAGGCTTCCTCAACTGATGGTAGGAACCGTGTTGGGAATTCACAGATATGCTCTGAATCAAACAAATATTACAAACAACATACCAAACACACACACATATTGCCAACATACATCCTGACAGGTGCAGTGCAACCCCCCCCCCCCAGAATGCAAAATATCTATCCCAGCAGATTGCTGGCCCCCTGACATTGCAGATGCTGAGGTAACAGCCAGCATCTACAAAGCAAAACACACAGCAGCAATGGTATGAGATGGTGTCCTGGGCTGAGTCCAACATGGACTCCAAGAAGAATGGAATGCCAAATCACACTACTGCTCAATGTCAGCCTTACCACAGGATATGTACCCAAGGAGCAGTGTACAACAACAGTGGCCGTTCTCAACAAAGGTGTTGCCTGAATGGATACTGAAAACTACCACCCCAGAATCCTGAGAAGCTTGGTCTGCACAGCTATGGAAAGGATCAGCATGTACCGCAGACATAAAGATATTGGGGACCTACTGACACCGGACCCTACCCAGTGTGGCTTTCTTAACTGCAGATCCTGCCCCTAAACATGTTTGACTCATTTGAAACAGTCATTAAGGTCATTGATGAGGGCAATGTGGTCCACACAGCGTAGCTGGGCATTGCAAAAGCTTCCATACAATACCCTATGTGTTCATTATAGATATGCTCACCAGCTTAAATATAAACCCCTATGTCAGTAGAGGGGTTGCAAACCAGACCAAGGACAGAACTGACATGGTCAGACATGCTGCAACCATGTCAGACTACAAACCAGATATAACTGGCATCCCACAAGGCTTGGCCCTGGGACCTCCCTCGTTTGGTATATATGTCCCATAGGTACAGGCCAACATGGAAGGACTGTGTCTGAACATGTTTGCAGAGGACTACAAACTGCCCACCATATCTGACCCTCCAGCTGACACAAGCATCCCACAAATGGGCCACATAGAAACAGACAACTGGTGTCATAGCCATGTCAGCAAGCTAATTGCAGAAAAGTGTATAGTCAACCCCCGTGGATATACAGTAAGTGCCCACCAATTACCACATAGGTGTTAACCCATTACATACTTAACATGTAATGAGAGACCTGGGGACACAAGGTGATAGATATCCTGGATTGGACTAACATGTGGCTGTAGTGTTTACAGAAACATACCATATACCCACCTAATCATGAAGGTTGTCAGATCTAGATAAGGGGAGGTCATTGTGGCTCTGCAGTCATCCTTCATCAGCATTACAATTGACTACAATAGCCCCTGTGGGATGTACCTCAGCAGACACCACCATCAACTGTAAAGTCCCCAACAGTACCTCACCAGGAGTATCAAAGAGCTTGAACAGATGCCATGTGTTGCCTGATTAAACAAACTGCAGCTACACACACTGCCATACTGCCCACCCAGAGGCAAGCTGTGCCTGATGTATAAAGCCATGTCCAAGCTGGAATCAATGAACATGCTGCACCTTGTACAATCTGAATGGCAGTGAGCTATGCACATGAGAGACCTGACCCCCAGCACTGACATACATAGGACAAGCTGTACTGCATGATCCATAACACAGAAGACACCCCCACTCATGAGTAAACTCCCAGTACAGGTTATCCATAGACTCACTCATCGATTCTCCTCAAGAGGAATCTTGATGAATGGATGGGAGATGGTAGGTTTACCCTGGGTATCACTATTATGTCACAGGTAGACGGAGGCACAGTATACTAACCATGACATATGTCATGGCAAACTCCACTTACAATGTGTGTCGAAGGACAAACACACTCTCCGACTAGCATTAGAAATGGCCTAGGGCACATCGCTGGTGTTTGCAAATGTACACCTATGTTGTGGAATACACTACCAATGTTGGACAAGCCTGGTTTAAGTAGTTCATATCTGAACATAATGCAACATGGTCAGATGTACACAACTGGCCCCTAACCAGGTTGTTGTGCTCACTATGGAAATGTAAAGCAGTGATAGGACTAAAGCCCAGGATACTGTCCACCACAGTGAAAGTACTGAACCAGTACACTATACGGTACTACAGTGTTAGGTCAGTATGAAAGGATGTTGACAACTGTATGCAAAGTATCCCATGCAAACCCTGCAGGCACAGTATAATCCCTGTTGTGTTCACACACAAAGCAGTTGGACAGTAACTACACAACATGACACACAACACACAACCATAAATGGGAGATATTTGTTGAAGTTCACACTCATCCACAAATGTGGTGGGCTGCAGAGTTCAACATATGGAAAGTTCACATTGGGTATGCTCGCACACTTTGATAAATGAGACATATGTCAGACAACATGCCATGGGAAGGCTGAACTGGGCATGCTCACACACTTAGGCCAAATCTCAGTTTAGCAGTTGGCCACACATATCTGGTATTTGTACGTGTTATTCCAGGAACCAACCACATTACAGCAATCTGCCCAGTGCACACAGTTAAATGACTACAGAGACATACGTGATATAGTGGATCCCTCCCATATGCAAACATCTTCCACAGATACACAAGTTGTTCATACAAACAGGGAATGCTATGGCAATAAAGACCTGCAAACAGTCTATCAGCAACAAATAATGTGCATCTGACAATTAAACATATGGGTGTAGAGGTCAACACTAGGCTGTTTGCCCTAGGGAATGACAGCTTAGCCAGAGTGTGCTTGGCGTCTGCCTCCCCAGTACAGTAGGCTACTGTGCCACTGTAAAGTAGGTCACATAAGGCACCGTGTGAGGCTAGTGTGCTGTGCCTCTGTCAAGCAGGGACACAGTGGAGATCCCAGGGTTTGAATTTGCTAAGCCACAGCCATGTTGTTGGTCTGTGCTGGAAGAGGGTTGCTGAGGACCTCTAACAGTAAGTGGGTGTCAATAATAAACTGAGGGGAGCCTTATCTGGATTGTCTGGACAATTTCACTGTCAACACTGTGTCGTGGATGATTATGAGGGATTGAAGTGTCATGCCGGTACTGTTTAGAGATGTCCTCCCTCTGTGGGCTACTGCTCTGCAATGTATTAGCTCACTCTGTCTGTTGGACAGCTCATATATGGCTGGTGTACATGTGACAGGTGTCCTGTTGTGGAGCAGTCATGGGTAAATTTGGGATAGCATGATCAATGCAAACCTTCCACATGCTCATAGAATGCAATTGTCAAGGATTATGCAGAGTGCCCTGTATACTCCCCCAGCATGGGTCCTTTGAAGTCTTCCACCCCAATCTTCACAAGTGTAAAGTCTGCTTTTGATAAATACAGTTTGTTTGCAGTGACAACCTTGCCTGGGGGTGGGGATGGGATATGGATGGCCAGGGAAAGGTGGGTATGGTCAGATATCAACAATGGTGGCCTACCTCTGGTGTGGAACAGTGAGTACCCATGTTGTAGATGGTCAGGTGCAATATGTATTCCCCCTTGTGGCTGTGGTGAGTGATTCTGCCATAGCACATGGACTCACAAATTGTAGTGGCTGTAGGGTAATGTTGTAGAGGCCTGAGTAGTTCCCACACACAATATGCCTGTACCTGATGTTAACAACTGGAATGGTGTATGTGAACACCTGCATATCTTGGCACTGTTCCCAGGGAAGCAAAATGTGTGTCCTGGATGTGGGAGGGGTGGTCAGGACTGGTTGTGTTGTGTGTTACAGGTCCTGTGGTCACGAAGCATGGTATAAAACATAACCTGCCAGTGCGATGTGCATATCTGACCCTGACGTAGGTGGCTGCAAATGCATATATATGCTATTCCCCACCTGACAGGTAGTACTAGATGTACATACCTCTGTAAAAATAATGATGTCAGCACCCTATAAATACTGCAGGTACAGAACAGAGGCCCAGTAATTTGGATAGTGCGTTCTGCTAATGCGTCTCCCTCAAGTGTCATGATATAGTTAGGTAGGGGTTTGAATCCTGCAAATGCTCAGTGTGTGTGTGCGTGTGGGTGGGTGAGTGGGTTTGGTGTGTGTGCAAGTCTGTGTGAGGGAAATGTCCCTTTTGGCAACTGGGAAAACACACTACAGGATGCACATTCCCCCTTCTAAACACTGATGATGTCAGCACCCTATAAGTACAGCAGGAGAAGGGAAACCTCCCAGTAATGCGAATAGCGCGCTCTGCTAATGCGTCCATCTCGAGTGTCATAACATAGTTAGATAGGGGTTTGAATCCTGCAAATGCTCAGTATGTGTGAAGGGGGTTAGTATGTGTGCAAGTCTGTATGAAAGAAATGTCCCTTTTGGCAACTAGGAGAACACACTACAGGATGCACATTTCCCTTTCTAAACACTGATGATGTCAGCACCCTGTAAGTACAGCAGGAGAAGGGAAACCTCCCAGTAATGCGAATAGCGTGCTCTGCTAATGCATCCATTTCAAGTGTCATAACATAGTGAGGTAGGGGGTTGAATCCTGCAAATGCTCAATATGTGTGGAGGGGGTTAGTGTGTGTGCAAGTCTGTATGAAAGAAATGTCCCTTTTGGCAACTAGGAGAACACACTACAGGATGCACATTCCCCTTTCTAAACACTGATGATGTCAGCACCCTATAAGTACAGCAGGAGAAGGGAAACCTCCCAGTAATGCGAATAGCGCACTCTGCTAATGCGTCCGTTTTGAGTGTCATAACATAGTTAGGTAGGGGTTTGAATTCTGCAAATAGCAAGTGTGTGTGGGAGAGGGTGAAAGTAGTGTGTGTGCAATTACATGTGTGAAAAAACTGACCCTTTTGCCAACCAGTACAACACACCAGCTGCTGCATATTCCAATCTCTACACAGAGATGATGTCAGCACCCTACAAGTACAGCGGAAGAGGGCAAATCTCCCAGTAATGCAAATAGCACACTCTGCTACTGTGTCTCTCACTACTGTCATAGCACAGTTAGTTATGGCTTTGGATTCCAGACATGCCACGTGTGTTTTTGTCACACAGAATGCCCATGTGTGTGGGTTGTTGTTCACAGTAATGCATGACATCGATTAAACCAGTAATGGCAATGGACACAGATGATGTATGTGTGTGCCAAATACACATATGTACCTGTGACCTTCAATAGTTACCATGTCTGACACCTGCCACATGTGAATACATGGTATTTGCACTGGATAACATTATGATTGTGGTCTTCTGTGCGGGTGCTGCATGTGGTATGTGTATATACAGTGTGATATGTAGATGGTATCAACCTAGCAGTGAGGGATACACATCTGGTCTGGGGCATATAGTCTACATGTTGTTGATGAACAGGTGCTGCATGTTTTCACCTGTTGTGGGAGTGGTAACAAGTTGTTCCATAGCAATGCAGTGACTACATGCTAGGAACCTTTCAGCTAGGGTGTTGTAGCTACAGTAATTCATCAGCATTCAGTAATACGTCAGCATTCCTGGTGAGGGTATGATGCCAACCAAGGTCAGGGTCATACCAGCCTGTGCCACATGCTCAAAGAGCCCTTCCATGTTCTCTATCATATAGTCCAGGGAGGTACATCACAGGTCAGCCATAGTGGCATGGACAATGACTGAGTCATATGTGTCCATGCCTCTGACTGACCTGTATGCTTGTGTTATGTGGTGGACCATAGTGCCCCACGGGCATATCAATGTGACCTTCACCTTGTCCAGCCTGGTGAGCGTGACCTCACTGTACCGGACAATAAAGGTACCTAACACAACTGTAGCAGGTGTGTTGTCTAAACGTACAGGCTGTGACTGTTTGGCACACAGGATTTATGTGCTATGTGTTATGCGTGATGTGTTCCGGCATAACATATGCCAGTGTGCCAGCTGCAGAGGTGTCTGCCGCTCAGGCAGGATGCTATTCCTAGGCTCCACAAATGACCCAGTGTGTTCACGTGCTTGTATTGCTGTCAGTGTAGGTCTACATCAGACTGGTATTGTAGTCACTGCAGTATTTCATGCCACCTGACAGGTTATGCCAGTACTGGGTTCAGAGTGCTTAGTCCCCAGTTTGGCTATGTGGTTCCATCTCATACATGGGTTGTACGTCCATGTGTAGGGGAGAGGGTTGACTGTGTACATGTGGCAGCTGTGACATTGCCACATGACCCACATATTCCACAACTGTACCATAGAGGTGACTGACAACTGACCTTTGCACATACTACCATAGCATTGTGATTGCCAAGGTGATTAACAGCACATAGGGCCAATGGGGAACAAGGTACATAGGTTCATAGGTTCATAGGTTCATACTAGGCTATCTGCCCTAGGGCATTTATAAACCTAACCAGAATGTGTTTGGCTGTCGCCATCCATTGTAAATTTATCTTGTTATGCCCTTTTTCGAGGTTAGTATACTGTGCCTCTGTCTAACAGTGACACAGAAGTGATACCCGGGGTAAACCTACGATGTCCCATCCACTCATCAAGATTCCTCTTGAAGAGAGTCAATGAGGGACTCTGCCTAACCTGGACTGGGATTTTATTCCAGAGTGAAGGGAGCCTCTGGGTTATGAATCTGTCCCTCCAGCATGTCCTATTTATTTCAGTGCTGAGGTTCAAGTCTCGAGCGTGTAGCTCGATGGGATTTGGATATTCTGAGGTGCAGCATGCCCATCAATTCCGGGTTTGACATGGCTTTATATATCAGGCACAGATCGCCTCTGAACAGGCGGTATGCCACTGAGTAGAGCTGGAGTTTCTTTAACTGGGCAGCATATGGCATCTGTTTGAGTCCTTTGATCCTCTTGGTGAGGTACTTTTGGGGTCTTTCCAGTTGCTGCAGGTGTCTGGTAAGGTACATCCCAACAGGGGCATTGTACTCAATTATGGGCCTGATGAGGGATGAGTAAAGAGGCACGATGTCCTCCCCTGATCTAGATGTGAATCCCTTCATGATGAGGTGGGCTATATAAAATGTTTTTCTAACCACTTTGGCCACGTGGTTGTCAAATGAGAGATTGCTATCAACTTGGGTCCCCAGGTCCCTAATTACTTCTTCTGTACTTAATGGATTACCACCTATGTGGTACTTTGTGGGCATTTTGTTTTTGCCAAAGGGGATGACTATACACTTTTTGGCATTCAGCTTGAGGCCATGGCTCTGGCACAAGTTGTCTGTTTCTATGAGGCCCTTTTGGAGGATGCTTGTGTCGGCTGGAGAGTTGATTATGGTGGCCAGTTTGCAGTCATCTGTGAATTTGGTCAAGCACAGTCATTTCGTGTTGGCCTGTACCTCCAATAAATATATACCGAACAAGAGAGGTCCCAGGACTGAGCCTTGTGGGACACCACTTGTAACTGGTTTGGAGTCTGGCATGGCTCCAGCAATTCTAACCATGTGGGTTCTGTCCTTGAGCCAGTGTGCAATCCATCTAGTGACATAGGGGTTTATATTTAAGCTGGTGATCTTCTCTAGAATGCCCGAGAGGGGTATTGTATCGAAGGCTTTTGCGAGGTCCAGGTAGGCTGTGTGGACCACCTTCCCCACGTCAATGGCCTTGGTGACTGTTTCAAAGAAATCAAGCAGGTTTGAGAGGCAGGATCTGCCCTTAACAAAGCCAAACTGGGTATGATCCAGTGTCTGTAGGTCCCCAATATCTTTATTTATGAGGTCCATGATGATCCTTTCCATAACTTTGCAGACCAAGCTAGTCAGGCTTATGGGGCGATAGTGTCCAGGATCCGTTGAGGCACCACCTTTCTGTAGAGGGACCACTGTTGCTGTACGCCACTCTTTGGCTACATATCCTGTAGTAAGGCTGGGATTGAACAGTAGTTTTATGTTTGTGTGTAGCTCTTCTTGGAGTTCATGTAGGACACAGCCCAGGACACTGTCTGGTCCCAATGATGCAGTGTTTATTACTTTGGAGAGGGCGGCTCTTACCTGAGCATCTGAGATGTCAGGGGGGCAGCATTCTGCTGGGATAAATATTTGCCCTTTTGGTGTGGAGGGGGGGAGAAGTTTGCACTGAACCTGTCAGCTAGGATGTTGGCAATGTCTGTGGGTTTGTTGTTTCTATTGACATTTTGGACTACCTCTGAGCATATCTGGGAATTACCACCCAGGTTCCTAACATAACTAAAGAAAGTCTTGTGATTATCCTTAGTGTCCTGTGCAATTTTCTCTCGAAGCTGGCCTTAGACAATCTTATGAGTGCCCGTAGTTTTTTGCTAATACTGATCAGTGATGCCTTCCCTTTTTGGGATTTTGCTGTATCATTTAGTAGCTTCCTCTTTCTATTGTATATTTTGTTTATGGCTGGGGTCCACCAGACAGGACGTCTGCCTTTGGAGGATTGGGTCTTGGTTTTATTCGGGATCGCATGATCCATGCATTCCTGAAGGTGTCCATAGAATGCTTTCATAGAGGAATCTGAGGTCTGGTTCATATTTTCCACAGGCCCGAGGGCTTTGAAGGTTTCCACCTCAGTTTTGAGGAGTGTGAATTTGCTTTAGAGAAGTTGTTCACTGTGGTTTTCTGGGCAGGGGGTGGGGTCGGGATGTGAATATCGAGTGAGATTAGTTTATGGTCTGATCTTACCAGTGAGGGATACACTTCTGGTCTGGAGCATAGAGTCCCCATGTTGGTGATGATCAGGTCCAGTATGTTTTCCCTTCTTGTGGAAGTGGCAACAAGTTGTTCCATAGCATTTGAGTTCATATATTCTAGGAATTTTTTAAAAAAGGCTAGGGTGTTGGAGCTAGAGTCATGCTCCCAGTCTATGTATGAGTATTTGAAGTCACCCAAAATAATGGTGTTTGGAGAGACCTTCATATTTTCCACTGTTCTCAGGAAGGCTGAGTGCGGTTCATGGGTTTGGGAGGGTGGTCTGTAGCAGGCTATAACCTCAAGGCAGTTTTACCCATTGTTAGTTGCACATGGATAGTCTCTGATGCTTGGTGCTTTGCCACCAACCTGGAGGTGTGGGTATCTTTGATGAATATCAATACTCCCCCTCCTTTTGTGGTTCAGTCCAAGTTTTGGGGCTAAAAAGCATGGTATGAGGTATAACCTGGTAGTGCTGGGGTGCTTTCAGTAGCCCTGAACCAGGTATCTGTTACTGCACAGATATCGATGTTCTCCATGCTAAGGAGAGTTTCGAGTGCATGCATCTTGAGGTTTAGACTTCTGGTGTTCAGTAGCATTACTCTTAGTTTCTTATCCCTTGTGATACCTATGAAGGTGGGTTTGTCATTTGAGCCTTGCCTAACAAAGGCACTATGGGGGTAGCAAGAGCCTTTGCCAATATCCGAAAGCCCAGGGCTGACAGGTGCAAGCCGTCCCTAGCGAAGCAGGTGGTTCAACAGAAGATGAGTATGTGAGGGTGTAGTGCCTGTGATTAGTTAGCAGTGGCATATATGACTGCTCACGTGGACAAATGCCAGGTAAGTCATATGCAATGTGTCACAGGCAACGTACATGTGAACAGGACAAACAGTGACGTTCTGTCAAGTGAGACATGGACATACATATAGTAAGGTATGCAGATGTCACTAGGAGTCCACAGAAGCTCTGTAACTATGCATTGCAGGTGGGATCAGTATTCCTGGGTAATTGCAAGCAAACATGCATGCAAATAAAGCTACAGTAAGCAGGGCTGCATGTAGTCCATTGTACAACAAACAAGCTGTACCACTTCCAGTAGGTAACACTGCAAATATGCAGGCACTATGCACATGTACATGGAAATACACAGGTCAGATGGCTAGGGTCCAGTCTCAGCGCACACAAGTGTACAGACCATGTACCATCAGGATGTACAATAACTGTATGGAAACCCATGTGCTCATACCTGCAGTAATACACATGTCAAATAACAGACAGTGAGCCTTCACTCAGTGGTTCCATATTTAGAAGGATGTATGCTACCTGACCTGCCACCACAGTATCGCTGGCATGTATGGAGACTCTCCCTCCTGTGACAGTTAGTTTTGGGTGTTGGAGCTGTCTAGCATGGTATGAGATGTGAGCTTGCAGTGCTAGGGTGCTCCTGTGTGTCCTGTACCAGTCGTGTAGTACTGCACACATATCAACATCCTCAAACATCCGCATTGCAGAGTCCAGTGTGGGCAACATGCCACTTGCAGTTTACATGTCCATCATTGCGTATTAATACTTTCATTACCTTATCCCCTGTGCTACCTATGTATGTAGACTTCTGTTGACATCCTTACCACCAGTATGCCAACATGTGCAGATGATAAACTATGGTACTTACCATGGGTGTAGACAACAGTACATGACAATCATACCCTTACTGCATCAGGCATGCTGTGATATACCCGCAATTATTTCAGCACACAGTACTGTTAACAACATGATACTATTACTACACGTCTATGTAGTCACCATGTGCATCAGCAACATGTTAACCTGTACCTGCACTGATGTTACAGATTGCAGGAGGTGGCACAGTTTCATCATATGCACAGGGTGTGAACTTGGTATGCCTGAGTCAGCCACCGATACCACCAATTGACATGTATGTGTATGTGTGTTGGTGAGGGACAGCAGTACAAGATGGGGCAATGTTGATGCACGTATGCGGTAGCCCTGTACGTGTATGTGGTAGCCCTAGGTGTTGTCAATTCGCATGGGTGTATGGATGCACACAGTTCCACCTCATGGCTGCCATATACTGGTGTTTGTGGATAGCCACAGACTGTACCTGCCAGGTCATACAGATCAGTGTCTCTGGCCACGGACACGGTACCTGTGCGTTGCAGATGTGCTACAGACCGTATCCGGTACCAACCCAGACTGGGTACTGTCATCAAAAGCAGGTGTTCATTGACTGGACACAGATCCCTGTCGGGCCTGGCCAGAGCCACATGCACGTGGTCTCCTGGGGCGGACTGATGACAGCACAGACGCAGCATTGCTGGGGCTGCTGCTGGCACTATGGGGGTGGCCGCGGTCCTGTTGTCGTCCGTGATGACTGCCAGCTGCTGCTGTTGCTGGCATACACCCACGTTGATGCCTCAACTGTCCACCATTGCCCTGGCTCATGGACATGTAGTTGTGGAACCGGTCTAATATGTCCCCACAACGTCTGTCTATGACATCGGTGAAATTACGGATGGCAGCCGCAATGTCACGCATACTGTCAGTCATGGCTGTGCGACATGCTGTCAGCTCCCTCAGACCCTGTCTGGTGTACTGTTCCATATGTGACTGTGCCTGCATGACAGCCTGAAACATAGCTGAGGTTGTAAGACCTCTGTGGGCACGTCTAACAGGGGCAGTACGCCCATGGATGCTCCCACGGGAACCCCTGGACATCTGTCTGTGTGGTACCATCTCAGGGCCATGCCCATGGCTGCTGTGTGGGGAGGCATGTGCCACAGATACCACATTACCCTGGTCAATGCCCACTGTATGCTGTCCATCACCTAGGGACATTGGTGACAAAGGGTGTATTGGCAGGATAACTGTGCATTGATGGGGTTGACAGCTGTGTACTGTCAATCGGCTGACCAATGATGGACCCTGGCATACCTTCCTGTGCCATTACACAGATGTCATAATTATCAGTACCCATGGCACCTGATTCAGGTTCCCTGCTGCATGACACCAGAGCAGCACCAGAACCTGTGGGAGGGAAACAGGAAACACAGTTTACAATGTCTACACAATATTACCAGTGATGCACACATCCACACATGTACAGGTCCAGACATGCACATGTGCTCACATGCACACATGCACAGGTGCACACATGCACACATGCGCACGTGCACACATGCACGCATGCACATATGCACAGGTGCACACATGCACACATGCACACATGCACACATGCGCACGTGCACACATGTTCACATGCACACATGCACAGGTGCACACATGCACACATACGCACATGTGCACGTGCACACATGCACAGGTGCACACATGCGCACATGCACACATGCGCACATGCACACATGCACATATGCACAGGTGCACACATGCACACATGCACACGTGCACACATGCACATGTGCACACATGCACACATGCACACGTGCACACGTACACATGCACACAGTTGCACACAGTTGTACACTACTCAGTATGCGAGATATCAACACACAAACACAGACACACCTGCATGCATACACAGAGCACTACTAAGTGAGCCTAATATTACTATTACTATCAAGACTATTACAGGTATTGTTAATACACACTCACCAGCATGGATAGGCTGCATTGCTGTTACACCGGAGGGACCTGCAGAAGTGAGGAAACTAATGTCAGTGGGCACAACTGTGCCATTGTTACTGAGTATGATACAGGTCAGTAGTACAACAGTCGCCTTTCACAGGTCAGCTGCTGATATTGAGGATATCACACTTGCACATTAAATACTATGATGACAGCTACAAACCAAGGACACACCTCACACATGCATTAACTACCAGTGTACACAACAGTCAACTATACATATGGCATATTACCTGCATGCTCATAGTCTTGCTGCTGCGTGGCTCCAGCCTCCATCATAATGCATGTCTGCTACTGTTGTTGTTATTGGCGGACTGGAGCCACTACACACATGAGTAGTCCCTCCAGTCTGGTGAGTGGGGGATGTGTAGCCACCCCATTACCTGTGGCGACCTGTTGCCTGTGGATATCCGACGCATGCTGACGGACATTTCTGATTAAATCACTGCAGTGATGTCGTACCTGCTCATATGTCCTATTATGGGTGCCTATGTCATTTGCCCGACGGACCAGGTCTTGCCACAGTGCAGCCCTCTCCTGCTGATTCTGGCTGGTGCGGGAAAAGAGTATTGCATAATCCTGCACCAGGCTCTGGTGTATCTCCTCATCCTCAGCTGTGGAGTAAGCTGGATTTAGCGGGTGAGCCATGTTCCTGAAAAAGGAAATAACCTGATATCAGCAATATATGTCAGCAGAATTTGGCACACATACTACACATGCTACTCGACTGTTATGATACGACATATCTCACATATATAGCATCTGTATATCTATTGGTGGATACACATGTAAATGGCCAGGTATCAGTGCTCAGCCAGCAACTGTGCAACAGTACCTGGCACACTCCATACGACATACTACCAAACCCCAGCAGTCAGAACATTGATTCAGGTCCAGAGCACCTCCTCACTCTGGGGGTTTGTATCTAGGTACTGTATGGGTGAAATCATCAACTACTGTGAGCTGACCACAAACTAATTGTCCTGGATATACATATCCCACCTCCACCACCAGCACAAACGACTATAGTGAATAACATTGCAAATGCAAACTTTACACTTTGTAACAGTGACATGGTATCCTTTCAGCCCACTGGGCCAGTGGAAGACACAACCCACAATGCTGACCCCTTCACAAATGCTTTCTACGGACATCTCTGAGAATGCATGGATCATGCAATCCCATATATGACCAAGACACTCTCCACAAAGGGACAGCATCCTGTCTGGTGGACCCCAGCCATAGACAGATTGTATTACAAAAGATGGAAGCTACTGCAAGACAGAGCATAATTCCATAAAGGGAAGGCATGTCTGAGCAGCACTAGTAAGGATCTATTTTCCCTCATACAAACATCCATGGGCAACTTTGAGAGGGAAATCAAGAGGGACACTACAGATAACCACAAGGCCTTCTTCAGTTATGTTAGCAACCTGGTCAGAATCCCTCCACTATGCTCATAGTTAGTACATAACAACAAATAATTCACTGAAACCACAGATATTGACAACATTGTGGCAGACAGGTTCAGTGCAGGTTTTACCCCTCCCTCTCCCCCAAAATAAGACATAGTTATCCCAGCTGACTGTAACCTCCCTGTCATCACAGATGTCCAGGTGAGAGCCGCCCTCAGGAAAGCATAATACACAACATGAATGGGACCTGATGGTATCCCCGTTTGCATGCTACATGAACTCCGACAGGAGCTAAACACACATATAGAAGTGCTATGTAACACTAGCCTGACTATTGGATATGTACCTGTACACTGGCGCACAGCAGCAGTGGTTCCACTCCACGAAGGAGGCACCTCAACATACCAATACAATACAACACAATACAATACATTACAATACAATACTATACAATATGCTATTGCCCCTGGGACTACAGCAGCATACTGTTCTGCTACCCTGACCATTGTGACACATGTGGTGTGATGGTACCTGCTGCTGTCAAACAGTTACACAGGGTGACTCATATGGTATATTACCTATCTGACTAACATTCAGCAGGGGTATGTGTGACATGTACTCATGGGGAGTCTTGCTTCTTAACACTGTGTGGTTTATTGCTGGGTATGTCTTATCTGTGGGTAGGAACCTTTACCTCCACATGTGCTCTCTATTGCAGTGGCACGGACGACACACAGCAGTCATTTAGGTTGTGGATGGTGTGGGGTGTTACTATGGTTGTTGGACATCTGTCATGGGTGTGACTTAAGTATGTAAATCCAGGAGTGGTAACCTCTATGTGGGTAGTATGTGTGTACTCTGTGGTGTTGTCAATCACTTTGCATTGGTAATGTGTTTGAGTACATTGTCACAGTGTTGTACATGTCACTGTGTCTTCACCATATCTGTAGCTGTCATGTGAGGTACATACCATGGCAGCCATTATGTGGTGTAGAAGGGTACACTGACCTACATGTCCATAGCTGACACACCATGTCTGCTGACACATACCTTGTGCAGGTATTCCAGGAATAGTGTGCCACTGTGAATATCATTGGGAGGACTATTGTACACATTTATGACCCTGTTCACCCCTGACACCTTCAGTGGTGGGCAGCCAATCACATATCTGGTGGTTACTGGTGTAGGTGATTTGAAATGGGGTATGGTACTCCAGTTTTGACACTGGTGCTCACTCCATGCCTTTGTCACCAGGCACCTGTTGCAATACATCTGTACACATGTGCCTCACTCAGAATATATATACATCTCTCTCTCTCTCTCTCTATATATATATATATATATATATATGTATATAGATATATCTATATGTATATATATATATATATATATATATATATATATGTATACATATACACATATATATATTGATGTACATATATTGCTATAGATATGGAGAGGGGTGTGTGTGTGACAGAGAGGGGGTGAGAGGGACAGAGAGGGTGGGACAGGGGGTGTTGAGGTCATCATATACAGTCATACCTGTAGATAGTCAGATCTGTCTGTCTATGTATATGTATCTACATATATCTATATCTGTATGTGTGTATTACATATATATGTTTGTACATATTCTATCTATCTACATCTGTCTATGTATTCCTACATCTCTCTCTATGTATGTATACATATATGCATATTATATATATATATATATATATATATATATATATATATATATATATATATAGGTATATCAACATGTTTGTTTACCATACTGTATACACACACTAACATACTGCTAAACATACATAACTGTGAAACCTACTTTGTACATTGCACTACAACCTACATTCAACCTACATTGATATGTACACATAGATGCTCTCACATACAAATGTATGTACAGCCTTCACTGATAGTTGCTGTATGTCCCCTGCCCTTTGCACATCTTCATATACATATGGATACAGACCAATAACACATATGGAGGGTTCACAGTATGTAGACCTTTATAGTATTACTTTACATTACCTGTGTTTGTCACAGCTGCTTGTGTTGCCGTCTGGTTTTGTGTCCTGCTGCTCCACTTGCCAGTTGTCAGCTTTCAGGTGGCTGTTGCTGACCAGTTTTGTTTGTGTATGTTTAATTTTGTTTTTCTCTGTCTCTGTCTCTGTCTCTGTCTCTCTCTCTCTCTCTCTCTCTCTCTCTGTCTCTCCCTTCCTCCTCTGGGTGCAATGAAAGTATTGCATGTGTGGACTGGGAGTACAGCATGCTTTTGTAGGTATCTGCATATGTCCATGTGATGGCCTCTGCACCAATTGTTAGCCAGCATTTGCTAATTGCATGCAGCCAGTTGTGTACTGATTGCAGTTCTCACTGTGATTTCAGAACAGTGCTATAAAAAGGTATGTGAGAAAGGCGTAGCCCTTTCAGATTTTAAGGGCAGGGACCATGCTGGTATGCTGTGGACAATGTTATGTGAGTGTAAAGGTTGGTATCTCTCTCATATTTCCAGCTGTGTTGTAGATTAACATTTCTCCATTCATTTCTCCAGTTTCCTGTACTAACTGTGTATGTACACTGACACCTACGACTACTACTACTGTTAATGTGTGTGTGTGTGTGCTTTCCTGTGGGACATGTGGTGTAACTGTTGTATAGCAGTGGCTCTTGCACTTTGTTGCTATGGCTTCAATATTAGCCCTTTACATTCACTACTTGTATGCCTGCTAGGTGTCTTGACTGTAGTGTGCTGCTGTGGCTTTCCTATTTTCCATGTGCATTCACACCTTGGAATGCTTGCTATATCTGTTAGGGTGTTACAGCGTGCAGTGTGGTCTGGTCATGGTGTGGGCCTTGACATCTATTAGGGTATTTGAGTATGCTGCTGAGCAGGGCCCAGAGACTCTCAGGTGCATCTGTTATCTGCCTCATGGAATGGTACATATCAGTGGGGTACACCCATTAAATTGTCTGGTATGCTGCAGTTGTGACTGTGGGATAGCATGAGCATATGTATTACTACACTTTTTCTGCCATGCAAGTGGTGCATACTTTCAGGACTTCATAGTTACCATTGCATGTGTTGTAACACCTTTCTGCATACTGTTTGTACATTTCACATGGAGTCTGTGGGGCATCCCTGTAACTTAGTCACTGTTGCTATGTCTAGGCTCTTAACTATTCAAATATGGTGGTGTCAGACCTCTCATGTGTACAAATATTTGCAGGTTGTCCACATTTCCGCCTCATATTTTGGTCAATATCTCATGCACACCTTTTTATGGCAAATCACTCTGGACTCAAGTCAGAATATAGTGACAAACATTTAAGTTTCAGACTTCATACCCTTCCAAACATCCCACAAAATGCAGAGCCTGTTACTCCCTAAACTGTCTAAGTTTGTTGTAACATTATTTGTAATGTGTCCCTGGTTTTGACCCTTTGCTCCACATATTTTATTACTTGGTCCGGATGTGTTCCTGTAACAGGTTGTGGGGTATGGGCAGTGATTATCCTGCTGTGAGTATGTGTGTGGCTTGCAAGGTGCTACAGTGGCATTATTACCTACTAGCTACCAACTAGCATGGCTGTTTCTGTTCACACACTACTATCATAGATATCCACTAGATTTGACAGTAAATATACATGACATGCTTTGTGTACTACACATTCTATATTCCCTTTACATTCATTCCTACTATTACATGATATATTTATTTTAGCACAATGTTCTTGTATAACAGTCATGGCTTAGTGGTAAGTCATGCAAACTACTGTTTCCAAGGTCCTGGGGTCGGGACTGACAGTGGGATTTTATTTTGCTTTTGAACTGACTACAGGACCTGTCAATCAGAGTGACTAAGGCACTTTTAAGCATTTGTAACCGGGTTAGCACTGGTTTGCACGGAGCTCCCGCATGCGCACTGGAGTTCAGCTCTGCGCACACCTGCTTACAACCGCTTAAACGTGCTTACTCTTGCACACACTCGTGCTATTTTCTTTGAAAGAAATGAAAATGGGGAGACAGGAAAGTGGTGAAAAAGGGGTCACAAAGAGGGTAAGACAGTAGGGAAACAAGCTCGGGTTTTGCAGGAGGGATGTAGGTAAGGCCCATAGCTGCCCATTTCTTCATCAGCAACAGCTGTGCATATGTATGTAATTTGGTGTGACATTTGAAACCTTCCACCTCTGAGAAGTTGTCAGGACAACAATAAAACTTGTTGTACAGCCAATTGTAATTGATAGTTTCCATATCCAGCAGACATATGTGCGGAATGGGCAGCTATGTATGGGGCGTAATTTTTTTGGGGGTACAGAGTGCCCTTTTTTTTTTTTTTTTTTTTTCAGGTGAGAGTGGTATGTCAGGTGAAGGAAGTCGGTATAGCTAGGGAGGTAGGTTGGGTAGGTCAACAGACAAGACAAACAAGATGCATACAGGGGCAGTGTATGACACGTGTGGGGGGGTTACACAATTGACGGGGACGGATGTTTGGATATCCAGAGCCCATGAGTCCACAGATGGCAACAGTGGAACTGATATCCCCACCCATGGGCAGTTGCCACTGTTTCTTCACTGCCCAGGATGGGGCTGTGCTGGGGGCTGTGTAGGCCGGGCAACAGGCATGCCCGTAAGTTGTGCCACCTGTGCCTCAAGCTGGCGTAGGGGCCCAAGAACAGAGTCCTGGATCTCCCTATGCACCACAGTCTGGAGACTACGGAGGGTGAGTGGTGGTTCTCCTCCGGCCACGCTTGCAGAGGGGGGACGAGCCCCATCCCCTGCAGTGCTTCCACCCGCAAGTGGCACAGGGCCACTGGAGGAGGGTCCAGACTGGGCACTAGTGCCAGGTGCACTCGCCAGCTGAGGTGGGAGAGGTGGGTCCTCTGGAACCCGCCCTCCCTGTCGTCCTATGTTTTGCATTATGTCATGACAGTTTGGGTTAGTAACATACAATACCATTCGCAATTAGTTGTAACAGCATGCATTAGTATTCCCATTAACCATACACCCAGATATTCACACCATTGAACAGCGAGCATAACACATGCATAATTTGAACAGCAATACACAGCACAACAACATGCAGGGTTGATTGATGGCAACAGGCCATCAGGTTTGGATGTATGAATAGGGCAGATGCATCAACATACATGCAAATATTTATGACCCAACAGGACAAATGTCCAGGGGTGTTAATTGTGATTGCACATACCAATTTCACGTGGAATGGATTATATGTGGTTATAGGGTGGGGTGAAGAAAATATTATTAACACCTTCGAATACCAATACATATGCTGTACATTTCTAATAGCTACAGATATATACACACTACTGTTCTAACTACAGTTTCCTATATGATAACTACTTCAATTTGGTGATAGGACTGTTACTGCTACATCAATATACATTTTATTGTTATTCATACACGTTCATATTTGGCTTTGTTCAGCTACATCATCCTGCTACATTTGCTTTATATAGCTATAGACAACTGTGGATGTTTGATATTTCAGACAATCATACTATCTGCATATTGCAGACTGAGAGCAACATATCCAGATTTTGGGATACACATTCCAGCTGCAGCAACACTTTGAACACATTTCGCAGTTTGGTTCTACTTGTCACATTCATTTAATTCTGTACTGACTGCAGTATACTTTATTCAGGGGTTATTACTACTTTATTGGTGGATTCATAACTCTTTCTCACACTCTCTCACTTGTTTTCATTTTACTATTCAGGATGGTACTTACTTCTAGGCTTTATTGACATGTTTTACCTGTAGTTATTACAATCCTTTCCAGCAGTCTCACTTCTGTCATGTTTCAGTATTTCAACAGGGATATATTTCACACATGTGATTTGCTCATCTTCTGCAGCTGTACTTTTCAGCCTGCTGCAGGTTGTGTACTATTATATTACAGGTGGGGCATCTTTATTTCAGACTTTATTTCAGACATTTTCATTGTTCTGTTTGGATTACAGACTGCAACACACTTTTGTAATCAAGCAATACTTGCAAACACTTTTACACTGTTACTTGCACATTTTATTACTTAGTGACTACACTGCACTCTTTTGCTAACTGTCATACTTTTGTATTTCTTTACAGTTACTGGGAGTGGATTACTGACCTGCTTGGTGGCGCAACCGCACCAGCCTATCGCCATAGGCTCTGCGGTTCGCAGAACGGACACCTGCAGCTGTAATATAAATGAAGTAATATTGGAATACACATCTCCATAATATCAGCTAATTTAATTTCTTACATACATAATTAAATGTAACTTACTCAGTAGTGGGGCGTTGGGCATTTGCCGGGCCTCCTGGATCCAAAGGTTCAATTGGTCCTGCTTGCGTCTCTTCAGGTCCGCATGGTGGTGATGGACCTGCTCACCAGTCCTTGGAATCCCTGTGGCACTGGTGAGATCATGAGCCAACTGGTCCCATGCCTCAGCCCTATATGCTCCCCACAGGACCTGGCCCTGCATGAGTTGGGCCTCATGATTGTGGACTAGAAGCCAGACCATGTATCTGGACTCCTCACGCCTCACCTCTGTGCTCGAAAGCAACTACCCTCACCTACTCCTGACATTCTGGCTGCAAGTCAGTTCTACAATCATTTATTCTGTGTATTCCCACCTATGGGGCTTATATATGCCGTTTTTCACGCACTTATCTGTGATTGGCCATTTTGGAATTGTATCAACTTCACAAAACCTGCTTTGTCATGCTCCACTTTCTATTCATTCCTATATATTTGCTATTACTGCATTTCTAAGTACAGCTGTCATGGCTTAATGGTTCAGTACCTTGACTTTTGTGCATGGTATCCTGGGTTCGAACCTGGCCACTGCTTTTTATATTTTATGACTGTCTAGACAGGCTAGGGGGTATGTCTGCGTAAAGGCAGTTTTGTTACAGCTTCTTAACGTTGCCCGTCGGTTAGCTTGTTAGCGCGGTGCGCAGCTCCGCACAAACAGGTTACGCTGGTTTATGCTTCATTTGGCTGTTAGCACGCATATTACGCTCAGCTCAGCTAGGGGCATACAGTTTCAGCGTGTTAAACCACTGCTCACCTACGGGCACTCATTTTGCACCTGTTAAACCACTGCTCACCTACAGGCAGATGCACTCACCTTGTTAAACTGTAGCTCAGCTATAGGCACATCTCGCATTTTTTATTGTTTTGTTATCTCACATTTCTTCAAAATAAATGGACTATTTCATTACATTTTACATAAAATATGATTTTATATATGTACATATTTGTCAGGGACTTGTTTCGTGCTTATTTTACTAAAAATAAAAATTGATGTTGTGGGGGCTCGAACCATGGATGCCTGCTCTTCAGCCAACGTCTCTACCGCTACTCTATTGCTTCTTGGCTTATTTTGCATATTTAGTTCTTATATGCTTTTCCACTGACTGCTAACTGTAGCTAAGCTACGGGCACACCCGTGGAAAAGAGCGCACTCACGGGCAAACATCTTTACGATTTAAAAAAATATATAACATGTTCATTTATATATTTTATGTTCATAGTCTGTGGGGGCATGTGTTGTGTTGTGTTTATTCACATTTCCATGGCCTCTGTCGTGGGTGTTTACTTTGGGCACTTTTACTCTTCTGGGGGCGTGTCTACTTGCAGGGCTCGGCCTACGGACACGCCCCCTACTGTCTTACACGGACCGTGTTAGCCTTAGGTGTGATTCAGCATGCCCTCATGCATATGCATGACATGCTGACGTCACACCGTTTAACTGCAGCCTCCATTTAAGCCTTGTATCTCTTACATGGAGGCTTCGTGAATCCTGCCCAATGCTTTTTTTAAGCATCTTAGCACATGCCCTAATATGCAGCTTAAATTTTTAATCCTAGAGCAAGTCCTACATGACAGTAGAGGGGGTGATTGGGAAACCCGGCTTGAATACAAGGAACTGTTGTGGCAGCTCAAGTTGAACGCAACTAAGCCTCCTGGTTTAAATGACAGTATTAGTATTATGAGTTTTTTGAAACTGAGGAGGGCCAAGTTATGATTTTGTTCATTATAAAACATTTTTTAGATGGGTTGTTCATTGCCAGTTATTTTGGACAACATTTTGTTTTGAGTGGATGTTTCAAATTTTGGTTAACTTTTCATATGATTAACAGAGGTCTTAGAAACCAAAAGAATTTTTTAAGACTGTTTTTAAGTTTTTTAAGCTTGTTTTGTAGCTTTATAAAACAGTCATACATACTTTATTATGAGATGTAATTTAAACACATGTTTTTACATTATTTAGTACAATTTTGTGGGTTATTAGACATTGTATAATTTCATTGAATGAATGAATTGCTGTTGGCACTTTAACATCTGATTTGCATATTTTATTAGTTGCTATTCTAGTCACATGATTTGGGCTAGAAAGTACTTAAGCCTTGAATTTTTAATCATGGTTCATCTTGAAAAAGCCTGGTATGCCTCCAGGCGAAAGCGCTTAATGTGGAATTTTTTATCATTTCATTAAAACAGAGTTTTATTTAAGTCATTTTGAATTTGTTGTTCCTGTTGAGCCTTTGGATACATCATTTTGTTCTTGGTCTGGTTCGGATCTAATTTGGTTTTGACTTTCTTATTGTGCCAACATTAAAGTTAGAATTTAGTACTGTTTAGCATAATCTGCTCCAAAAAAGCACACTTAATAGCCTTCTAACCCCAATACACCACTCCCTTGTAGCTTACAAATCAAAGGACTGGACAGCTTGGATATACAATTTCCTAACTTCTCTGTAGCCAGCTTGGTGGATATGGACATCTTGAGGCAATGTAATAATTGTCTCATGTTTACTGACAACCACTTAATCCTTAAAGAAGCAAACACAATATGCAAAAGGTGTACTTAAACAATGACACCGATGTCTAAACTTTTGCATACAAGTGGACATTAGGTTGTCAAAACCATGCAGACAGCAACCACTTTACATAATACTCAGAACACACACACACACACACACACACACACACACACACACACACACACACACACACACACATAGACTAACGTATGCTGAGGTACTTAAAGGCAATCTTCCTAAGCAACAAAGATTGACCAGGTAAACTGTTGTTAGAGCTATGCCTCAACAACTCAAAGGCACTCAGAAAAAACAACAGCTAACACCAGACAAAATACCACTTTCAGTGGGGCACTAAACATCAAGCCATGATGCAAGCAAACACATTTCCTAGGACAAGGAGAAGGTCACGGTCAGATGCCTGTCAGGTACCAGGATCCGTCAGATCAAGCACTCACTCAAGTCTCTCAACAAGTACTGTCATGGCACTGTCACACTCCATGTTGGAGTGAATGACTTGAGGCATACCTCACTGGGCTATATGAAGACAGACATGACTGAGCTGTCAGATTATGTGTCCCAGGCAGGTATGTCCCTAGTCCTAAGAAGCATTCTACCTTCACCCAGGATGATGCCTCAGTATAAACAAAAAATTATTGACTTCAACAATTGGCTTAGCTTCTGATGTCAATCCAGGGGAATCCAGTATCTGCCAGCCTGGGAAGTCGACACACTACGCTTCTTTGCCAGAGATGGTCTTCACCTGTTACCTGTTGGCTTTTGGTTACTGGCAAAGGTACTTGCCTCCCCATAGTGCCTTTTTAGGCAATATCATAACAACAAAATTCCAGACATAAAAAAATCCACTAGAGACAAACTCAAGATTATGCTGCCTAACGCTAGGAGACTAAATCAGAAACTGCACTCACTGGAAGCACTCCTTACCTTGGAAGATGCCGATATCTGTGTATTCACAGAAACATGGTTCAAGGCCACAGAAAGCACCCCGGTCATGCAAGGCTACAATGCCTTCCACACATTCAGCCCTCAAAACGAGCATGAAAGAACCAAAGGTGAAGGTGTATACATTTTCATTAAAGACAAATACACCTTAAGACTGGTCAAACAGTATGCCTCCCTAGAGCTACTCCAGGTCCAACTAACTGTAGGTAAAACACCCTTCCATATCATTGTTAGCTATAGGTCAACCACCATGAACCACGAGAAACACTCTGCCTACCTGAACCTACTTGGGTCATTCACTATGCAACCAAACACCTTGGCCATGTATGATTTCAACTAACCTTCCATCGATTGGGAGACATATATGAGCACAAACACACTTGCCCTAAGGTTCTTGGACTTTGTTAATACAAATGCTCTAGAACAGATAGTCTGCACCCCCACAAGGGGCTCTACTGTCCTAGACCTAGTACTCACCAACATGGGGGGATGGGTCTCTGCACTACCCCCTGTGTGTTGCCCTCCCTGGTAAGGACTGATCATAATCCAGCCTCATTCAAATTAATGATCATACCTGACCCCACCTTCCCAAGAGCAAAAAGGATGAAAAATTTCTCCAAAGGAAACTATAGCCTCCTAAACAGGGGTGGCTCGTGCTATTGGAATGCAGGACTGCAACCCCTGTAGCTGCAAAAGAAAATAAAACAAAAAGAAAAGAAAAAAGAAAAGAAAAAGAAAATAAAAAAGTAAAAGCAAGTCCGTCCAGAACTCCGAGTATGTGTGTTCGCATGCATTCCAGGAACTCCACGCATCTGGACTGGTTTACCAGCAGTCTGGATTAGCCTCCATGCATGCACACAAACATCTGGACTGAATCACCAGCAGAGATCCCAGAAGTCTATGCAGTTTACAGCTGCATAGACTAGAAGGGGATCGGTCTGCAAAAGCTGCAGGCTGGTAGCTCTCGTGAGAAGGAGAAGGACTTTGCTCTCACAAGGCTTTTTTTTACTGAACTCTGAATCTGCAGGAAGGGGTGAAACTTGCACTGGAGATGTGGTGGGACTGAAGGGTGCTTCTTTTTTTTTTTACTCAGAAGCTGCAGGAAGGGGTGAAAGTTGCACTGGAGACATCATGGGACTGAAGGGTGCTTCTTTTCATTTTTACTTAACTCCAAAGTTGCAGGAAGGGGTGAAACGTGCACTGGAGACTCCATGGGACTGAAGGGTGCTTCTTTTTTTTACTGAACACTGAAGCTGCCTGCAGGAAGGGGTGAAATCTGCAGTGGAGACTTTGTGAGACTGAAGGGTGCTTGGAAACAGACTCTGAGGTATGGATTAATCATTTTAACAAAGCCAAGGTGTGTGTGGCTTGAAACAGGGCTTTTTTATTGTGTGTGTGTGTGTGTGGCTTGAAACAGGGCTTTTTTATTTTGTGTGTGTGTGGCTTGAAATAGGGCTTTTTTATTTTGTGTGTGTGGCTTGAAACGGGGCTTTTTTATTTTGTGTGTGTGTGTGTGTGTGTGTGTGTGTGTGTGTGTGTGTGTGTGTGTGTGTGTGTGGGTGTGTGTGTGTGTGTGTGTGGCTTGAAACAGGGCTTGTGAGTGGCTATTTTGTATTTCTGCATCACATTGTTGGTCTGTTTTTCATAAAATTGGGGTTTTCTGACAAATTAGTGACATATCATTAAAGATTGAAGTTAGAAAATAATGACAGACATTTGAGTTTCAAATTTCATACCCAACAGAAAATTCATAGTAATGCAAGACCTACTATTCTATTATTTTTCTAAGTTTATAAGAGCAATATTTAAAATTATCCTTATTTTTGGGTCTTTGTCCAACTTCTGTTTATGGCTTTGTCCGGATGTCTTGCTCTGAGCCTTAGAGGTATGACAAATGTGTCAGGGCCATCTCCGTCAGCCAGAGACATTTCAAATTGTGACATACTTGTTGCACCCCACTTCCCCAAGTAGTGACTCTGGATGTGTCCAAGCAAGGCAAGGACCAGTTATGCAGTGTAAGTGTGCAGAGTATCCCCCCATCCAAGGTAGACACAAGTACTACAGTGGCTTTTCATCTGTCCTTGATTTTGCAGAATGTTCTGGTTTTCTGTCATATTTTTATACTGTTGATTTATGCTTCTTCTTATTCATAAAATGCATGTTGTTGCAGTGCCTATTGCTCTGTGTTTAAGTAGTAATGCTTTAATGACCATCAGGTAAGCTTATCTGAGACTGTAAGATGTAAGTAAGCTTTAATAAGCATACTTTTAAAGAATTATCATCATAGAAAGCCTTTTTGTTGTTGCCATGCAGAGAATATTTACATAACTAGATAGCGTATAAGCCTTAGGTATTGAAATGCATATGACAGTATTTGTAATAAAGGACAGGATTACAGTATTTTCAGAAGCTCATTACATTTGTTGGAGACCTGCAGTCATCTTTGCAGGCTTTATCTGTAAACTAAACAGAATGCTAATCTATCATGCGTGGCTTGTTGTTCATTTTTTACTTTGATCATGTCTTCCCCATGAAACAAATATATAGTTGTTGTCAGGAAGCAGATCTTTTTTGGATAAGCAACATTTTTACAAGTGGGGGCATCACAGAGATTGCTACTTTCAGCATGTTACTTGGTACTTTTATAAAGCTGAATATAAATTATAATTAGAACTGCAGTGCAAGGAGAAGTGGTTTGAGTGCTGCTTGTTTTTTTATACTTGATTTTGACTGGCGTTCCAATAAAATATTTAAAAAGTAATTTATTTTTCATGCCTCACAACCTTTTTGTTTCCATCTAGATATTAAGTAAGCTGTAATGTAGCCAATGCATTGAAATATTTTTTTTTCTTCTACACTTCATTTTGTCTTGATTGGACTCTCATAATGACGGTTTGGCACCCAGGGCAGCATATTTAATTAAATTCCCAGTTTTTGCATTGTTTAGCATAGCTCCACCCCTTTCTAGTTGGTCCCACCCATTCAGCTGTCTCCTGCAGCCTCCCTTTGATTTGAAGTCACTAGCCGCCACTGCTTCTAAATAATGGCATAAATATTACATTGCTACCACTGTCAACAATGACTCCTATACAGAAGTGTACACAAATTTCCTGTATAAACACTTATACAAATGTACAGATTCAGCTATACCTGAATGGATAAAAACAAGGTCCTCACAAAAAATAAAAAAAACAAGCCCCCCTGATGGACATCAAGCATAAATAAGTTATACAACAAGAGGAAGAAACTAATATCTAAGGACAAGAGGGAATTGACTCAGCAGAGGAAGGACACCCTCCACAGCTTGAATAAGCAAATTAGATACCTTGTAAAGTTCTGTAAAAGCCAATTATGAAGCTAAACTAGCATCTCTAGAAATGGATAATCACAAGGCATTCTTTAGCTACATCAGAAATCTAAAAGGGAAGGCCCAGCTTTGTGCCGAACTAGTAGTGGGTGGTACCACTCATACTGATCCTGAGGACATCACCAACCTGCTAGAAGACAGATTTGTCCCAAACTTCACCCGCCTGCCCCCACCAGACATACCCCAAAGCATACATGTCACCAGTTATTTGGCTAGTATCTCAAAAGAGCAGGTCATAACTGCACTCTCCCTGGCCAAAAAGACAGCCTCTATGGGACTGGATAACATCCCAGGCTGCCTACTAAATGGTCTAAAACAGGATTTAGGGGAACCACTTGGCGCACTCTTCATCCACAGTCTAAGTACTGGCTTTGTCCCAGCAGAGTGGAAAACAGCAACAGTAATTCCCTTGCACAAAGGGAGTCCATCAAACGACCATGGGAAATATAACCATAAGCCTAACCACCTTACCTGAAATTCCAATGTAGGGAATCATCATGGATCTTATCAACAAAGACATAGGTGACTTTCAAACTCTTGACCCGACCCAGTTTGGCTTTGTTAAGGGTAGATCATGCTTATTAAACCTGGTGGACTTCTTTGAGAATGACATCAAAACCCTAGATAAAGGCAAAACAGTACTTGCAGCCTATCTTGACTTAGCCCAGGGTTTTGACAAAATCTCCTACTCAGGCATCATTGAGAAACTCACCCAGCTGGGAATTAACCCATATATCATTAGATGGGTAGCCAACTGACTCACTAACAGAATACATACAGTCAAAGTTGGGGATTCCACCTCTACCAGCACACCAGTTACCAGTGGTGTATCACAAGGATCTGTGCTGGGCCCTCTACTGTTAGGAATCTATTTCTCAGAAGTCCAAGAGAAAATACATGGCCTGTGGCTTACCAAGCTCACCGATGACTGTAAACTGGGTGCAATCATTGAGTCCCCCAACGATACTGACATACTACAAAAAGGACTTACATAGACAAATGACTAGTTCCAAAGCCATGGACTTAAACTAAATGCAAAGAAATGTGTTATCATCTCTCTTGGCAAAAGGGAAGTACCTGCAAATTACAATGTTACCAGTATCCCCTTAGCTCAAACCCTGTGGTGAGAGATTTAGGAAATTAGGTTGATAGCAACCTTAACTTCGATCACCAGGTGGCTACAGTGGTAAGGAATGTCTTCTTTGTTGTACATCTCATTAAGTAAGGGCATTGCATCCAGAGCTAAGGATGTTCTAACTCCCCTGTACTCATCCCTCATCAGACAACTAATAGAGTACAATCCTCCCTTCTGTATGTACCTCACCAGACACCTACAGCAGCTGGAGAGACCTCAGACGTTTCTCACCAAGAAAACTCAGGGTCTTCAACACATGACCTACATGGACAGACTGAAGGCCCTGTCACTGTACTCTGTATCTTATAGGTTGCTGAGAGGTGACTTGTGCCTGGCCTACAGAGGAGTTTTGGACTCTGCCCTAATGGAAATGCTGCATATCCACAAGTCAAATGGGACAGGATTTACTGGCTCTAGGGATATTAACCTAGCCTAGACATTAACAGGACATGCTGGAGAGACAGATATGTCTCCCAGAGATTGTCACTCCTCTGGAACAAACTCCCAATTCAAGTAAAACAGAGCTCCTCATTGACCCTATTCAAGTATAACTTAGAAAAACAGAGATCCTCATTGACCCTATTCAAGTATAACTTAGACAACTGAATGGGAGACCATAAATTTACCCCAGGGGTGTCACCTATGTCCCTCTTGCATAAGGGCAGTTGGTACTGATCATAGACTCACACTGCAAATATAGACCATGCAACTCGGTCAATAAGGGAACACTAGGGTATAACATGGTTAGGCTTATAAACACCCTAGGGCCAATAGCCTAGTAACCTCCTATGAACCTATAGCTTCATTCTGTTTTCTCTTTCTGAAATAGGGACTATGTACTCGATGTGTTTTTTATATTTTAATATCAACAATAGAAAGTTCATCCCATGTGCTGAGGCATTTTCTCATAAAGTCTTTGTAGTCCTCCCCTTCAATTTGTTCTTGTACTGCTGCAAACAGCAAATTGTCTCTGTATGGCCTCTCCTCAAGTTCATCAAATTTCCATGCAATTTGTTCATGTTTGAAAGTAAAATAGATTTCCTTGCAGGTGATGCAAATGCTGATGTATCATAGGAAGATGGAGGGACTGAGGCTGAAGGGAGAGATTTGGGGTGGCTGTCAGCATAGTTAGAATAATGGCAGTTGAATTTTATTTACTTAAGTGAAGGGCGATTCATATAAGACATAATAATTCTGGGATAATATATTGATTAGTGAAGGGAAGGGGCAGTTTATACTAAGGAAATGGTATCTGATGGATTCAGACAGTGAGTGTGCTGCAGTATGGCCTTAGTTAAAATAAACAAACTGATGGCCTGTGTTTTGAGAAGTTTTGGTTCAGTGGACTTGGAGATTATTTTGTTCTTGCAAGTGATCACTGATTAGGCCAAAGAAAAAGTATGGCAAGTTCTTGAGGCCATACAGGGAGAGGGATAAAAAGGCCTTGGAAATTGTGCACATAAAGTTACAAGGGTGATTGATTATAAAGTTGGAATGAAGGAAGTATGAGGAATGCTGGGAGAGTTAAGGTTGTTTTCTCTGGAGGACAGGAAGGAGTTGGGGAACATCATCTGTGTACATGAAACTTCAGAGGTTTAAGTGAGGGGCTGACCTGCACAGAAAAGATAAGAGTAGAAAGGTGCATTAGTGCCCACATTTTAAGTTCAAAGATTTAATATAATCAGGATGTGAACATGAAAATTTTCATAGAGGCAGTGAGATAGTGCATTTGCAAATAAGTTGTAGGGTTACTTCCTATCAGTGTTTTAAATCAGCCTATGGCAGATAGATTTTAGTGTTGGGGGGAGGTTCGGAAAGATATAATATGAAGCAGACTAAGCAGATATTTTGTCTCCTGCAAAAAAGTAAGATTCTGAATTCAGATGGGTGGCTTCTAGAATAATATTGTTTAATGTCTGACACTGTTGTGTTCACATAACAGACTTCATACCTCGGTGCTTACTAAACATCTGTGATTTCTCGTTTTTTTTCCTACTTTTTTGTCTACTTTTAGAGGCATTTATTTATCTAATGCTCTTTATAAATTACTTTATTTCCCTTTACTTGATCGTTTGATCTCTTTTCAAGTATATATCATATCTCTTGTCCAAGGGCATAGCTAGGCATAATCTTTGTACTCTAATAAGCACATTTTTTTCTGAGAATCACATCAACATGGATTTTTCAGGTCATATTATGTCTTTAACAACAGGTGCAATATTGCTAATCTAATATCTTTATTAGTTTTAGGGAGAACAGCTGAAAATGTTGTTTACATGTATTAAGTGTTGGGTGCAGCATTTGTAAGTGATAGGTCTCCAAGGGAGGTAGCACTAATAGCTTGTGAGTATAAAATGGAATTTGCTTACTACACTCCTGCACCAGTCTCCCCTTGTTATGTTATGTTTTGTTATGTTATATTATTTGTTTATTTGACATTTGTTGACCGGGAATGTCCAACTGAGCTAGTCCAATTTTTCATTGGAGGCCCAGGGAGAAAAGCTTCACAGAGAAAAACAAAATGCATTGTTACAACTCTTACTATTAAAAAGAAAAAAATATACAATGTCTATCAAGTTAAGTTTCACGAAGGCTTATACAATTGAAATATGTTCCTTCTCCCATTAAGAGAACACTGGTACAGCATTAAAACCAACAAATTAGTTTGTTTTTTGGCTTAAAATTAGGAACCATCAGCATTATAGAATCAAACTTCTGGACTGTTAGAACACATGAGCATAGAACATTTGGATACCCAACACTGACACATGACAGCCCTTTAAAATGTGAGTGTTGGGAACCTTCTAGCTGTCAGTACTGACAACTGGAACACTGCAAACACTAACAGGTGCACACCTAACAGGAATACTGAATAAGCAAAGGGAAAGTTTAGTTTGGGTGAACAACCCAGAAAGAAGATTAACAAGTAGTCCATCTTCCTTCCTGCAGCACATCAGAATCACATCTCATTACTTCAGCACCAGTGACATTGCCAAACTTATTTCCTTAGCAGCTGGGATAGATGCAACTACTGCAATTTATAATGTCAGTCAAGGTACTTTGAAAGGCTCACCACTTAGAGAAAAATACAATTATTCATTGTCATTTCCAGGTCTCTTTCTTTCATAAGATGACTCATTACCAGACTTCATATAAACAAAACAAAAAAAAAAAACACAGTGGTTTATTTTAGCCAACATACTTCATTTATTCCATATAATAACTGTATCAGCATTATAGCATACAGGGTCCTATCAGTCATTTTGCAAAAGTGTCTAAGCAAATTATAAAACTAATTTAAAATTATTTAAACTGTGGTTTTGAGAACGGATCATTTATTTTTTTTATCTGCAGTATTTGACATCTTTAGAGAGGATGGAGGTCTTTCAACAATTGCAGTAAAAGCTTAAAAGTGCAACAGTCTTGTTTTCTGTCTTCTTGTTTTCTCTCCTACTGTTTCCCTTTACTGCTTTGTATTCATGGATATCTACTGTTTATTTAAACGTGTGAGTGTGCTGCATTTGGCCTTGGCCAGGGTTGAAAATGGTCCATCTGGATAAGGCCAGAATCTCTGTTAATAAACACTTGGATAAAAAAGAGAGAAAGAAAAGGTCTAAGTCAAATATTAGTTTTTGGTTGCTATTTCATAATAAGAAGGTGTAGCATTATAACCTTAAAAGTAGCTTCACTCTGGTTAATATTTAACATTTAATAAATCTTTTATAACAGAATTTAAAATGTTGTTAGCTCTCATTAACAGTGAAATAAATAGAAGTATAACCTGTTTTTTTGCAAGAAAATGGCATATAGTAAATTATTCAAAACTTTACAGGTTTCATCTTTTACTTTCTGTGTCAAAGTCATAAAATGAAATCAGTTAGCTCACACATTTATATTTGCAAGGTAGAGGTTCGGTGTTCTGACTCTTTGAAGAAAGTTTCTAATAGCTTCATGCTTTCATTTGCTCTTCCTATGTGAGCTGCTGAGACTTGACAAGCTGTATGTCCTGAATCAGCATTTTATTGAGCACTAAAGGAAACAGACCTGCCAAGGTTGCTCTGTGCACCCTTAATAGAGCCAATGTTGTTAGGTGTTTCTGATTTGCATATGGTTTGCTAACTGTATCTCAGCTGTAGACTTTATCAGCAGTAATATTGCATTCCTATTCCCCTTTAACGTGCACAGTTACTGCAGTCACGTAAATGTATATAGACATAGTTAGTGTCCCAGATATGTCACTTCCCATCATATTAATAGTATCACCTGCCTTTCAGCTTTTTGGGTTTTTTTTCAAATGTGCATCTTTCACACAGGCTTTGTTAGTTGACTAGAATATCGTAAAGGATTTTAAAACTGGATCAGGGTCAGAATCATAGTCTAATTTAAAAAAAAATAAGTATTCACTGATACATTAAATGAAATGAACATATTTACCCCTCATGTGGGTAGCCCTTAAGTACAAGTTTTCTCTTTGGTGTTGACCAACTACACTTAAGGTGAAAATCTAGTTCAAGACCAGGTTATTTAATGCCAAAGCATAGCCTATTCTAAATTTTGTATTTACAAAAATAGAACATATTTGAAATAGCACACAATCTGAGTGCATATAAAAATAACTTAATAAGTGTAGTCAACATTATGTCAAACAAGAAGCATCAACCACCCTTATAAGTAGATGTCTGTCACCACACTGACATGGGGTGTGACACTGTCATAAATGTGGCTGTTATCTATATACTGTAAAGCGGGATTGTGGATAATAAATGTATATTATCTTAAAAGGCACTGATTATGTTTCTTATGCTAACAATGCTTCTCTCATAATCAAAGTCCTTGCATATTACAGTATATTAAGCAATGTCTCTAGATCCATTCCTGCGGCTAGTTCACGGACAGTGGAAAACCCCTACAAATGTTATAGTCATTTATTTATCAGCAATTATAATGCTGTATTTATCTTTTCAAGTCTCAAACGATTTCTGCTTGTCCTACTGAAACTGAACTGAAGTTTATATTAATATTTTCTGCAACAACAACAAATGAGAAATAATACATGGCAAAAGTGGGAGAAATGTGTGAAAAATCAGGCTAAAGGATATATGAAATAAACTTTTGTGAACAAACAGAAGAGGTAAAACAAAAATGTAAATGACTTTGCCTGACACAGATCTAAACTGCCAATATACTTTCTAGCACGTTACACTTCACTGAAACGATGACAGAATCTTTCATTATGATTCTTTTTTGCTTTTCTCCTCTCCCTATATTACGTTATAAAGAAAGGCTAAAGTGAGCTCATAATCCCATTACAGTCCCACAGAGGAAAACATTTGTTTTACAGCAGAATGACAGCAAAATGAAAGCAATATTGTTTACACATAAGCAAACTTGTCTCTCACTGCATAATGCTGTCAAGCAGAAAGAATATTTTATTGTTTAAATTTGCTTCAATTCTTACTCCTTTGATGCTCCATGTAAATGGAACATATAATCATCTGACAACTATCTACAAACTGCAGAAAGCAGACAGACTACAGACATATAATTATAGATATAATATTACCAGACTGAGGAAATAAACTCTGTTAAACTGTATTACTTATACATATCATCTAGCAACCAATACAGACTGCAGGGAGAGCTGTTTGTGTCTAATTTACCAAATTAGATTTTGTGATTATGTTAATTTGGTCTTGACTAGAAGCTATTCATCTTTAAACATTTAAAATACATTTGACACTGAGATAAGCACAATTAAATTATACTAATGTTCTATATTGTTCTAATCAAATAAGGAGCAAAAGGTTGCAATAAAGAAATTACTTTGAATAGTGTTCTCTGTCTGGTCATGTGTTTTTGGGACTAGTCCTTCATTCACTGTTGCTCAGTTTTTGATGAATGAGTTGAAAACCACTCATATAGCCTATTTCAAAATTTACAGTTCAGTAAACCTGTGTGGATTCTTTAGTAGCCAGAACAAAAAGACATATTTTACATAATTTATTAACACCACTGTCACTCGGCTGGATAATAATTCAGCAATAATGGAAAACACTGGACTGAGCATAACTCATGTAAATACAAACATGAGTTATGCTCAGTCCAGTTTTCTCCATTGTCTACAGATTTATATATGTTGTTAATTGTTTCATATGATAAGATGTAACACCTGGTTATTCAATCAATTAATAAACTGTTGCAACACAGCTATGTAATTCTAGTTTGTCTTCCTGTGGCAGATTTATATGAATTATCTAGTTCGCTCAGTGATATGGAGAAATGCTCAACCTGTATTCCATAGCAGGCTGAAAGCAAAGAAATGGATTATATGACTGTGAATAAGTATCTTGGGTTTTCTTTCTTGGATATTTGTAGGACTTAATTGCATAATCTTCACTTGGTGTTAATATTTTCTTGTGAGATGGGGAATAATAGAGAACACTATACTGAAATAGTGTCTTTGCAGTCATGATTTAAAATATTATGACAGCAGTGTGCATGTGTACAATTACGCTTCTGCCATAACACTACTAACATCACACATAGACATTATTTCAGTACAGGCTTCTCTATTATTGCCATTAATTCTATAAAAAGTAATATGAATATTTGTTAAATTATGCCTTTCAGTATGACTAACCTGAATATAAAATATTTCCTTTGCCTTCAATGGCAATCCTGTGGCCTCTTCAATAACTTACTAATGGAACACAACACATCTGCAAGTGTAATTTAAGTATGGAGCGATTCTTCAAGAAAACATTTATTAAACCAGTCTTTAAGGGAAATGAGAGTAAAACAAACCCAGAATCATTTAGATTGATAAATCTACTGTTGTGTTGTAGAAAAATAATGGAGAAGGATATTTTGGATAAATTATTGTCAGAAATGGAAAGGTTGGGCTTGAAGCCATATATTAGCATGCATATGTTGAAATGTTGATATGCTGACTGGCATTCCAGTAATGTATTTAAAAAGTAATTTATTTTTTCATGCCTCACAACCTTTGTGTTTCCATCGAGATACTAAGTAAGCTGTCATGTAGCCAATACATTGAAATATTTTTTTTATTTTACACTTCATTTTGTCTTGATTGGACTCTTGTAATGATGGTTTGGCACCCAGGACAGTGTATTTAATTAAAGTCCCAGTTTTTGTGGTTTTGAGAATAGCTCCACTCCTTTCTAGTTGACCTCACCCCTTCCCATTGGCCCCACCCATTCAACTGTTTCCTGCAGCCCCCCTTTAATTTGAAGTCACCAGCCACCACTGATGTCCCAATAAATACATCAAAAACTAAGCATATGGGGCCATGGCCAAGATGAGCTCTGGATAGCAGCAGTTTCCTTCAGCTCCACTAAGATAATTTTCTAAGACAGGAATTTTTGAAATTCAAATTATCCTATGGACTTTTTTTTCTTATATATACTGTTTCCAGATATCCTCTAGGATAATATAAAAAAATATTTAGACAAATTATCCTGTCAATAATCTATTTGGATTATTTCATTCATCACAGAACTTCAGAATAAGCTTCTCAAAAGCTAACAACCAGGAAACCATCCTCAAAAAGGAATTATAAACTTTGCTGACAAATATGCAGGATTTAACAACCAAAATAGGCAAAAGTGACTTAAAGATAGACAATTTTAAAGAAAAATGCTCAAAACAGATGGACCTACTTCATGAAGGTTTACAACAACAAAAAGTACAAATAACAGGAATAGAGGAAGCACTAAATGATATGGACAGCAGAATGAAATAAGGAGAAAATAATATAGAATTTCTACTCAAACAAAACATTCTCCTTCAAACCAAACTTGATGACCTAGAAAAATAGGTCTCGTAGAAAAAATATTAGAATTTTTGGGCTGCCAGAAAACATCGAAGGTAACAACATGGTAAGCTTTTTAACATCATGGTTATCTAAAATACTTGACTTACCTGAAGCCTTATCTTTTGGTATAGAAAGAGCCCATAGGTCTCTGTCTTCATCTAATACTAACAAAAATACACCCAAATCAGTAATGTTAAGATTTCTTTCATCATATGATAAAGAATGGTGCTAAAGATAGCATGGGCAAAAGCATCTATAAAAGTTAATGATGCTGTAGTACGTTTTGACACTGACTACTCCTCAATGGTTACAGCCAAAGGGAAAATATTTTTGCCATTAATTAAAGAACTAAAAAAAGCTCAACTCAAAACACATCTCTTATTTCCTGCTAAATTGAAGATCTTTCTACAAGATGGTCCTATAACATTTGAAGATTTAGACTCTGCATTGGCATATGTCAAAAAAGCATAAGATACTAGATAAAATAAAGGAAATTAAATGGGCTAGCCCATCATTGAAGAGAATGGCTACTGGCACATCTTGGAAAACAACAGAAAAACAAAAGAGATTGAAAAACAAATAATGCACATTGTTCCTTCTTTATACTTAATTATCAGTCATTTTCTCACTTCCATATATCCTTTTATGACCTTTGGATTATTTACAGAACTTAAAAAAAAAGACCCATGCCAGTATAAAAAAAAGGAAAAAAAAAAAAACAAGTATTTAATGTAAATGTTAATGTCATGCATGACCTCAAGGAAATATGACATTCTGATTTTCATATTCCAAAGGGTGAAGACAAATAAGAAAGTTAGTGATACTTTTATATGCTACTGTGTTTTTGTTAATGTTACGTTACATAATTGTTTTGCTGCATCACATCTTATAGGATAATGCTTATTGGTATTAATGCAATTTTGAAAAAAAAAAAAGAGAGAGACTAAATAGTTAATAGTACTACATAACTAGTAGTTGTTTCCCTGTGTTATTGTCATACTAAACTAGTGGGTTACTGCTCAGCATACTATGGGTATTTTAATGTTGATGGTGGTATTCAATGCGTTATTTGTATGAACAGACATTGTTGTGAAAGTACCTTGTGATGACTGTAACTAGGCTTGTGCAACCAATGGCTGAGAAAGGCTTAAAAAAAGGGGAAACGTGTAAAAGAAGATCGCTTACTGTATTTTCCTCTAGAACTGATTTAAAGACAATTTTGAATCTCCCTGATCTCGAGAAACAAGTCCATAAGCTGATACATACTTTGATTCACTTTGTAGATGTATGGAAACTGCATTGTACAGCTTCTTGAACTTTGAACTTGTATGATGGATATCTGGGACGTGGGAATATTGCAATGCACAGGACAAGGAAAAGGAACTGTCATAGAATGAGAAAAATGGAACTTTAAAGAAAAAAGTAAGTCAGAAGTTTAAAAACTACTAGGAAAAAACGTATTATGCTATCAGAAATGTTTTATTCATAGGGTTCATAGGTTCATAGGTTCATACTAGGCTATCTGCCCGAGGGCATTTACAAGCCTAGCCCATAGTTTTGTGGCTTACGCCACCCCTTTAGTATGGGGAACTATACCCATTATTTTGCTGTGCCTCTGTTGAGCAGTGACACTGAGGTAATCCCTGGGGTATATCTGCGATCTCCCATCCATTGGTCAAGATTTCTCTTGAACAAGGCCAGCGAGGTGCTCTGCCTCACATATACCGGGATTTTATTCCACAGCATAGGGAGTCTTTGGGTGATGAATCTATCCCTCCAGCGCGTCCTATTAATAGCCGTGTCGAGGTTTAAGTCTCCGCCCTTGTGGCTCTGACGGATCTAGATTTTTGAGGTGAAGCATATTCATCAAATCTGGGTTTGACATGGCCTTGTATGTTAGGCAAAGGTCACCTCTGAGCAAGCGGTGCGACTGAATAGAGCTGGAGTTCTTTCAGTCGGGCAGCATAGGACAGATGTTTGAGACCCTTTATCCTTTTGGTGAGGAACTTTTGTGGCCTCTCCAGCTGCTGCAAGTGTCGGGTCAGATACATTCCGAATGGGGCATTGTACTCAATCATTGGTCTGATGAGTGATGAGTATAGGGAGACTATGACCTCCCTTGATCTAGATGAGAATCCTTCATGATAAGGTGGGCAATGTAGAAGGTCTTCCTAACTACTTTAGCTACATGGGTGTCGAATGACAGACTACTATCAACCTGGGTCCCCAGGTCCCTGATAACTTCTTCTATGCTCAGTGGATTGCCACCTATTTGGTAGCTAGGGTAACCTTGTTTTTCCCGAAGGGTATGACTATGCATTTTTGGCATTTAACTTTAGGCCATGGCTCTGGCACCAGTTATCCGTTTCTGTGAGACCCTTCTGAAGGATATCTGTGTCAGATGTGTTTTCCACTATGGCGCCCAGTTTGCAGTCATCTGCAAACTTTGTCAGCCATAACCCTCCTGTGTTTGCTTGTACTTGGAAAAGTAGATGCCAAACAAGAGTGGGCCCAGGACTGAGCCCTGTGGTACACCACTTGTGACAGGCTTTGAGTCTGACATGGCGCCAGCAACTCTGACCCTGTGGGTTCTGTCACTCAGCCAGTTTGCAACCCATCTTGTGATGTATGGGTTAACATTTAAGCTGATGAGTTTTTCAATGATACCCGAGTGGGGTATTGTATCGAAGGCCTTCGCCAGATCGAGGTAGGCTGTATGGACTGCCTTTCCCTCATCAATGGCTTTGGTGACTGTTTCGAAAAAGTCAACCAAGTTTAGAAGGCATGATCTGCCTTTGACAAAGCCAAACTGGGATGGATCCAAAGTCTGCAAATTCCCTATGTCTTTATTTATGAGGTCCATTATGATCCTCTCCATGGCTTTGCAGATAAGGCTTGTCAAGCTAATGGGCCGGTAATTTCCAGGGTCGGTGGAGGCACCGCCTTTGTGAAGTGGGACCACAGTTGCAGTGCGCCACTCCTGGGTACGTATCCAGAGGTAAGACTATGATTAAACAGCTGTCCTAGCTGTGGGTTTAATTCCTCGTTGAGTTCGTGGAGCACACAGCCGGGGACACCATCAGGTCCCATGGATGCTGTGTTTTTGCTTTGGAGAGAGCAGTTCTCACTTGGGCGTTGGAGATGTTTGGGGGCTGCAATCGCTTGGTATAGATATCTCTCCTTTTGGGGGAGGGGAGAAGTTTGCACTGAACCTGTCAGCCAGTATGTTGGCAATGTCTGTAGGATCAGTAATCTTCACATCATTTTGAACTAGTTCTGAGCATATCTGGGAGGTTCCTCCCAGGTTTCTAACATAGCTAAAGAAGGCCTTATGATTGTCTTTTGAGTCTTTAGCTATTTTTCTCTCAAAATTTGCTTTGGATGATTTTATGAGAGCTCTTAGTTTTTTACTTATAGTGATCAAGGGTGTCTTACCTTTTAAGGATTTTGCTCTATCTTGTAGTAGCTTCCTCCTTTTGTTGTAGAGTTTGTTTATGGCTGGGGTCCACCAGACTGGACGCTTGCCTTTGGTACAAAGAGTCTTTGTTTTGCTTGGGATTGCCTTATCCATGCAGTCCTGCAGGTGCTGGTAGAAGGCATTTGTAAGTGATTCAGCGGCTTGAGTACTGTTTTCCGCCGGCTCTTATAAGAGAATAGTGCATTTTAATGCTGGATAATATAATAATTGATTAGTAAAAGCTAGAGATGCTTTATAAAAATGTTCTAATCATCTATGCTGTGCTATAGTAGAATCTAAGATATCAGTAATAAATGTAAAGTGTCTCGTTTACCTGATGAAAAGAGAAAGGGTAAAAATCACAAAGTTTAATATATTTGAGTATGTTCTATTGCAATTTTTTTAAAGAGGATGGAAGGAAAGAAGAAGGGAAGAGGAAAAGGGAAAGAAAAAGAAGGGAAAAATAATGTTTAATAACATATTGCATAAGAGAAAAGGCTTATGTTATAACTTGTTTCACTGCATTAATAAGAATTCTGTTGCACCTATAAATGTTTATTGGTTTCAAAAGTTTCTAATTACAGAATGCTATAAGGAGACAGCATTATTTTACATTATATACCTATATTACATGATACCACCAATATTTTACTGTATATTTTAAATTGTATGTAGATACAATTTTAGCATGAATATAGTTAATATGTGAATATTGAACAAACTGCAACATTGATGAAAATAGTCAATGCTGTTCATTTGATTACATAAATATTCTAGTTATAAAAACGAATCCTCTATTAACGGTTCTACCTGACTTCGTCGACAGCGCAGAAGACCGACATCGGAATCCGGAGCTCCAGAAGATCGAAAGTGAAGAAGACCGACGCGAATCGCGAGTGGCAGAACATCGACAATGCAGAAGACCGACACGACGGATGACAACACCAACGCCGAGGATGCCGACATGGGGAAAGGCTGTGTGAGTATGCGGTAGTGACGGACGTTAGGGTGCGAGGCAGGTAAGTGTGGAGATTGACGGTCTGTGGGGATAGGGGTGGGTTAAGTGAGTTAGGGTTAGGGAGCGATAGGGGTGGGTTAAGTGAGTTAGGGTTAGGGAGGCGATAGGGTGGGTTAAGTGAGTTAGGGTTAGGGAGCGATAGGGGTGGGTTAAGTGAGTTAGGGTTAGGGAGGCGATAGGGGGTTAAGTGAGTTAGGGTTAGGGAGCGGGTAGGTAAGTGTGCGATAGTGACGGACCTTAGGGTTAGGGTAAGGTTTAGTGTGGGCTTGTAAGGATTTTGGTGTGCTTGTGTTGTGTGTGTGGTTTGTGGAATGGGGATGTGTTTTGTTTTTAATAATTGTTATTGTGGTGTGTGCAGTGTATGGGGTTTCGTGTTTGTGTACCGTCGGTTATTTCGTTGTCGGTTATGTGTGGTTTCGTGTTTATGGACTGTCGAATATGTGGTGTCGGTGATGTGGTTGTCGGTGTTGTGTGGTTTCGGCTATGTCAGGTAGAACCCTATTAACATAGCAATATGTTATAAGATATACAAGCTGCTCTATTAATTTTGACATTGATTTTAGACAGTTTTTTTTCTTCTTCCATGATTGCTGGTAAAGTGCTAAAATATAAGCTGATACATACATATGGAGATGTATAACTGTCAATTGAGACTTTTTTATTTTTATGTTTCTTAGAAGGAAGAGCTATATATTCACTCCTATATTTACTATTAATAACACACATACTTCAAGTTCAGTTAATTAAAAATAATATAAGATTAGATTTATTAATTTATTGCATCTTCATGACAGAATATAATCAGAATCTTAGAATTTTTTTTTTATCACATCTGTTTTAGTATCCATTCCTGGTAAAACATTGAATTAGAATTGAACATATGAGTAAGATATGATGATTATTACAAGGAAATCTATAATACACCTGAATGAGTTAAAAATACTAAACATATCATAACATGTTAGATACTAATACCATATGATTTTAGTTTATACCTTAATCAATATATTCTAACTCCCAGAATTTGAGTACAAGTCGATGAGTCATATACTAGTATATAAGGTTAATTAAAAAGATAGATGAAAATAAAAATTAAAAAAAAAAATATATATATATATATATATATATATATATATATATATATATATATATATATATATGAAGACCAACTATACATATATGGTGGGCGCTGGACTTCTGCTGTTATATATTGGGTGGCTAAACTGAGTGGTTTATGCTACTCATATTGGGAGTTTATAATTCCAGGCGGGGCATGGGATTTTTTTAAGGTTATGTAATTAATTTATTGCTGTAATACATATCTTTTCAAGACATCCACTATGTTTATTATACCCAAGGTTTCAACTCTAAATAATCTTAAAGTATACTATATCCTCAAATTAATCTCATACAAGAAAGAAAGGTTTAAATTAACATATAATTCAGGGAAATACAGAGAAAGAAAGAGAAAACTAACTGGTTTTGATTTAATGATCATTACTTTAACTTCTTTGCATAAATAAAATATTTTTTTGAAATGTATTTCAGTTAACATTAATGTTTTAAATAAATAACCCTTGTAAAATAGGACATTTATTTAGATACCTAAATATACGGGTTCATATGAATCCATCGAAATGACATTACATCGACTTGCATTACATCGTCACGGAATCACCGACAGTACAGTTCATCGACAAGTGAAATCATCGACTTACACATCACCGACAAAGGACCCAGAGGGTTGAAGCTCGAACAACACTACCGTACAACCCCGATATCACTTATACACTAGCAAAACATATGACGATGACGTAGCGCTGAGCATAAATCTCCGCGTAACGGAAACACACCGTGCTAAGCACCAGACAAAATGGTGAGCACATACCAGTCTGCCCCGGGTGAGATAGAATGTATCTATCCCACAGTACAGTCGCAAAGAATGAAGCCCATGCTAATCATAGATAATTACCTGTATTACTTGGAGAGGACAAGGGACAGTATCCGGTACTGGGCCTGTAAATATAAATGTACACAGCACTGTAAAGGCAGGGCTGTGACCCACTACCTGCCTGACGGGGATAAACTGCAGAAGTCCGTTCCACACTCGCATTCCGCTGACCTGGGTGAAATGGAGCGGTACGTTGTCTGTAGTGAGTTAAAATGTAGGGCTGGTATGGCGAGGGATACTCCTTCACTTGTGGTAGACGATGCAGTAGCGTCGACATCATTAGCTACCATAGATAGTTTACCAAGCAGAGCTGCAATGTTACAACAGGTGAACCGGGTTAGGAAGCTACGGCGCGGCCCTATGACACAGGCACAGCTAACGCTAGATAACATTGATTTCAGTCAGTTCACTCTCAAAACAGGGATGTTTATACACAAAGTGATGTCAGATAAAGTCACAGACACCACAGTGGTAGCATTTAGTACCACAGATAACCTGCGTGACCTTAGCCACTCAACCATATGGCTAATGGATGGCACGTTTTTTAATAAAGGTGTGAGTATACGGCAGTTATATAGTATACATGGCATACTGCAACATGGAGAGGATATGAAGTTTGCCCCACTTGTTTATGCATTGATGTCGAAAAAGTCGCTTAAAGCATACAACTACCTGTGGAGTTGCATATTCTATTTGTTGACAGCAAATAAGTTCAATGTCGACGTGAAGTATGTGTTGTGCGACTTTGAAATAGCCGCAATGAAGAGTGTGAGGATTAACTTCTCTGAAGTACGGTCTAAGGGCTGCCTGTTCCATTTCGGCCAGAATGTCTGGCGAAAGATACAATGCTTAGGGTTAGCTGGCATATATAACAAGTCACAGCAATTCCAGTTAGCTGTGAAATCACTTGTCGCTTTGGCGTTCCTACCCGAAGATAGGGTGAAGGGTACATTTGAGGAACTGAAGAGTAAATTCCCCAAGGAAGGCAAGGACATTGTGCAGTACTTTGCAGACTGGTACATCTATGGCAAGAAACATAAGTTCCAAACAAGGTTTACGTCTGCCATGCGATTTCCGCCGCTATTCCCTATCAGCTTCTGGAATGTATATGAGTTAAACCAGTTGTGTTTGCCCCGAACCCAGAATAAGGTTGAAGCCTGGCACCGTAGGTTGAAATGTCTACTATGTGATAGGGGTAATGATTTACGGTACCTACTACATACACTGTGTCGTGAACAAAATCGCGTGGACGAGCTGAGGGTACGGTTATCTGCAGGCTGCCCATCATCCCCCAAACGTAGGAAACTGATATACCGTCAGCAGCGGTTCCAGAATCTTATTACTAATATGGGAAGTTACTCTGACATTGAGTTCGTTGAAGGAATAGCTAGATTGTTAAAGATGTAGCTTACATGCCCGCTATGTTAGGTAGTCACTAGATTGCAATTCAGTTAGCTGTAATGTATATACTTTGTTTATTTCAGTGAGCAATTCATTTGCTGTACACCAGCAATTCACTAGGCTCCCGACTACTTGCGTGGAGTGTCTGTACGTTGTTTATTTGGGCGGGCAGTTCACTGAACTGTACACTAGTATGGTGTAGACTCTCCTCGTTTTACATTTACTTTACATATACTTTGGGGAGTGATATCGACATATGTTTATTGTTGCAGACAAGTATATTTAGTATCGTACGTCAATGTGTACGGTTCCGTTTCCTACTCAGTGATATTTCAAAGCGGGATGTCATTGAAATGATTGTCGATGATTTCACTTGTCGATGAACTTTACTGTCGGTGATTCCGTGTCGATGTAATGCAAGTCGATGTAATGACATTTCGATGGATTCATATGAACCCAAATATACATAAATCCAATCTAATTTTTCCTGCAAGAAACACATATTCTGAAAGATGATATATCTAAATTGAACACAAATAAGTTTATAATTTTATCTAGCTCTGAACATTCAAAGAAAAAAAGAGGAGTAGCCATTTTATGGAATAAAACATTACCCATTCCCAAAATAATTAAGACGTATAAAGATGATAAAGGAATGTTTTGTTCAGTCATATTAGAAATAAATAGAAAAATCTTCACTTTGATTAATTTTTACTGGATACTAGGTATAGGAATTAACACAGTTAAGCAGCAGAATAAATGACTCAAACTTAGAGGTATTAATTAAGAAGCTTTATCTTCTACGCAAAGTTCGATTTCTTCCAGTTTTGGATACTGCATGTTTAGAGATGAGATTTATTCTTTATAAGACTTGTGAGCTTATTGTTCTGCCGTATCATCCAGTTTGTTTTATTTACCTTGCTTCGATAGCAGCTATCTTTTTACTTGTATTAATTAATTAATTAAGAAGGACACTAACTTGCAATTCTCCAGTGATTTATACAGAAAGCCTATGTATTGTAACAGCCCTTTGCATTACAATAGTAATCATCCTATACACATCAGAAAAGGTTTGGTCTAAGGCCAATTTATTAGACTAGCACGTATGGTTACTAAGGATGATGAATTTTTTTCTCAGTGTGACAAATTGACTGACATGTTTAGTTCTAGAGATTATCCCTTGATGTTTATTGAGACTATTAAGAATGAAATTTGTAACAGAACACAAAGGGGTAGTATTATGTTGTTGTGTCTTTCGGCTTTTCCCGGTTAGGGGCCACCACAGTGGAAATCCGGTCCACTAATGATTGGCAGTAGATTTTTACGTGCCGAGTTGCCGGCCCTGACGCACAACCTTCAATGAAAGTATGCCCATTCATGCATGTCTCCACACAGAAGACGCTCTAGCTGAGAATCGAACAGGACAACGTCTTACTGTGAGGCGACAACGCTACCGCAGCACCACCACCGCAGTTAATATACATATTTTTAATAATTCTGCAGGTGGACTAGACTCAGGTGTAACTGTAATATAATCTACCCCCACTGAAGCCTATGTGAAGGACTATTCCTGTGCTTTTGTGACTAGATTCTTTGTTGAACACCATTATATTTTTAATATCTTGCAAAAAAATTGGTGTATTTTTCCAGGGCTATGATGGCTTGTTGTAAAAGGTGGGTCACAAACCATGTTTGGTTTTTAAAAAAGGAACATTCATTAAGAGTTTATTGGAAAACAACAGTAGCACTGCCCCTCAGTATAAATTTAAAGGCACTAAAAATGTGGTTTCTGTGCACAGTGCATTTTCATTTTAAGCACTGATAAAATTAAGATTAACCACACTACAATAAAAACAGCAGGGAAGTTCTCCTGTAATTCTCAGGGAGTTGTTTATGCTGCTTTATGTTCAGAGTGTAGGTGTTTCTGTATTGGGAAAACCAAGAGGAAACTTAAACAAAGAATATATGAACACAGCAGGGACATCAGAAATCAAAACTTAAATAGTGCCTTATTTAAACACATACTAAATCATCCAGTGCATAGTTTTAAGTTCTTGGCCATTGAAAAAGTTTCCCAGGACCCTCATGAAGAGCCATGGGAAGATTTCCTTGAATACAGGGAATTATGTTGAGAAGCTAGGCTCAATGCACATGTTTTCCTGGTCTAAATGATGGCTTGAGCCTAAGTAGCCTTCTTAAACTACAATTTTATAATGTTTAATAATAGTTTTTTATTATTATATATGAGTTTTTTTACATTGTCTTTGATGTATTTATGTAATATTATCTGTTACTTAGTTTTTAACAGTAGGTTTGATTTGTCAAAGGTCTTCAGATCCATGTTCTAACTAAGCTGTGTAATTTACATTTTTTTATTGAACTTGTGTTCTGATTTGGTCTTGGTGTCATGTGATGTTCTATTTTTACATTTATAACGTGATTCATTGTTTGAGTCATTTATTCTGATGAAGTCAAATGTTATACGCTGACGAAAGCACTCAACAATAAAGTGATTTTATCCAGCAAGAAAGTTCTTTTTTTCAGGTTTTGTTTTTTGGAACACATTTTTGTCCGGTTCTTGGTTGTGTGTACATTTAAGCAACACCTAAATCAAATAGTTCTTTTCTCCAAAGGAAATATCATAATAGCAGGTGATTTTAATTGTGTTATAAATTAAAGCGAAACAAGTGTTATAGGTAAAAGGAAGATAACATCCCAGGCTAAACATTTAAAAGACTTTATGAATTCATTTCATCTAAATGACATCAATAATCAAGCTGATCCAAAGTCATTACACTTTACTTTTTTTTTCTAATAGACATGGCTCTTAGTCTATAATAGATAGAGTACTAATTTCTAATCAACTAACTAATGACCTAACGAAATCTAAAATTATCTCTTGTCCTTTGTTTGATCATAACTCTATAACTTTTGAATTAATTATTAGTGCAAGTTGCAATGTGCAATTTAGAAGAATACCAGCTTATATTTCTAAATTAAAAGTATTCAAAGAGTTAATAAATAATAAGACCCAAAATTTTATAGAACTAAATACTTCCACAGACACATCAGTCATATATATTTGAAATACCCTAAAAGCATATTTATATGGAAAATAACCAGATGGTATAGTAATAAATGGAAATCCTGGAACAAAGATCTACAGGAGTTACAGAATAAATTAGATAAACTTAAACTTAATAATAAGGACAATCAAGCAAATAAAGACACAAAGGAGGAAATTACATTAAACTATAAATACATAGAAATATTAAATCATAAGACTATGATTTGTTTAGAAAAATACAAATTCTTAGCCTTCTCAGGAGTCCTAAATACTTAAACTTAAAAATATAACTAAAAGACTTAGTAAACAGAGTCACATTATAGAGATATTTTCCATAAAGAAAAAGAGGAAGGTTTTTAACATACAATATATATTAGAAGAATTCAGGGAGTACTTTCATAAAATTAATCACAATACAGTTATTATGGAATTAAAAGGAAAATAAAATAATTTATAAGTAAATATACTAACAAAAATCTTAATAAACAACAAGCAGGCTTACTAGATAAACCTATTCCATTCACTGATATCCAAACTCAAATCAACAAACTTAAATTAAATAAAGCACCGGGGAATGATGGAAACATTCCAGAAATGTATAAAATAATGCCTAAAGTGCTCTTACATTATTACATAATGTCTTTTTAACAGCCCAGAATGAATCCATAAGTCCCCCTTCTTGGAAATGCACTTTTATTTCACCAATACTAAAATCCAATAAAGATCCAACAAATTGCTCCTCATATAGGCCCATCTTTTTATTGAATGTTGACTATAAAATGTTTATGAACATTTATGCTGACAGACTGAAGAAATTTCTCCCAAATTTGATTGATGAAGATCAAACGGGCTTTATAACTAATAGAAATGCATTTGATAATATAAAGAGAACATTAACCCTAATAGATTACTCAAATAGGAAAAAGAAGATTTAACATTAATAAGTTTAGACATAAATTCTGCTTTTGAGTCTAAATTGGGATTACTCGCTATTATTACATAAAAGCTTGAATTTCTTGGATAGTTTTGTAAATTTAATTGCATACCTATATAAAGGAACTCAAGCATATATAAAAATAGGTATATATATCTCACAAAATATTCCAATCTTAAAAGGGTAAACAGGGTTGTCCTCTTTCTCCTTTATTTACCTTAATAATGGAATCATGGGCTAATGTAATAAGAATGAATAAAGACATAGACAGCATTAATTTAAATTCTGATACATCATCTAAAATTCAGCTCTTTGCTGATGATGTCCTCATTACACTAAAAGGGAATAATTATTCTATTACCTCTTTATTTAACTCTATGGATGAGTTTAAAAAAATGTCAGGTCTGGGTTTCAGTGATGATAAAACAAAAACACTTCCCATTTACTCAAATAACAAAAAACTAGAAAAATATCATAAACATATAACACATTCTGATCAAATAACATATTTAGGAATTATATTAGCCAAAGATATTAAAAATATAATACACCTCAACTGCAATAATAGCCTTAAAAATATTTGGTCCCTTAAAACAAATTGAAATAAAATCTTTTTTTATGATGGAAGAAAGACTATCAATAATTAAAATGATAATATTTCCAAAAATACTTTATACCATTCAATCAATTTCATTACTTTCTCCTAAATCAATAACTAAGAAGCTAAATTCAATAATGTTAAGATTTCTTTGGGCTCCAAACAAAGCAAGAGTAGCTTTAAAATATCACTTAAGAAGTTGGTCCAAAGGAGGGATAGCCGTCCCAGACTTGGATCTATGCTCAATCTCGTCTATGATTCAAACAGTATCTCAGCTAGTGGACTCTTTTTGTTCCTCTAAATGGAAAAAATACTGGGAAGTAATACGTTTGGATTTCTTTACTAGGCCTCAACCGTACAAAATAGATATGTTAAACAACCCATTTCTGTGGCTATTAAAAGAGCTCTTGACCACGTGTGTTACACCAAAACATTCAACTAGTTATATTTCAGTTATTGTAAATAATTTTAGAAATTTTATATATAAATATCCAATTTATAAAGAATGATATTTCCTTTATATCATATAGTCTATACACTAGGAATTGTTTCCTCATCTGATCCCAATAAAATATTATTTAAAGAGAAAAAAATAATATAGTGGTATCAGATGATGTCAAATAATGAGATAAAAACTATAGATAATCTGATTCAGAAAATTGGTTAGAAATACAATCATATAGACAATTCCTTTTAAATTAATTTGACTTAATATCTCCTACAATAATCCATACCTGTGTTAATGGATTACCTGGTATTGAATATTCAACATAAAGCTTCATCTAAAGGTAAATTATCACATATTCCTTTTAAATAAATTTGACTTAATATCTCCTACAATTAAAAAAAAATCACAATCCACGAGACCCTTGTCCAGAAGAACACAGCTGCAAGAAGTCCTTAACGCGTTTTTATTGTTATTAGAAGAAAAGCGTTTTCACCACAACTATGTTATGGCTTCATCAGAGGAATAAAACAACCGGGGAAACAACCCCAAAGAAATATTCAAAAGTCAGGAAATGACATCTTGACAACTTCCTGAGACAAAGTTATTACAACGCATTGACATCTATTGTAATTAAAAACGGTGCAAATGCACCCATAACCTTAAAAAATTAATTCATAAAACTGAACTAAAAAATAAAAAATGTGTATATATTCAATCTGCTAAAACTAGTGATACAAAAATCAGAAATCCAGTAAGCAAAACAACGCTCTCTCGGATTAATACATGTCAAAATGTTCAACAATACATTTTTATGCAATGCAGCATGAATATATTTTATAGTGTAAACCCAACATGATTTACTGCAATTCATTGCAAGTTACAAGGATTACAAGGATTTCTTCTAATAACAATAAAAACGTGTTAAGGACTTCTTGCAGCTGTGTTCTTCTGGACAAGGGTCTCGTGGATTGTGATTTTTTTTGGTTTACTTTTTCTTTATTTGATCTCCTACAATTAGAGAATCCATACCTGTGTTAATGGATTACATGGTATTGAATATTCAATATAAAGCTTCATCTAAAGGTAAATTATCACATATTTATAGGATAATAAGAGATGAAATATATAGTTGCCCTGAAATTTTATTGAATTATTTCCTTTCTATTAACAATGAACAACCTAATGATCAAGATAAAAAAATACTGAAATCTGCTGGTAGAACTTCTTCACTTAAATGGAAGTTATACACATGGAAATTTATGTATACATCATTTTATACCCTGCATATAATGAGTAAGATTAACAAAAAGATAACATATATAGCAGATGTAAACTAAAGAAAAATGCTGATTGGGCACATATGTTTTATGATTGTACTGAATTAAAATATTATTGGAAAAATGTTGATAATTTATTACAGGCTATATTTACAGACAACTTTACTATATCTAAATCTATGGTCCTCTTCAGTACACCTATACCTCATTGTGTTCAAAAAATTATACTTCTTTTGATTTGGTCAAGTCTAGCAGTGGCTAGAAAGATTATAACCAGAAATTGGATCTCAGACACTTTTTCCTTTTTTAATGAATTTAAAAATGTTATTTGAAGTTTGTCATTTGCAACTTCTGACAGTTAAATCAAGATCTCCTAGAAAAACGTTTTTGTATAATATGTGGGTTGGTTTGCAGGAATTGTTAAACAAAGAATCTCCCCTGAATTTACTAATCTTCCATGCAGTCTAGCTTAGTCCTGCATGGAAGTGCCCATTTAGGAGCAGGACAGCAGCTCGCCATGCATATTAATAAGGTGCACTGCCAGAGCTCCTAGGCTTACACGGAGCATGTAAAAGGGCAGGGAGCATGTCTGAGAGCAGAGCTCTCAGAATAAACATGCCCTGCAATGTAGAACAGCAGAAAGTGGTAAGAAATGAGTGAGACTGCTCATTGGTGTCCACATATCCTCACCAACAGTCCCCCATGTGTACAACAGCAACAGTATATATAAATTAAATGAAGAATCCCTTTTATTATTTTTTTAAAAAATCCAAGTACAGCTAACCATAGGTGCGTGGGTGTGGCCATCACTCAGCTACGGTTAAAGCAGTTTAAAAGTCTGAAGAGGATAATAAGGAAGATATATGCAAATGAAGTAGCACAGCAATAGTGTAGTGGGCAGACCGTTTGCCTACCAAGTAGGCATTCCCGGTTCAAGTCTCACTGCAGCCCAGTCTATTTTACATGGCAAAGCACGTTCTGACCAATATTTGTGTTGCAAAACCCACTAAATAACATATATTTGTGAACAGGAGTACTGCAGGAAATGCACATGTGAAGTGTCAGTGTCATAATGAATAAGACACTAGTAAGCAGGTTTAAGCACAAATAAGCAGTAATAAGCATATTTAAGCACTAGTAAGTGTGTTTAAGTGTGTTTGTGCGGGGGTAAGCACTGCTTACACAGATTAAGCAATTTAGAAGCTGAATATAAGAAACTGTTACCGGAGGTTAGCAGTGCTTATCTCCACACAAACCTGCTTACAACTGCTTTAAAGTGCCTTAATCGCTCTGTATCCAATGGCCTGTGTTCTGCCCAGCAACAAAACAAATAGCCTCTGCAAGGTTCAAACCCAGGACTCTGCATACCATAGATGAAGTGATTTACCACTATGTCATACCCCATATACAAAAAAAAAACTGATGTTTTCAGAAACATAACATCCAGCCCAGTCATGTAAAAGTACAGAGAATGTATACCAACATCTAGATGTACGTGTGTGTGTAAATATATTAATATCTAAACAGATACAGCATATCTATAAATATAGATATCTATCTCTCTCTCTCTCTATGTATAGATATATATATATATATATATATATATATATATATATATATATATATATATATGTATATATATATATGTGTGTATATATATATATATATATATATATATATATATATATATATATATATATGTAAATAATTAGAAATATATACATACATAAAAATATATATGAACATATATACATGCAAATGCCTACATCGACATATATGTCTACACCTATATGTCTACATATATACAGCAAGTTACATATATGTACGCAGATATATATCTATGTGGGTATATATGGTATATATGGACATAGTTATATATGTAAGCAGATATATATATATATATATATATATATATATATATATATATATATATATATATATCTATATAGGTATATATGGCCACACATCTGTAGATAGCAATGGTAGATTAACAAAAACAAATATGTCCACATGCACTGTTAATGGGGTTGAGACGCCCCAAACAATATACGTCTTGTACGAATAGGCATACCCCCCACAGCCAAACACGTCCGCCCTGCAATACACTACCAAGTGTTACAGTTCCCATAAACCTGACATGACATGGGCACAAGATGTTAACAGTACTACAACCCACCTGTATGATGTCAGGCTGGCACTGGTAACATATCATGTAGTACAGTCTGGCTCCAATAAGAAATGTAAAATGTGGAAGCTATCAACATTCCCAGGATACATATACACAGACACATATATGCAGATACAGATATACATATCTATATATATATATATATATATATATATATATATATATATATATATATATATATATATATAGCTATATATATATATATATATATATATATATATATATATATATATATATATATATATATATATATATATATAGATATATATATATAGATATATATATATATATATATATATATATATATATATAGATATATATATATATTTATTTATGGATCTACTTCATCTGCCCTAACGTCCGATTGACCGTCACCCATTTGCCCGACCTTTCATTTGGCCGACAAGTATTATTGGCAAGTAAATGGGATATGTCCCCTTCCCCACTGCACTTTTGTTTTACTAAGCAATATTAAAGCAAGACTAAACAATATAATATGAAATTAAGTGGGGGGTGTCACCCCCCCCATACCCCTCCTAACTATATATTCTAACTCCAGGGTTGCACTCCAGTGGGGAAGGGGGCATATCCCATTTACTTGCTACTAATACTTGTCAGTCAAATGAAGTGTCGGTCAAATTAAATTTCGGTCATTTGGTGTGGGGCAAATGGGTGTTGGTCAATTGGAAGTTAGGGCTAATGAAGTAGACCCATATATATATATATATATATATATATATATATATATATTTGGGTCTATATTGAATCAGTGAATGCTTAAAAAATCGAACACTGATTCATTGACCCTATGTAAGCGAAAGCTTGCAATCCCGAACACCCGGAACAGCAATTTCTTTTTCCCAGCTGGGCTGGTTTTGGGAGTTTGCCATTTCCTCTTGGAGTTAGTATATTTAAGTAGGGGGTGTGTATATAGTGTTTTAACATTTTTTTTTTTTTTTTGTGGAACAGTAATTTTTTTCCCTGGGAAAAAAAATCGCTATTCTGAGGGTCAATGAATCAGCGTTCGCTTTTTTAAGCATTTGCTGATTCAATATGGACCCTATCTCTCTCTCTCTCTCTCTCTCTCTATATATATATATATATATATATATATATATATATATATAGATATACATGTGACTACACATACACACGCAGAGATATGTACAGTAAGATACATATGTAGAAGGTGCAGACAATATGGAACAGCCACAGTGCCTACAGTTCACACCTGAACAACTGGACTCTGTATGGGCCACCCATACAAATTACAATTGTTGCCTGCAACATATACCCACAGACAGGTCATAGGAAAAAACACCACACACAGGTTTACAGAAATGAAAAACCTTTATCTGTGTACTATTACAGTTCTATATGCCATGTCATATAGCTGTTCAAACACTGACATCCATATAAACAGAGTAATTCAACTGTGAAACAGTTATACTAATACAGTAGTCTTGAAAGGTTAACAACTGTTGCTCTCCAAGCCAAGGCTTTCAGATTGTACAATAGTAAAGATAGACTGGGCCACAGGATACCAAACCATCAACAGCATGTAATGCAGGTGTATAGTTCAGCAGCCTCTATCTACACTCTGTACAAAAATCACTAGGTGGTAAAGACTTTGGTTGACCAAATGGGATATAACTGTTACATAACAAGGCATAACTGACACCATCACATGCACACTGACAAACAGAACAGTCTGTATGGCAGGAGGCAGTAGGCCTGCATTAACCCAATTTATGTGAGTAATGTACATATAGGTGAAGTATATGGTACTGTACATGCGGATACCTTAAGGCAGCTCACCCCTGATACCCCCAAATTTTGTAACAGCCTAGGTCATTTATGGTGCATCCACCCCTAGACTCAATAATTCAGGGCCATATACCACTGTTACATACACTGGCCTCTGGAGTGCCTAAGGGCACACACGTATTGTGTAGGTGAAACACACACATATATGGCCCCAGCCCCACCTTATATGTGGGGGATACAACAGCAGTGGACTGATGACAGCAATGGCAGTCTGATATATACACAGCCCACTACAGAACAACCCCTGACAGCATGTCATATCTGTAAAGCTTGGTATGTAGGTGGAGGACAGGGGCTGAAACACAGGCTTATATGTGGAAAACTGTTGCCAAATACTAAGCAAGTCACTGGTGTTACAGGATAGTCTGTAACATACCCTTAGTCGGGGAATTGAGGTTAGGAACATAAATGGATGTAGCCATGTACTGATTCAACACACATACTGACAGTGAAATATCTGACACAGGACCTGTGTGGTGGACAGATAAAACATGATAGGCACATCTCTGGCCACCAAGAGGATAGGCCCACAGTTGAGAGCTATGCAGACAGACTGCATTCCAAGGTAAAGTAGTATGTACACACACCCTGTAACATCAGTACTATACAAAGCATAATGCAACTCTACTCACATTCTGTCTGTAGTTCTGGAACCTTCTACAAATATGTAGCTGGCGTGAGTGTGTCGGTTCCCCTGGAAGAGGTATTGTTACCTGCTGTGTGTAACACTGATGCCCACACACAGGAAGGATGTCCATCACACAGGAAAGGTAAAGAGACCACACCCACATGATGTAGGGATTTCCAGTAGGTGAGAGAGAGAGAGACAACATATATACATAAGTCCAACAACAGGTGTGTGATGTATTAGAATGTAGTAATACCTGGGCAATCATAATGGGATAGATGAAGTGGAATGAGTTATACGTGCATCAGGTGTTGTGATGATGTTCAGCTAAACAATTGTTATGGACAATAGTGTTTGTCCCTGTGGGTAGTGGGCCATAGCTGTTAACTGTGCAGGTCAACACTGACAGACAAGCTCTAAGCCATCATAGTGTGTGTTGTGTAATGGGAAGTATGTATATGACGTGGCCAATAGCTGGTGGTGGAAGTAATGCCATTATGATGGACATGTGGGAGCCATGGACCACCACTGGCAGCATACACAGGTGAATCTGTAATGTAGCATGCCGGAATGCCATAGGTGTGTAATAGGGTTACCTGCAAACAGGTCCCACATATACCCCACTAATGTCAGGCCATGTCCATATGTGGCACCTGTCTGTTTTGTAGCAAGGCAGAGAGTGCAGCTGTGCAGGAAGGTGTTGTAAGATTGTGGAGCTGATGTCTGAATGTACCCCACATATAGGTATCCATATGTGTACATTTGTCACATATATAATATATAAGGATAAATGTATATCAGCATGTATGTCCAGAATTATACATATACCGATGTGTAGACTTATATATGTGCACATATATATGAATTCACATATATCTACACAAATATAGATATATACCTATATGCACATGTCTACATATGTACAAACACACACATAAACATATATGTATGTAAAGACATGTCCCCTATATCACTACCATAGTGATGTGTGCTATGTGCGAGGCAGCAGCACACACAGCAATACACACAGATATCTACAGCTGGCAGTGTGTGCACCATGGATGGGTATGTCACATGTTAGTCCCTTCATAGCACCACATTGCCCCTGTCTGTGAAGTATGCAATTGAAATATGGGGAAGTATGGCAGATACACACGTGGAAGTGGTCAGGTTTGGTAGATATAGAGGACAGTCTACAGGGGTGGTATTTGACACATGTGGTGGGTAAACACCATGGATGGTGTGTGCGGTCTGTGATGTAGATGCCCCATGGTCCCCAATATGGACACAATGGGAAAAAGGCTTCCACCAACTGCCACTCACAACAGCAGTCCATGTCCTGAAGGTGCCTGTTCTAGAGGCTGAGCAGGAGGAGCATGTTGGCCATTTGAATGTGTACCGGGTGCCTCAGACTGATGTAGCACATCCCTTCTGTGTCTGTGGAACCCGGTATGGAACAGACCCTGGACCTGAGCTCAGGGGACAGGAATTGGTTCCACCTGATGGTATTGCTGTAACAGTACACAAGGCAACCCAGGTTGGCACACACATTTGATGTGGCCAGGTATCCTGGTCAGATGGGTGTGGAGAGGTGGATCAGCTGGCCAATAGAACATATACATGTTATTGTGTCACTGTTATAGAACATTTGTTGGTAGTAATAGTCTACACAATCCCAGTACATGTCCAACAGCATGCATAGATCTCCCCAATAACACAGACTGTCAGATGTGCAGCAATCTCAGAGCAGCCATACCACTGGCATATATGTAACCATAGTGGCCCTGACAATGGCATGCAAGTGAATAGTCTGTAACAGGCCAGCAATGTTAGTGTCCACACAGGGGTCATGGCTACAATCACATAGCAGAAGCTGTGGTACAATACGCAATCTTTCCAAATGATAGTTAAGTTGTAGCCATACCTGATGAGTTGTGTGTACAGTCTGTTGAAGCTGATATGGTGGGGGTGTGACAGAGATCTGCATTACAAGCTGTGGTAACCTTGCCATATGAGTTGCTCAGGCCTGTTTCCATCTTTATGTCTTTTAAGCAAGATGTCACACAGCAGGTTACCTGTGTATTCAGCGGATGAAAATGAGGTCATCAATCAACCACCTGGTACAGCACTACCAGGTTCTCTTTGGCAGGACAACCCATGACCAGCAGGAGTGGAAAGCCCTGTGGAATGATCTAGTTCACAGGGTCAATGATGTCAGCCTGCATAACCACAGTTATGAGCAGGTCCGGCATCATTGCAGCGACCTGCTTCACAATGCCCATCGGCATGCTGCCGCAGTCCTGGGAGATCACCTCACCACAGGGGGGCCATGCCTCCCATCCCCCCCGACATATATGGAGGAGCTCCTGGCCAGCCTCATGGCACCTGTCCATCCAGAACACCAACAACCACTGGATTCCTTCATGGAGGTGGGTGTCACCCACACACCAGCTGCGGACTATGCAGGTAAGGACACAGGGCACATAGTAGACCACTGTTGTGTAAATATCCACAGTGGTACAGGTGCATCATGCATATCTGATATATCATAGATATATTGTGTTGCTGCATTGAAGTGATAGACAGATATCCAGATGTGGCAGTATTGTGGGAATTTACCATTGATGTATGGTAGCACTGCACCCAGCCTGTAGCAGTGCCGTAGGTGTGGCCACTGACATTGCACCTCTCACCCTCTTATGTACGTCCCTCCAGAGTAACAACAAGGCAGCAGCCTGTAGCTGGTGAGTATGTCTTATGTAGATGCATGCCAACACACCGGACATGTAATGGTGATGGTATATTCCATGCACACATCTAACACACCTACCCTGAATGCATGCGAACATGTGCATGTATTGTTGCTGTGAAATGCATGGTCTCACAGGGGTGACCAGGATGGGGTATTGAAGGGGTATGTCACACATCTGCATGACAACTAACATCCTGTTATTGCGGAATGTGTCCACAGGGAGTAACATACTGTTGGTAGACATGGTCTACAGTAGTGGTATGTTCTAAACAGCACCCATATACAGTGCAACACCAGTGTATATACCTGTAGGACAATGCCAACTGCTGCAGAGATGCACTATGGCATAAGGCATTACATTAGTCCACATTATCAGCTGGGTCTAAGCTGCAACATGTGGTGTTCAGTGTATGGGACACTGCAAGGTGACACACATGTGTAGGGCTTACCTATCATGCATCTGCATAAAAGCTTAGGGAGGGGGATCTCAGCATGACACACCAGTGCACTGCAGCAGGGATCCTAAGGATTGTAAGAATGGCTCTATCTGCATATAGTCAGGTAAAGGACCTGTCACAGCCATAACCCTACCCACACTGCAATAGAGATGGCATTGTGTGAACACCATGTGATGTGCACATGAGTAGACCTTGCAATCATGCAGAATAGGGGGACATGTGTAGGGTAGACTGAACATACACTGGCAATTACAGAAGGCCCATGCTAGTATACCCCTGCCATGAGCAGTGACCACTTGTGTACACACAACAAGAGGTGTGATAAACCATCATGATAAGGGTGTGCACACATATACCCACATGGTGTGTATGCATTGCAGTCAGCAGCAGCACACCTAACACAATCTGTAGACACTGCATGTGAAAGTACAGGACATATATTACATACCTGGCTTGTGTACTGCTAAGAAATGCAGTGCTGTGGTCCTATGGCAGATCAAGAATGTGTGTGTAAAATCAATAAAGGTGTGTACACCTCCCATAGCCATGGTATGCTCTGATGGTTGTCAGTATAAGAATTTCTGCAGTGGTCATACATGGTCTGTTGATGTTGACAGCTGTAAATCAGGCATCAGGCATTCACCAATGACAACAGTCCACATATCATCCCAGGTATGTGTTGCTGAAACACATAGGGGCTGTGAGAGGTACAGCTGACATAATTGACACAGTACTACACATTTCGCAATGGGTGAACACCTGTGAGTTGTGTTGCACAGTACATGGCAGGGTGCAGAACAGGTGCACAGCAATACTGTGTACATGGGTGCAGTGGCATCTAGGGGAAGGGGCATCACCTAGTCACAGCACATGCATCATGCACATGCATACTGTTGCTAGCATGGATGGACTATAGCTGAATTGCATGCTGTTCTGCACCATATGTTCTGCATGTTGGCAGATGGGTAATAGGAGGACTGTGTGCACGATCATTGTGCAACCTCACCTGTATGTGTGTGTATGTGTGTGTGTGCATCCTGGTGGTTAGTTAGCTTGCCTGCAGGGTTACTCTGGTGAACTGGTGGAAGGTGGATACATGTATGATGCGTGTGTGCATGTGTGTGTGTTTGTGTGTGTGTGGCCATGTATGCACATGTGTGATTCTGGTGTGTTCATATGGCTGTACCCCCCTTGGGACAGTGCAGTACATGGACATGGACTGCCACATAACACACCAGGAATACCTGTCATGTAATCACAGGACAGCAAATAGGATAATATGGTCTGTAGCATGGAGCAGGCATCCAGAGGAAAGGTAGACTCCAGGTACACACTTAATATTGCAGTCAGCAGAGAGGTCACCTACAACCCACATATGCAGCTCTACAGATGTACTGGGGAAGTAATAGTCAACACCAGAGAGTGTATCCAAATATTACAGTTGACACATGATGGGCTGACAGAGCAGCATATCTGGCATGTACTGAGCATTATATACACATGACACACCAGTGGGAGCTATTATGGATACAACATAGTAGCCCACACATTTAGGGGCCATGCACATAATTCCAGCCATACAGAGGGTGCATACCAAATGACAGCATTGAGGCCATATAAATTCACTACACACAGGTCAGGCAGGTAAAGTAGCAACAAGCCTTGTGTTGTGGCCACTTGCATGGGCATTTAGAGGACTGTGATGTTAATGAGTGGTATCAATGTGTGTACGTTAACAAGTGTGATGCAGGATGGGGTAACAAATGAACATATACGTGGGACTGTCTGTAAAGCCATGGAAAGGTAGTTATTATGGAGATGTGTGTGTGTGTGTGTGTGTGTGTGTGTGTGTGTGTGTGTGTGTGTGTGTGTGTGTGTGTGTGTGTGTGTGTGTGTGTGTGTGTGTGTGTGTGTGTGTGTGTGTGTGTGTGTGTGTGTGTGTGCGTGTGTGCGTGTGTGCGTGTGTGCGTGTGTGTGTGCGTGTGTGTGTGTCTGCATGTGTGTACTGTTAAGCAATGCTGTACAGGTTTTAAAGTGCATTTATTGTTTTCTCCCACAGGTGTTGAGGTGGATTAAGGTCCCTCCTGCATCCAATGTGATGTAGGTGTCCATACAGGCACCGATGATGATGATGATGATAATAATGTTGAGGCACAGGTGGGGTTGTCAGGGGCCTACACTGCCCCAACATTTGGCATCCCCCTTTTAGCCACCCCACCCCCACACACAGTCACAGTGCCTATACACACCCCATCACCAGTGGCCATAGCAGAGGGACAGTTGGCATTCAGTGGCAGTGCACAGAAAAGTGTGGTAACCATACCTACTGTGTCCAATCACATTAGGCATATCCAGATGTCCAGCAGGCTGCCACATAGGCTGATGTCCAAGGGTGCTCATGGTAGGGCATCTGGACATCATGCCCCTGGCATAGGCGACATAGCTGCAACCAGCAGAAGTAGGTTTCATGCTGTAATGGTGGTGCAGGCATGTATTGAGCGTACACCGGACAGGGCCTTAGGCTGCAGAAGGCTGCACTTGCATCTGTAAGAGAAAACCTCTGTGAACTGTCAGTTGCCAGCTGTGCCTCTACCGAGCAAGTGGATAGATGACATGATGAGATGATGGCCCTTATCAGCCGTGGTGTGTCCATACTTCAACTTGTGGTGGGGATGCGGTGACACCCGCATGTACATGGGCCAACAACACCAACAGCTGGCAGTCAACATGGGCATGCTAGGACACCAAGGGGCTCCCGTAGTGGCAGTAGCAGCTCCGGCAGCACAGGGGAGTGCTATCCACACCACACCACACCCTGTGCATATGATGATATCTGTACCCCATCCCTGTCATCCATACCATTGATGCAGGGACAGGCTAATATGGTTCTGATGCACACTGTGACTGTACACCAGTGCACCACAGTCCTGCAGTGTAACATATTGTAGGGAGTAGAGTGTGAGGCATATTTGGTAGGTAGTGTAGCCATCCAGCAATGAAGCCTTCTAGCTGTTAGTAACACTGCTTGATTGTGATCTCTAAAATGTTATCCATGTGTGTTGTAGGTGTACATGTGTCAGCACGACGATGGTCTGCAGTCATATTGCACAACAGGGTATGTCACTGTGCTAACACCATGGCAGTGACATATCTGAGGTACAGTCAAACACATTTCACAGGTTACTATACCGGGTATTGCCTGTGCCACATGGACAGGTGGTCCGCTGAGGCATGTATACCCTGCAACCTGATGTAGACCCATCCACATACATGCAAACTGTTATTTCCCACCAATGGGACTAGACCCCTACCTAGCAAAGTCGTGATACTGACATGTGTGGCTTACATTGCACAAAAACTGCCTTAACCACTCTGTATCCAACAGCCCTTGTTCTGCCCAGCAACAAAATGAACAGCCCTTGCAGGTCTTGAACTCAAAACTGAAGTCACAGCACTTAACCACTACTGTGACAGCTGTTGTTTTAGCAATATAGCTGTCATTACACATATTGAGTAGTATTGACCAATTGCCTTTACTTCCTAGATTGTGTAGTCCTTGTTGTTAATATGACTGTTGCATCACATGTGCTGTTTTATCATAATGTACACATAGCAGATACATATGGTGAAATACATGTGGGAGGGTATACACAACCGTGACATTTACTCATGACATGAATATGGTTGTATACATATCATAGGTCTATAGTTGTCTACATGTACATACACATGTATACTTATACATATGTCTGTATATACATCTGTATAGTGCTACATATATATGATATATATGGCCATGTGTACATCTCTTCGTATGCACATATGTATACATATCTATGCATATATGTATATACATATGTGTATATATAGGTATACGTATATGTACATATAGATATGTGCATATATAGCTATATATGTATGTACATCCTATGTATACATATATGCCTAATTATGTTTATACATATATATATATATATATATATATTGTGTATATATATATATATGTATATATATATATATGTATATATATATATATATATATATATATATATATATATATATATATAAAACAATATGTGCATACATATCTATTCTGATATACCTACTACTGTCGATATTTCTGTAGATATCCATACATATATGTGCATATGTATCACTACCTGTATATGTGTAGACATGTATTGCTCTGTATATCTATATATCTGGGTGTGTATATGTATATCTATGTACATATACATAGCCATCTATATATGTCACTATGTATATGTGTAATCATATGTATATAGATATCTGGATAATTATATGTACATATATTTTCACCATATGTCCTGGACATAGAGTGTAGCCCTACCCCAGCCCCTATAGTCCCAACTTCATAGTGCAAGGGGATGTCAGGTATGTATAGCAGGTATATTAGTAGACTATTGCTACTGTAATTGGGATTGTCTACACAGACATGGTATGTGTAGGAGGTCACATCTGCTTTCCACATGTGTGCCATTGGCTACTGACAGACATCCTAAGGACATCATAGTAAAGTACCACTGCCAGCACATAATGCCCCTGTGCACTGCAGCAGAGATATTGGCCAATATATGTGGACATTCTGAAACACTCTGCACAGTCCAGAGGTATATACAGAACCCCTTAGTGCAAAACATGTGTACCATGCCTGACATTATGGATGTTAACAGCCATGTAGATGGGTATAACACATAACGACTGGTATACATATGCCACCATAGGTTATGCATTCACACACCCATGTCTGGCCTGACACATAATAACCACTGGTACAGGGATACCATGGCCACATACTACCCACTAGAGGTGACATATATCTGTACAGCATCCCACTGCTCTGTCTGACATACATGACTGTTAAGGGAGGCCCAGCAGCAGTACAGCTGGCAAGTATCTGCACATGACATCTCAGTGGGTAAGTACACTAAGCTGCTAGGCATGTAACAATGCAATGTGCAGGCTACAGGCAGACTGGCTCAACACTAGCCTACATTTCCCATGGGGGAATGCACATGTACCTGCATATATAGCAGGCTCTGCAGGCATGTCACAGCACAGGGTAAGATACACCTGTGTGAAAGTGCATAACCACAACCAGTGTGAACACAGCCATAGCCACATATGGTAAGCTAGCATAATATTGCAGTATATGGACTGTTCAACACCATTCTCATATGTACTGCTACACGGTTTGGTCTGCTGGCTGTCTGTGGTATGGGACATGTGTGTATATGGCCCTACAAACATGTAAGCCAATACAGCAACATACAGTGGAGTAGCATGTATCATCAGATAGGAAGAAACCTATAGCAATGACAACTACCACAGTCTGTACACAGGCTAAAGTACATATTAACAATACACACACTGTCGACATTCACCATAGGTACACAGACCGCAGTACTGTACAAACAACCACGGGATATCTAGGTTATGTCATCAAATATAACCCCTACGGTACATAACACGTGTAGCAGTCTATCTCACTGGCTTTTTATCAGATATGATGACACTAATGATGGTGTAGAGCACATATGCACTTCTTAATGCATGACATATGTACAAAGGTTGACAGAGTTGTGGCTGGAAGCACATACACAGGGATAATATTGACATGTTGCTATGATAATCTCATACATTTACTGTTGTAACAGGGTTTGTTGCAACATATGTCCTATGAGGGATATGAAGTCAGTAACTGTCACGGCTTTCACCATCTACAGACTGCAATCCTCACACTACCTTCTGATGTTCACAGATGCATGCTCTGTGGGTAACACATGAAACCAAGGGCACAACATGCTGCCCAGTCTGCAGATGACCCTACAGATGGGAATTCCTCATAAACTTAGAACTGACATGGCAGGTATTAAAACATGTAGGACAGCCATATCCACACACACACTGTTAAACCAACATTACTCCACATGCAGTATAGCAGCACTTACAGTCTGTAGTCAGTTCAGGCAGATCCCCATCCTGTGTGTTGCCCTGTTTCCACAGTGTGTGCTGTTAGAGGTAAATCCCCAATCCATCTGAGATACTGTTTGCCAAACAACAGATCTAGTTCCTGCTCACAGTGAAAGAAAAGGGCCAACACCACCATGATGTTCCTAGATATTGGAGTGTGTTTCCATGCAATTGGCTATGGTAATGTTACCACAGCTGTTACACATGCAGTCAGCTAGGGGAGGGCTGCAATTCATGCAGAGGCCATCAGCTGATCATGAGTATCACTTAAAATACACATGCTGCTGCCAAAGCAAAGCAGGTGTATGTCTACACATCCACCAGAGAGGGAGTTAAAGAGGCAGACAGAGGCAAAGACAAGTCAAGGAGGGGTGGGAGAGTAAAACCTAAGAATGTTTGTGTCACAGACCTACCAGCACAGGGTATTAAACCCCTGATTACTATGAAGTGCTATCACATTTCTATGCAGTTATTGGATGCGCCACATAGGTTACATGTTGTGGAGCCCTCAGAACATATATGTGATGGTGAGTGACATCTGCAACAGGAATATGGTAGCTATACGGTAGGTGATGTACACATGCCTGTCTGCATGTACAGGTGCCAGTGTCAACACAGCCAAATTCTCACAGGGATGCACACACATTGACACACTTGGCAGGGCCAGGAATACAACCCAGCACTAGTGAGATTTCCACAACACATTACTGTGCAGGTATCACATACAGCACAGGGGTCATACAGAGGTGATATGGGCAAAGGGTATGGGGAGGTGTCTGACATCAGACAGCATGCTTCAGTATGCCCATGGGGGTTGTAGTGAGTGTGGATGTGATCATACGCATCATAAAACACACACACAAACACACAGGGTGCCAGTACTGACATGCATGGGTGCATTTCTGCACGGATGTGTGGTGCCGACTGTGCCAGATGGCTATACAAGGCTATGTGATGGGTATACCTTGGCATCAGGCCACATGACAATGGTCATCTCTGTGACTCAGGGCTGTAGTGTCTGCATTTGCTCACACAGGTGGGTATTGTATCCCCATCCAGTCACCTGGGTGACTACTGTGTGTGGCCAATGCTGTGCATCACTTGCCATGTATGTGTTCCTTAGTCCATGATATGGATGGTGTCTGGGATGTGCACACCTCCCACATACATGCACAGTGACATGTGGAAATGTACCTGGGGTGTCTGGCCCATGTGTACACAGATTATCATCAGATGTGCCAGTCTTGGCCACCTGTGGCAGGAACTGGTAATGGACCACAGGTTTGCCATGCACCTACATTGATAGCATGCTAACAGCATTCCCTGTTGTCAGTGGCATCTGTCCATACAGGGTATGTTTTCAGGCATGGTATGTCCTTTGTGGGTCACATGTGATGGCACCACAGGTGTTTAGTGGGAACATGGGGAAGGTGCACTGTCTTGCATGTACATGCCTATTGGACAGATGGACAGGGTGCTATGCCCTCTGTAGCCCACTGCAATCACTCCATAGTTACTATCAGTGGCCAATATGCAGTGCACTACTCATATATTGGCTGTTGCCTAGGCATGTGTGTGTGCGTGTATGGGACATGGGTTGAGAGTATGCTCTGGGTAATACTGGGGTTGCTAACTGTGATTGTCTGGCCTTGATGTCATATATTGTCTGGCCTTGATGTCATATATGGGTATGGATTTGCACCACAGCTTCTCAGCTATTTCACATGTGTTATCCCTGTATGGTGAACACTGTGATATATATACTAGGGCCACCACATAAGAAATTTGCAAAACTCACTGCACATTGGGCCCAGGTATCACACACTCTCACCCATCTCCACAAAGGATATAAGTTATATGCACACACACACCTGTCATGTCTGGGAGTAGAACTCCTACCTAACTAGTTTATTACACTACGCAGTTATAGTACGTGCCAAGGAGATTACTGGAGTACTTTTTCCCCAAACGTGTATATCACATTGACTGACATTAGCAGGATTGGCAAAGTAGGACATTTGCCTTGTAGTGAGTGTGGCTAGGCTAAAATGCATTGCTCTCTCGACAGACAGTGACACACACGCAAACTATCCACAACCGACATGTGTGGGTATAGAACTCCTAACAGAGGCCAATATCATACTTCAGCATGGAGCTATTATAGGATGCACTATTGGAGACCTTCTTTCCCAAAGGTGTATTTCACAATGAATGACATCAGCAGGATTGCCAAAGTAGGGCATTCGAAATGTGTTGAGTGTGGCTATCCTAAAATGCATTGCTCCATGCACAGACATTGAAACACACACAAAACATCCACAACTGACATGTGTGGGTATAGAACCCTTAACAGAGGTCCATATCACACTACAGCATGGAGCTGTTATAGGACGCACCATGTGGATTACTGGAGAATTCTTTTCCCAAAGCTGTATTTTACAATGAATGACATCAGCAGGATTGCCAAAGTAGGGCATTTGATATGTACTGAGTGTGACTAGCCTAAAATGCATTGCTCCCTGCACAGACATTGAAACACACAAAACATCAGCAACTGCCATGTGTGGGCATAGAACCCCTAATAGAGGTCTATATCATACTACAGCATGGAGCTGTTATGGGACACACCACATGGATTATCAACGAACTCCTTCCCCAAAGGTGCATTTCACAATGAATGACATCAGTAGGATTGCCAAATAAGGGCATTTGAAATGTACTGAGTGTGATTAGCCTAAAATGCATTGGCTCCTACACAGATGTTGAAACACACACAAAGCATCCAGAACTGCCATGGATGGGTATAGAACCCTACCAGAGGTCTATATCACACTACAGCAGTATGCAGTTACAAGACACAGTACAGCAATTACTGGGTAACATCCTTTCCAGAACTGTATTTCTAGGGGGATGACATCAGCAGCCTTGCCAAAGATGAGCATTTGAATTGTAGGGAGTGTGACTACCCAAAAAGCTTTGTTCTCTACATAGACAGACACACACGCATACTTGCCATGTCTGGGATTAGAACAGCTACCTAACTAATTTATCAAACTAAAACAGTACACAGTCACAGGACACACTCTGGAGATTAGTGGGCTACAGCTTCCCATAGGTGTATTTCTAGGTGGATGACATCAGCAGCCTTGCCAAAGATGAGCATTTGAATTGTAGGTAGTGTGACTACACTAAAAAGCATTGCTCTCTACATAGACACACACTTGCCATGTCTGGGATTAGAACAGCTACCTAACTAATTTATTACACTGCAGCAATACGCAGTTACAGGATGCATGATGGAGATTACTGGACTATGGCTTCCTAGAGGTGTATTTCTAGGTGGATGACATCATCAGCCTTGCCAAAGATGAGCATTTGAATTGTAGGGAGTGTGAGTACCCTAAAAATCCTTATTTTCTACACAGACAGACACACACATGCTATGTTTGGGATTAGAGCAGCTAACTAACTAATTTATCACACTACAGCAGTGCGCAGTTATAGGACACGCTACAGCTGCCCACAGGTGTATTACTAGGTGGATGACATCAGCAGCCTTGCCAAAGTTGAGCATTTGAATTGTAGGGAGTGTGACTACCCTATAAAGCATTGCTCTCAACACAGACACATGTCATGTCTGGGAAATGAACTCCAACCTAATTATTTTATCATACCACAGCAGTACAAAGTTATGGTATGCGTCACAGAAATTACTGAATTACAGCTCTCCCAAGGGTGTATTTCACAGTGGATGACCGCAGGCTTGTTATAGTAGGGCTATGGGGATGGCAGTGTGTGTGCATGGACCATAACCCATTAATTTAGAGGTTGACATGCCACATGCAGGCACACACAGGGTCATATTTCCCAGGTACGTGTATACAGCTGCTAGATGACTACTTCATTGTACAGTCATGTTTCACAGCTAGTACATACACCAATATTCTGTAATGCTGACAGATATTGATGGCTAGTATCTGCAGTAAGTGACATCTGAACCTCATGTTGTTGGGGCCCTTTAGCTGTGTGCTGGGTGGGACAGGACTGGATGGCTTCTTGTCACCGTCATCCTCTTCCACACATCTACATACATCTACCTTTGGCTTATTATAGTGTGTTGATCTTACATATATGTTTGTATTCTTATCCACTGTGTGTGCAAGGCATGCATGGTGCATACTGATGAGTGTCTGCACTAACAACTGCAAATGCCAGATATGTCTGGTCCACTGGTGTTTGCAGACATGGCCTTCATGTGTTTTAAGTGTGTTGCATGCCAGTATGACCTTTCAGTATGTTGTTGACTGACATTGCCTTCATTTCTCTGTGTGTGAGCATGCCCAGTATGGCCTTCTGTATTTAATGTGTGGATCGAGTCCAGGTAGTTTGCACTGCAGTGCTGACCTTGGTGTTGTACACCGACAGGTGGCATGCTGTTTCTGCAGGGTATCCATCAAGCATTTGGCATTGACTGATCCTACATTTCGGCATAGGATGGGGGGGGCTCAGCCAACTATTTCTACATTTCTACACAGGGTTGGGGGGCACACCTGACTGTTATTACATTACTACGTAGGCTGGGGGGGAGGGCTCACCTGACTATTTCTACATTTTTACACAGGATGGAGGGGCACACCTGACTGTTATTACATTACTACATGGGGGGGCACACCTGTCTATTTCTACATTTCTACACAAGATTGGGGGGCACACCTGACTGTTATTACATTCCTATGTAGGGTTGGGGGGGCTCACCTGACTATTTCTACGTTGCTACACAGGGCTGAGGGGGGCACACCTGACTGTTATTACATTACTATGTAGGGTGGGGAGGGGGCTCATCTGACTATTTCTATATTTCTACACAGGATGGGGGGGCACACCTGACTGTTATTACATTACTACATGGGGGGGGGCACATCTGTCTATTTCTACAGTTCTACACAGGATTGGGGGGGCAGACCTGACTGTTATTACATTACTATGTAGGATGTGAGGGGCACACGGAACACTTGTACACATTTACTATGACTGTACTGGTATGTCAGGTACTCCATTTCATTCTGTATTGTTAACTATCATGCTGACTAGAGGCATACCAGTGTACTACAGATCGTGGCTTTGATTGCCCTACATATTATTGTCTGACTTCCTACCCTTCAGAGCTAACATCCCACTGCCTGCCCTGTTGTAGTATGTCTGTGCAGGCCTGGGTGGGGGGGAGGTTAACCATAGCCACCATTCCAGGAGTCATGGCACAGGCTCTGTTTCAGTTTGTCTACACCTGTCCTGCTGGCTGAGACTGTTGTTGGGTATGTGAACTGCCCTGACTGGCATGTGTGGGTCATATGGACACACATGTCGGTCAGCACATTTCTTGCACTGGGTTTTGTCACCCTGTGTAATACTGGCTACTATGGTGACTATAGTATGTGTTACAGATGTCATAGTGCCACTGTGGTTGTCTACTGTCTGCTGCCATAACATTCAGCCACCCAGTTCCCTTGCATGTTCACATCCATACAATAGATACAGGTAATGACACATTCTACTCCATTTGGCAATTGGTAGGTTGATTGACTTACCTTGAGGGTGTGCCAGACTTGTGGATTATGCTGGAGGGCTGCCTATGTCAAATGCACATAGTACACTCCCTATACATGGTTGAGCACAGGTAGTGTTATGACTGGAATCCCTTTTACTGTATGTGCAAGTTAGAGAGAGGTGTCATTCCCTGGGTCCCCACTGTGTCAGTGTATGTGCTATGCATTATCCCTTTGCCACAGCCTCAGCATACTGGGCATGCCTCCATCTGCCTACTGGGGCAGGCTCAGGTTGTTCCTAGTCTAGGTCACTCTGTGCCTGTGCAGATCTTGGCATTGGTGGGGGGCTGTATGGCCCTGCCCCATGCTGTTCCTGCTGCAGCTGTTTCCACAGGATCATATTGTGTAGCATAGCACATACAATTTGGGTACATGTAGCTGGTGAGTACTGCAAGGCTCCACCAGATGTGTTCAGACACCGGAACTGTGACCTGAGCATCCCAAACACATGCTCTAGTATAAGTCTGGTCTGTGCGTGTGCCTCATTATAGCATTCTTGTTTGGGTGTGTGTGCATTTCTGATGGGTGTAATCAGCCATGGCTCCAGTGTGTAACCAGCATCCCTCACTAGGTGACTATAGGGGATGTCCCCATTGGCCAATCTCAGGTACAGCTGCGTCAGATGCCATATGTGGAAATCATCATAGCTTCCAAGTCAGCCAGCACATACATTCCTTATAATGCCCTGGGCATCACATATGACCTGGCAGTTGATGGAGGGGATGCCCTTGCGGTTGATGTAGGCCCTACACTGATTACTGGGTGGTACTTTTGATGCATATGTTTGTGCAGTCTATAGCACCCACTACCTCAGGGTATTCTGCTATTTGATGGAAGACATGCATATTGCTGGTCAACACCTCATGGGTGTTGAGAAAATGTATGTGCTCACTGGCATGTGCTGACATGGCATCCAGGAACTGGTGGAATACTCTGGATCCTGATGCCTATGAGATCCCCATGATATCTCCAGTTGAGGTTTGGGAGGTACCTGTGGCTAGTATTCCTAGGCCTACACATACCTTGGTATCCTCTGGGATGAGTTTCCCTTGGTCAATTTGGTGTGTCAGGTGTGGCTGGCACAGCTCAACAATTTGCTGTAGGATGTCTCTGTCCACCCTATAGCACTCCACTATCTCCAGCTCATGTAGCCCATGGTAGGTTACCCTGGGTCTGTACACTCTTCTCCATCTCCTCACTGTGTGTTGATCGGCAGCATTCACATCCTCACCACCCTCAGCCTCTTGCACATGTTGTTCTATGTTGCCTGCTGCAGCCCTTCTCATTTTGTAGGTTTGTTTGTTAAAATGTCCCCGCTTGTATACACTGGTGGTATAGAGTGTGGGAAAAACCAGAGGGGAAGGTGTTTGCTTAGTTTATAGTACATTTCACCTGTCAGCTATGTTAGTTCCCCTTGATTACCTTCCTACTGTTGTTTTCCCTTCCCATTGCCTTCCTGTTTAAGCCCATGTGTGCGCTGCGCAGAGTGCTCACATGTGCACATTGCTGCTATTTCCTGGTTGAACTTATTTTTTTCTTCCTGTAAAACCCAGTGCATGGTGCGCACACCCGCTTAGGCGTTGTGAAGAGTACAAAGCAAGTTTAGACACAACCCCTACCTTAGCTGTGCTAAGCTAGGAGCAAACGTGAGCCACAGGGCTCCAATCCACTTACAGTATGCCTGACATACCCCCCATGATGTCATCTAACTCCTAGGCTTGCACCAAGCTATTCCTGTTCTTACACTGTTGGGACCTGACTCACATGCTGGGGAAAACTAGGATTCACTATCCTTCCCTTCATTTGCATAGGATTGCCTGCTAATGCATAGTTACATGTCTCACACTGAGCCTCCCCCCTTAGCAACCACTACTCACTGGCCAGGTTGTCTTCTGCCTGCCACTGACTTGCACGGCAGAATAGTGATTTTTAGTTAGACTGCTTATTTTAGGTTTATTTTATTATCCCCCCAATCCCGTTTGCGCACCACTGCCCTACATTTAAACAGCCAAGATTGGCTAAAAAAAATAAAAGTTGATTTTTGTATTTTTTGTTTTGTTTGCAATGCCAGTGGCCTTATATGTGGCCATTGGCATGCTTACTACATGATATGCAGTCTTTATTTGGGGCTGTCATAACTCCGTTTTGGAATTTGCAGAAATGTACTCGGTTACTAACAGAGTACATTTCTACAGATAGCACTAGTCCTGCACGGACTGTTGCAAGCTTCCTGGATTGCAAAATCACCTAATTTGAATAGATTTCTCCTGCAAATGGGATGATTTGCATACCAGGGCTTAGTCCATGCAGGATTAGTGCAGAAGCGTTCATGCACGCCCCTGCAGGCTGTTCCTGGATCGCACGGCAGACATATTGCCTGCTTGAGCTCCTGCACCGATCTTGCACTCCATGCAAGCTTTTGAGAATCCGGAGACCTATCATTACATGAAACATTAATATTTACATCTGTTATGGAAACACATATATGTGGATGTCTTTGTATATACTTTAGTTATGTTGTGTTTGTTATACATTTATTCTCAATCTATCGTTAACATTATGTAATAATTAGTATGCTTATCTTGTTTGTTTGTAAAAACTAATAAAGTTGTTTTAAAAAAAACTAAGCATATGAGGTTTGGGAGAAATAGTTTGATTGGGAAATATTTAATACAGCACACAGTGATTGAAACTTTAGATTCATTTAAGGAACTGAGTATATGGCAAGATCCAGATTTGAGTTTTTCTAATCATATCAACAATTTAGTTAATGATAACTTTAAAACCGTAACCTGTAAAAAAGATTTATAAAGTTTAGGAAATCAGAAAAAAATTGAATAATTGTAAGTTTTATTATACCCAAAATATAGAATTGAATAATAATGAAATGAAAACCTTACAAAAAAAAAACTAGCATGAGTAAATGGGAATGAGTACAGCAGAAATATACCAAGGGCATCCATGGATGTGAAAGTTTAAGTTATTATGAAAGATTAAAATATCTGCACTTATACAGTGCTTTATATAGATATTTCAGATAAGACTTTATTCAGGTGTATATGGAATTTGAAGACAATCACCCCTGTAAATGTTTGTGGTTGTCTAAGAGTAGTACAGAAACATCAAACAACCCATGTAGAAGAGAACTCAGGCAAGAAATGTGAGAAATGCATAAATATAGTTGCAAGTATTGAAAACTTCTGGAAGAACCTCATGTTGATCAGGAACAAACACATGAATGGTTAAGGAGAGGCAAATTCAAACCAAGAGATGAAAGGTTTATATTGCTGGCCCAAGATAGTGGACCATGTACACACTGGTTTACAAAGTCCATTGAACATGTGGAAGAAACAGATAAATGTAGGTTTTGTAAAACTGAATTGGAAACAGTGGCACACCTCATTGCTAGTTGTGACATACTAATGGCAGAAGGACTGTATACTGAAAGGCATAATAATGTGGCAAGACTGTTGAACTGGGGATTGTGCAAACATTATGGTATTGAAGTGGCTGAAAACATTGGATTGGAAACATGATCCACAAAGCATAGCAAAAAATGATGAAGTTTACATCACATGGGATCACCCATTGCCAACAGTTCAAAAGATAGATGCTAGACAGTGTCTTGCATACAGGGAGACACAAAGTCATAAAATATCAGGATCTGCAGGCAGAAATGAGATCAATGTGGAAGAAAGATACCCAGATAGTTCCAATAGTAAGTAGGAGCAACAGGTCTTACAAAAAAGAATTTACAATCGTATTTAGATATGTTACCAATACATGTAGATATGTTACCGATACATGTAACCGAGAATGCCGCGGTGATATGGCAGTAGCGTTGTTACCTCACAGCAAGAGGTTCTCCCATTTGATTCTCTGCTTGGCTTGGTAGTGCCTTCTTTGTGGAGTCTGCATGTCCTCCCCGTGGTTGGGTAGCGTTCGAAAGACATGCGTGCGTAAATGGGCGTGCCTTCGTTGAAGGTTGGGCATCAAGCTGGTACTTCGGCGTTTCATAAAAATCTACTGCCAATCATTAGCAGACTGGAGTTCCGCTGTGGTGACCCCTTACCGGGAAAAGTCGAAAAACAAACAACAACAACAACCAATACATGTAACCCTGTATGAAGTTGCAGAAGGAGTCATTACTGGGCACATTGTGAGTGCTGCGAAGAGCACTTTTGCTGACATCAAAGATTGAAACAATAATAATTCCATGAACTTTAATCGTACTTTGACTTAGGAATGGGGTCCATTCCCATCATGGTATTAGAAACCCAAAAGACTTGGAGAAATTAAAAAAGAAGAAAAGTCAATTATAGCAATAGAAGAACAGGGTAATAAAAGAAAGTCATATGGAACAAAGGATCAGTTATTGTTAAATAAAGTCATAGTGAACTGTAAAAAGGGGAAGAATCTAAGTATGGCATGGATAGACTACAAAAAAAAACATTTGATAGTATCCCACATTCATGGATAAAAGAGTGCTTAAAATGTATAAGATACACCCGACATTGATAAACTATATCACAGCAAACATGAAACAGTGACAAACCACTTTGCAGTTAAGTCATGATAAAAGACAAATTATTATCCCAGGGATAAAAATCCAAAGGGAATATTCCAGGTTGACTCTCTGTCACTGATGCTCTTTTGTCTTGCACTTAACCCATTAAGCTGTCTGCTTAAGAGATTAGGTCATGGCTATAATTTGGCTCCCAGAAAGCAACAAACTGTGAAGGCTTTTCATATTCTCTTTGTCGATGATTTAAACTGTATAGCTCATCAGATTAGGAACTGAAAGTATAACTACAAGTAGTTAAAACTTTCTCATATGATATAAGAATGTTATTTGGTCTTGGTAAATGTGTAAAAGCAACCTTTAAAGCAGGAAAGCTGCAGCACCATGAAAACATCAATTTAGGACAAAAATGTGGTATAAAAGAACTTGAGCAAGAGAAAGTGTATAAATATTTGGGAATTGATGAAAGATCAGCAATAAAGCATGAACAAATGCAAATAAAACTCAGTGAGGAATATTTTAGAAAACTTATATTAATCCTGAAAAGAGAATTGAAATCCAGGAACAAAGTTCAAACTATAAACCAGTTTGCTCTTCCTATCCTAACTTATAGTTTTGGAGAGACTGACTGGCCCCAAAAGGTGTTGAATAGATTAGACAGGAAAACAAGAAGGATGTTTCATGCTCATTAAATGATTTATAAAAAGCAATGCAAACCAAGATTATATATTCCCTGTTCTGAAGGAGGTATGGGCCTCCTTGAAATTGATTGCATGTATAGATCTGCAGTCATGGGACTGCAAACATATCTACTGACCTCACAAGACCCAAACATAGCGAAAGTTTTAAAACATGAGAAGAATAAATCTAAGATGACATCCCTACTTAATCTAGTAGAAGCATATCGGTGTCAAGTGGGAATGGAAATCAAGCCAGAAGTAGACATAAACCAGGCAGCAACTGAATGTGCCAAAAAACAAAAGAAAGAATATAAGGTGAAGGATCAGATAAGAAGGCAAGAAATGTGGAAAATGCATAAATATAGTTGCAACTCCCCCTACTACCACTAGGGAATAGGTCCTTAATGCTCTCTCTAAAACCAAGAGCACTGCATCAATGGGCCTAGACAATATCCCAGGATGCCTTCTAAATAGCATGAAACATGACCTATCAGGGCCTCTGGAGTTACTATTTAACTGTAGCCTCCAAATGGGCTTAATGTCTCATAAATGGAGAAAGTCAACAGTCATCCCTCTGCCCAAAGGTAGGCCATCTACAGACCCTGGAAACTACAGACCCATAAGTCTCACTAGTCTTATAAGTAAAGCCATTGAAAGAATTATCATGGAGATGATCAGCAGAGATATAGTAAACCTCCGGACTCTGGACTCAACCCAGTTTGGTTTTGTCAAGGGCAGATCATGCCTACTCAACCTGGTGGACTTCTTTGAGAAGGTCACCAAAGCAATGGATCAGGGCAAAATCATTCACACTGCCTACCTTGACCTGGCCAAGGCATTTGACACAATAACCTATTCAGGCATTGCTGACAAACTCAAGAGGTTAGGTACAAACCTGTATGTCACCCGGTGGATTGCCACCTGACTCACAGACAGGACCTAGGAAGTTAGAATTAGAGAGCCCACCTCTACAAAGAGGCCAGTCACAAGGAAACAGTCAGGGAACAGTACTTGGACCGCTCCGTTTTGGCATTTACTTCTCAGAAGTTAAGGCCAATGTCAGTGGTCTCTGGCTGACTAAATTTGCAGATGATTGCAAATTATGAGCTCTCATTGAATCTCACACTGACACAAATGATCTCCAGGAGGGGTTGACACAGACAAACAACTGATGTCAGAGTCATGGACTAAAACTAAATGCCAAGAAATGCATAATGGTATCCTTTGGGAAGTCGTCCATCCCTGGTAACTATCATATTGACAACACAGCCCTTAGAGATGACACAGTAGTCAGGGACTTAGGAACACACATAGATAGTAATCTAGCCTTTGATCATCACATGTCTACAGTGGTGAGAAAATCATTCTATGTTGTGCAACTTATAAACAAAGGTATGGCATCTAAGTCCAAGTAAGTCATTGTTCCACTGTATTCGGCATTCATCAGACCTATCATTGAGTAAAATGCCCCCTTTGGTATGTACCTAACCAGGCATATCCAACAACTGGAATGTTCACAGAGGTTCCTCACTAAAAGAATACAGGGTGTAAGTAATATTTCCTATGCAGACTGCCTCAAGGCCCTATCCCTGTATTCTGTCTCCTACAGGCTTTTTTCAAGGGAGGTATATGCTTGGCATACAGGATATTGTCAGACCCCACTCTGATGGACCTTCTGCATATCCACAAAACAAACTGCACCAGGATTACCCATTCTAAAGACTTAAACCTTGCCTGTGATATAAATAGGACCTACTGGAGAGATAAGTAATTATCCCAGAGACTACCCCATCTAAGGAACAGGCTGCCCATCCATGTGAAGCAGAGTTCCTCCCTAATTCATTTCAAGTACAACTTGGGCAATTGGATGGGAAACCGGAAATTCATCCCTGGTTTGGCACCTATGTCTCTGATGCAAATAGGTGACCTCTAAATGGTTCATCTCCCAGGCCCATGCTTACACTTATCAAGGGTATCAGAACTTGTCAGGGATGTGGGATGCAAGGCTAGGCTTAAAAAGGCCCTTGTGGTCATTAGCCTAGTAAACACCTATGAGCCCTATGAACCTAAGTATAGAAAACTCCTAGAACAACCTTATATTGATCAGGATCGAACGCAGGAATGGTTAAGGAGAGGCGAATTCAGACCAAAAGGAGAAAGGTTAATATTGGCAGACAAAGATAGTGGACTGTGTACATGATGGCTTACAAAGTCCATTGAACATATGGAAGAAACAGACAAATGTAGGTTTTGTAAAACAGAACTGGAAACAGTTGCATACATTGTTGCTGGCTGTGACATACTAATAGCAGAAGACTGTATACTGAAAGGCATAATAACGTGGAAGACTGTTGCACTGGGGATTGTGCAAACATTATAATATTGAAGTAGCTGAAAAACACTGGAAACATGAGCCTCAAAGCATCATAGAAAATGATGAAGTCTACATCACATGGGATCACTCATTACCAACAGTTCAAAAGATACTGTAGACGCTAGAAAGCCAGATACAGTGGTCCATGAAAAGAAGACAGAAGTAGCATTGATCATTGAAATTGCTACACCCAGTGACTATAGTATCTTGTACTCAGAGAGACACAAAGTCATAAAATATCTGGATTTGCATGCAGAACCAAGAGCAATGTGGAAGTAAGATACCCAGACAGTTCCAATAGTAGTAGGTGCAACGGATCTTATAAAAAAGAATCTACAATTGTATTTAGATATGTTACCGATACATGTAACTCCATATGAATTGCAGAAGGAGTCATTACTGGGCACATTGCAGGTGCTGCGAAGAACACTTCTGGCTGACATCAAAGACTGAAACAATACTAATCTCATGAACTTTAATCATACTTTGACTGAGGAATGGGGTACATTCACATCATGTTAAACCCAAAAGATTTGGAGAAATTAAAAAGAGAGATTCTATAGGAATGAGAGATGTACTAATAGATTATGTATGAAAGTGCAGATGCCTTGAATAGAGTATCAAATTATAGTAAAGCAAGCACTAGTTTAGCTATTTTTAAGAACATCTTGAATATATTATGGGAAGGTCTGCTTTTGGTACATCGACAGGCTAGAAGGGTATTATTGCTCATGTCTGAAATATTTGTATTTATGTTTGTATGTATGCATACTTGCAGATGTTTGCATATGGAAGAGCTGATCACAGAATGATGTTTTTCCCACTTTTATTCCTCTCCACTTTTGTTTCATCTTTAAGGGAGAGGCATTGATCTACAAAGCAGGGCTCAGCTTCATTGGCATTGTTGTATCAATGAGCCTAGTAGGTGGCCAACGTCTCCCAGCTTATAATGTTTGCATCTGGTTTAGAGATATAACTTCTATGTGCTTTGTAGCATTTCCTTTGGTTACTATGGGATGTCTTGACAAAAAAGTAATTGAGACTGTAGCATTTGTCAGAACAGTTCCAGACATTGTTATGCAGGGTGCTATGCTTCAGAATTAATCTCAGATAATTATTGTTGGTAAATCTGACATATAGTACAATGTTTAATGGCAGTGCATTGCTATTCTGACAGAATGGACAATATTTTAGCCTAGTAACTATTATATAGATAGCACTCAGTGTATTGTTCTGTAATTATTCTTGGTTGCTCATTAGTAATGATGATGAAACAGCGTATAGAAATAAGGTGGAGCAACTGATTACCTGGTGTGGAAATAACAACTTAGCACTAAACATGAACAAGACAAAAGAGATAATTGTGGACTACAGGAAAAATCACAAGGAACATTCTCCCTCACCATCAATGGAGAAACAGTGGAAAGAGTGAGAAGTGTGAAGTTTCTGGGAGGGCACATTGATGAGGACTTGTCTTGGAACACCAATACAAATGCCATAGTCAAGAAAGCAGACTAGAGATTACACTTTCTAAGAAGGCTGAGGAGAGCGAATCTCCCATCGACAGTTCTCACTACCTTCTACAGAGGTGCTATAGAAAGCATTCTGATGAACAACCTCATAGTATGGTATGGAAGCTACTCTACCTCTGAGCGCAAATCCCTCCAGCGAGTAATGAAGACAGCCGAGAGCATCATCGAGACCACCTTATCACCTATCCATGACTTGTACTTATCCAGATGTCTCGGCAGGGCCAGAAGAATAATTACAGACTGTTCCTGCATCTATCATCTGGAAAACACTTCCAAAGCATACGTTGCAGAGCTACAAGATTCAAGAACAGCTTCTTCCCTAATGTCATCAGGCTGCTGAACTCTAGTAACAACTACTCTCTATGATGGCCATCTGGGTCAGTAGAAACTGTAGAAGCTTGTCTCAAATGTGCATCAACCTGGTTATCAGTCTCATCTTATACTTAGTGCAATATTCAACATGACTGTAACTTAAAAGCCATTTAGGGCAGTAGCAATGCAGTAAAATATCTCTTCTTTCAGTGCAATACATGTTGTAAATTCATAAATTAACCATAGTGCAATACTCTAAGGTCCATAGTATAATACTATAATGTTCACAGTGTAATACTCAAATGTCTCTTTCTGTGCAAGGATCAATGCAATGTCTCAACCAAGTACCTGTGCACTACTAAAGTCTCATGCAAGTAAGTGTTCACTGTGAAAAGCGTTAAAATGTGTTTCTAATTATGTGCAGTATAAGTCTGTCTACCTGCATGTCCATGGTGTAATAGCTAGATGTTACATGTGTAAATGTCTGTGAAAATAGTCTATATGCTGTCTGCACATTGAGTTTGGAGACATGGAATTTCATTCAGTTTTTGCACTTGTGTGATTTCTGAATGACAATAAAGGTTACTTTGACTGTTTTAGGTGTGTTTCTCTTAACTTTCTATATATGCTGGACATCAGACCAGTATCTCGACTAACATCTTATGGAGCTCCAATCTAGCAAAATATTTTCAGGATTATGTCATTAAATGAAAGATGGAGATCTTTCCTACAGTAGAGAAAATGCAAATTTAGGGTGATTATTTATAGCCATATCAAAAGTGCTATGGTAGCAGAATTGCATATCAAAGGGTTTGGGCTTCCAAACTGAGATACGTCAGCAAACATTGGACAAGAAGGCTAAGTCTTGTACTTTCCAATTCTCTATAACACTGCCCCTACTAACACCACTAATTATCTACCTACTAAACACTATCTCATTCACACCTCACTCACTTAATTACCTCCCTACACTACCATGCTATCAGCAAACATTCTACTACCATACCAACATCCCAGGCTGCGTTCTACATGAACTACAGAATGAGCTGGCACCCCACCTAAGTACCATGTTCTATCATAGCCTCACCTCAGGCTTTGTGCCCACTGAATGGTGCACAGCAACAATTATCCCACTCCACAAAGGGGGAGTCACCATGGACCCCGGGAACTACCGCCCCATTAGCCTGACGAGCCTGGTCTGCAAGGCTATGGAGCGTATCATCTTGGAACTTATAAACAATGACATTGGTAATCTCCAAACTCTGGACCCTACCCAGTTCAGGTTTATAAAAGGCAGATCATGTCTCCTAAACCTGATAGACTTCTTTGAAGCGATCACCAAAGCTGTAGATGAGGGTAAGGTGGTACACACAGCCTATCTAGATCTCGCCAAGGCTTTCGACACCACCCCCCATGCTGGAATTATAGACAAACTCACTAAACTAGGTATCAACCCCTATCTATAGGGGTGATGATATACAAAATCCTGTTGAAACAGAACACGAGTACTCAACCAAGATCAGTTATTAATGTAACAGCTAGTCTATTGATTACATATTCCTTAGACGTTAGTCACATTAAGGACATCATACTGAAGAATTGGACTATAATCCTAGAAGATAACAGAATTAATAAAGTGTTGGAGTCACGACCACATTTCACATATAGAAGAGGCCCAAATTTGAAAGGCATTTTATTAAGACAGAGCCACAAGCATACATTTAGAAATGGTATGGGTAAATGTGGACACTGTCAGCATTGCAAGTACATAAAATTAGGAAAGCAGTATACCATTAGAGATAGACAATATGTAATAAGAGGAAAGTATACTTGTGATTCCCAGGGAGTAGTATATGTGGCATTATGTGAATTTTGACCATCATTTTATATAGGCAAAACAGAAAGAAAGCTGAAGCAAAGAATTTATGAGCACCAATATAATATTCAAAAGGGAATTCTGACAAACGCCCTGGCTAAGCACATAGCCGAGAATCCAACGCATAAGTTTGCCTTTACAGTAATTCAGAAAGTTGAACCTTATCTAAGAGGGGGACCATGGGAATTAAGATTAGAGGAACGTGAACTTATGTGGCAAATTTGGACATCAGCACATACACCCCCTGGGCTGAATGAATATGCTTCTATAAAATGTATGTTGAAGTTAAAAGCACTTTCTAGATAAAATGTTAACTTAAAGAATATGTTTTTAATCTAATACTTTCGCTATTAAGTGTATTAGATTAGTATAGGTTACATTTATACACAAACTGATGTTTATCGTATCTAACTTACATTTTTTACATACATTTTTTAGATATTTAATTATTTATGCAAGTCATGGATGGTATGGTATTTATATAATGAAAGATAGTTAGGGTCCTTTAGAGGTGCCTATCATTTTGTCTGATTTTTCTGAATTTTCGATATTTAGATTGAATATATATACAAACAAAAAGTTTTTGTAATAGTAAGTAATTTATGATTTTATAATATTTATTAGGGGTTTTAATAACATGTAAAAACAATTTTTTTATACTGTTGCAATAGCTTCTAAGGCATTGCAATAAATTGTAAGTCAGGAAGCAAGGGCACTTTAAATATGAAGTAGTTTTAACTAATGGTTCAATCAAGGATTTAACTGTTTAATTGTTTAATTATGTTGAATGTGAGTATAAAATGGAAGTTTTTATGGCTGTTGAGTTGTCTGATGAAGGTGGGGCATTTGTCTCGACGAAAGCGCTTACAATAAATTGGTCTTTGTGAAGTTTAAAGCAGCTAACTTGCTTTTTTGTTGTTTTTTAATAAATCCCTATGTCACAAGATAGGTTGCCAACTGGCTCACTGACCGAACACACACTGTGAAAGTAGTGGACTCTAAATCCAACTTCAGACCAGTGACAAGTGGAGTATCACAGGGTTCAGTCCTAGGTCCTCTCCTGTTTAGTATCTACTTCTCTGAAGTACAGGCTAACACAAAAGGTCTTTGGCTAACAAAGTTCGCAGATGACTCCAAACTAGGAGCCATAATCAAATCTCCTAACGATGTGGACATCCTACAAAAGGGCCTCACGGAGACAGATGCCTGGTGTCAAAGCCATGGGCTCAAGCTCAATGCCAAAAATTGCATTGTCATCCCTTTTGGTAAAAACTCTGTCCCCATGAACTACCGCATAGGCGGTAGTCTACTTAACACCGAAAGTGTGATGAGACCTTGAGACACAGGTGGACAGTAATCTCTCCTTTGATAATCACATCGCCACAGTAGTCAGGAAATCCTTCTATGTGGCACACCTCATCACAAAAGGTTTCTCATCCAGGAAAAAAGAGGTCATTGTTCCCTTCTACGCATCACTCATTAGACACATTATAGAGTACAACGCCCCTTTTGGTATGTACCTCACAAGATATCTACAACAACTGGAAAGGCCACAGAAATACCTCACAAAGAGGATTACTGGCCTCAAACAGAGACCCTAAACTGACCATCTCAAAAAACTCCAGCTTTACTCTGTCACATATCGCCTACTCAGAGGCAATCTCTGCCTAACATACAAAGCCATGTCAAACCCAGAGCTGTTGGACATGCTCTACGTAAAGAAATCCCAATCCCTCCGAGCTCTAGGGACCTAAACCTTGTCACCACAATAAACAGAACATGCTGGAGGGATAGATTCCTGTCTCAGAGACTTCCCATACTCAGAACAAACTACCTATCTATATCAAATAAAGCTCCCCATTAGCACTCTTCAAGAAAAATCATGATGACTGGATGGGAGATAGGAAATTCATCCCGGGGATCACTTCTGTGACTCTGCTTGACAGGGGCACAGGAAAATAATTTTCTTGGGTGGCAAAAGCCAGGATACTGTTTGGCTAGGCTTATATAGGCCCTAGGGCCAATAGCCTAGTACCTACCTATGAACCTATACATTGCACTCCTTTCCTTACATATTCTTGCTTGCCACTCCACCTCCTATCACAAACTGCAAATCATCACTATCTACTCTCCAACACACCCAGGCACCTTGAATCACAGCACTACCTTTAATATATATATATATATATATATATATATATATATATATATATATATATATATATTATTTTATCTTACATTTGTTAACCAGGATAGTTCAACTGTGTGTGAGCCCATTTTCAGGGGAGGCTCCAGAAATACAATTTTTACAGGTATTAATATAAAAAGTATATATATATATATATATATATATATATATATATATATATATATATACATTGATGTGGAAAGTAAAATACAACTGTACAATTGGCATCTAGATAGAGCAATAACAATTATGAGAATATTCAATGGTACAATGAGAAATAGACATCATACAAATTTTGTTAATGGAGGCAAGAATTGTTTTCTATTACACAGATATTATTTAAGAGAAAATATTAACTTTGTATAAATAGAGAAAGAAGAGGAAGGAGTTAGAGGAAGGGAATACATAAGAAATGAAAGTATAGATTCACAGGTTAGATAAGAAGACATATAAGGGGAGATTAGCCAGGACTGATGCAGGAGCAGATCCATTTGCTATATAGATAGCCTTTTAGGCGTTTCTTAAATTGAGTTTTGTCTGTGATGTTTAAAATGTGTTGGGGAATGGTGTTCCACATTTTTGAAATGCAGTGGGAATATATTGAGTCCCCAGCCTATATATATATATATATATATATATATATATATATATATATATATATATATATATATATATATATATATATATATATATATATGTATATATATATATATATATATATATATATATATATACAGCACATCACTGCAGCATTACAATACAGAACTCTTTACAGCTTTCACCATACCAACACAATAAACATTCCAGACTCTTATGCAAAATCTCTCACCTATTTCTACTCACACTCACTCAAATCAAGCTATGAGGGGATATACACTCAAACCCAGGTCTGCAACCCCAACATCCGACCTCACTTCTTATGCAAAATACACTCAGACAGTACAACAGCAATCTTAACACAGAATAGCCCTGTTACAAAACTCAACAGCTCTGACCTGTTAATTATTAATATGAATCTTAGAAGCATCCTAAGTAAAGTAAATGAATTCCATGTTACCCTTGCCCTTTACCCTTTCCAATGTAGCAATCTTAACTGAAACTTGGTTAAAAGCCCACATGAAAGACACTGAAATTCTAACCCAAGGTTACAACATAATCAGACTTGACAGGATAAACAAGCGAGGAGGTGGAATAGCAATTATGTACAAAGATGTGCTCAAACTAGATCCTCTAGACTATAAACCGCCAGACCTCTGTGCTTCAGAAATAGCATGTCTACAACTAAATTCCCCGCAAAAATATAACAATAATCATTACTTATTTCCCTTCAGAAACAGCCATTCCAACATTAAAAATCTCCTCTGCTGGTCAGCTTCCTCTTTCAGCCAGGAACAATTTTCGTAGGGGATTTTTACCTGGACTGGCAAACCTGCTCCTCTGATAACTCTTGCAACTTTATTAACCTCTGTAACTTCTTTCAAACTATACTCTCCTGCACCAGAATAGACAAAAACAGCAACAAACATTCAATCCGAGACTGGATACTAACAAACAGACCCAACCTTGGTTACCAATCTGGCAGCCTCACAGACCATCTAAGTGATCACCTACCCACCTTCCTAATTAGATAGCGGATACGTACTCCAAAAAATATCATATTTAAACATGTTTGTAGAAAAAAAAATTCTCCCCTGACATATTCAACACACTCCTTTAACATTGCAACTGGTCTCCTTTAAAATACCTCCATTTAGACCTAGCAGTTCAACAATTTAATGATACATTTTTCAATATAGTAAATGATCTTGCTCACCTAAGGAAAATTCATGTTAAAGTTTAAACGACTGCCATGGCTTACCAAGGAAACCAAGCTACTACTGAAACAGAGAGACAGAGAATGGTCACTATATCAAGAAACTAAAAATGGAGACAACCTTATCACATATTGGCAAATAAGAAACCTAGCCAACAGACAAATAAATTAAGAATGACAAAATGTCTTAATTCCACACAACCCAACAAAAACATCAAAACAACCCTCAAAAATTCTGGTTAGGTATCAAACAACTCCTTAATCCAGGGCAGTCCACTACTCCATCATCCACCACCTCAAATACCACAGATGGCATAGAATCACAACTCAATTCACATTTATCAACTCCATAGCATCTCTCGTAAGCAATGACATCGGTAATTCCCTATCAGTCCCAAAAAGGCTAGGATCAATCCATAACTCATTCTCTAACAGGCCCATACAAACTGGTATCATTAAAAAAATTCTGTACAAGTTAAAGCACTCATCTCTTGCAGCCGACCTGCTCCCTTATGAATTTCTCAAACTGGCTGATACCATTTCTTATCCTATGTCAGTCCTAATCAGTCATTCTATTTCTGAACATTACTTACCTAAGCTTTGGACAATATCTCATATTAATCCATTAGATAAAGGCAGCCCCACTACAGACTTCTCAAACTACAGATATATTGCTCTTCTCCCCCTGCTAGCCAAAATTCTGGAAAAATGCATCCATAAACAACTCCTTGACTATTTACTAAATAATAACCTTATCTTCAATTCCCAGCACAGTCTCAGGCCCAAGCACAGCACCACTACTGCACTAATTAACTTTACTAATACTGTAAACCATCTCAAAAATAAGAGTTAACTTGTTTCTTCTATTTTCCTTGATATGTCTAAAGGGTTTGACTCGGTTTCCCACCAAAATCTACCCAATGAACTTTCATTATATAATCTTACCCAACCTGCACTATTTCAGTTTCACTGCTACCTGTCTGACAGACAGCAGGCAGTCAAATGGGATAACAAACTCTCTCCTCTCCTACCCATCTCTGTTGTTGCAATCCTTGGGCCCCTGCTTTTCATCATATTTACTAATAATCTCAGCACTGCCACTCAGCTAGCCTCCATTGTACAATATGCCGATCATTCCTGCCACATCTGCTCTGCCCCAGCACTTCATGAACTCCAATTAAAAAAAAACTATCTTTCCAACCACCAACTAATACTCAACCCAAATCAAACTAAACTAATGATCTTCTCCAAAATCAAACCAAAAAAAACAATTTTTTCCCCTTCATCATCTACTCTTCCAATAAGATTGAACCTGTGGAACAAACTAAACTTCCAGGGGTCACAATTGACAATTTTCTTAAATTTGATAAACACATAGCACTAATCATCAAAAAGGTTCACATCAAACTTGGCTCACTCTATAAAGCCACACCTTACCTTCCTAATAACACCAGACTATCCACAGCCAGAACACACCTACTATCCACCCTTCTATACTCTGCTCACATTTTTACCAACCTTTGAAAAACAGATATGAGTAAGCTAGAGCCTTGTTACAATAAAATTGCCAAAGTTGCCAGAAACCAGCCACATAGATCTCACCACTGTACTACGCTACATTAACTCAACTGGATTGAATTATCTAACCTACTATCCCTGTGCCAACTAACTATGGTCCATTCAATTATTTACCAACCTGAAAACTACCCTGCACTTAAAGATCTAGCTGAGGAAAATACTAGTTGCAGAACCTTAAGATCCTCTGAGAAACGTCTACTAAAAGTCACTAAGGCCAACAACACCTCTGAGGATTCCCTATTCTCCAATTAAATATCTAAAACCTGGAACTCAGTCCCACAACACATTCTAAACACCACAATTACTCCCAAATTCAAGCAACTCCTCAAGGAACACCTCACCAATCATTGGCTATGTTCTTGTATATCTCCTGGCTGACTATATCTGTGTCCCCTTTTTTCTTACCTACTTAAACTATTCCAATTCCCATCTATAGTTCCCTTCCTCAATTTGAACAGTTAGGATGCTGTCGTATAATTTATGTTGTGACTACATATTAAATTTGTTAAAATGTAAAATATATTTGCTTTTTTCTTTTGCTTTTTTTATCTATGTTAACTTATCATACTATAACCTGTACTTTCCCATTTATGTAATTCCTATGTAGTTCCTTTACTCACATGTCTCAGCTATGATGCTGTTATATAATTCTTGTTGTGGCTACATACTGAATTTGTTAAAATGTAAATGTAAAATGTTTATTCTTTTTTGCTTTATCTCGATTCTTTTTATATATGTTAACTGGTCATATTATAACCTATACTTTCTCACTCATGTAATACCCCTGTATTAGTTACTGTATTATGGAGCTTTTCTCCACAGGCCTCCACTGAAAATGGGCTCTTGGCCCAGCTGGACACTTCCCGGTAAACAAATGTAAAGTAAAATAAATACATACATAAATATATTTTCCAGGGGCTTTATTGCAGGTACTTCCTAAGACTCTTTAGCTGATATCACTAATTTAGTCAAGTTTCAAATCTATAATTAATAGTAAGAATGAAACCAGACTACATTTATTGCTATTGGTGTCATTTCATAGATCAAAGTCAGCAAAAGTGCAACAATGCAGTTTTTAAGAAAGGACTGAACTTCTGGCATACATGAAGCTGTGACTGAATAGTTCTCTTTGCTACAATTTTACCATTTTTATTTTTAACTAATAACTCTCCCTCTCTCTCTCTTTTTTGAACTTACAAACTGATAAATATTTACATACAAAATCGAAATGTCCATATGGAAATAATCATTGTGGCATTCTTCACTAAAATTGCCATTGGAAAAGGTAAGCAAGTTTATATATCTTCCCTCTGAGACTGGCTCTGTGACAGTCTTTTGTAATTGCAGGAGAGAGTAGTGAGGCTGGAAGTTCTGTTCAGCCTGACAGCAATTTGCAGTGTAAAAGTTTCTATGAAGTAGCAAATCTACAACACATACCACTGACCATTAAAATATACAGGATACAGCAATTAATATTAAAAAAAATGTCTGAATGACAACACTTAAAATCTAAGCTGTCAAAGTCCGTATGTATAGTTAATATTTTACAGCATGCTGTCACTGTTGCCAAAGGATGAATGACCACCAGAGTCAAAAATAGATAACACGGAGAGAGGCAAAATAATTTAAGAATTTTTTGTTTGCTAGAAAAAATTGAATGTGGTTGTATGTCTTTGTTCCTTACAGACTTGATAAAGACTGTTCTCGGTTCTGACTTTACCATGTTTAGAAGTAGAGAAAGGTCTCACAGGGATATTACTTCCAAAAACAGATTCTCTCAACAGCCATCCTACAGCTGCAGTGGTCAGATTTAGTATTTTGTATTTTTGATAAAAAATAATGTATTAAAAGAGTCTGGTCCAAATAAAGAACTGAATGTGAAAATGCAGTAATTTTAAGTGATCATAACTGCTCTTTTATGGCACAACAAAAGAAACCCATTACAACTTTGATAAAATGGCTTAGAAATGTTAAATTCTCCTTGTGCTACCAGTTAGGACAAGAGCTGCTGTCAATTGCAAAATAGTTCTGTTTATATCTCAGTTGGATGTAATTAAGTTTTGTTAGTCAGAATTCAGTTGTAAGGGTTAGTGTTCTGAGATGGTGCTGATAATTTTAACACCTTTTGACATAAGTAAAAATAACACTCTAAGCAAAGGGGATCATGAAAAGGCTTGATGGAAACTATGCACCATCAATGCACCAACACTATGAAAGCCAGAATAAACCTGTAATGACCTCTCTACCCTAGGCCAGTAATCAAGGAGCCTCAATCCTCACCACTGACACCGGTGAGAAATGGTCTTAAGAACAGGAATGAATTTACACCCCCCCCCCCCCCGGATTCTCAAAAGCTTGCACGGAGTGCAAGATCGGTACAGGAGCTCAAGCAGGCAATATGTCTGCCGTACGACCCAGGAACAGCCCACAGGGGTATGCACGAGCACTCCTACACTAATCTTGCACGGGCTAAGCCCTGGTATGCAAATCACCCCATTTGCAGGTGAAATCCATGCAAATGAGGCTATTTTGCAATCCAGGAAGCTCACAACAGTCCGTGCAAAACTAGTGCTATCTGCAGAAATGTACTCGGTTAGTAACCGAGTACATTTCTGCAAAATTGTTCCGAATAAAGGCTGCATATCAATTAGTAAGCATGCCAATTGCCAAGTATAAGACCATTGGCATTGCAAACAAAACAAAACAAAAAAAACTTTTTTTTTTTTTTTTAACCCAATCTCGGCTGTTTAAGCGTAGGGCAGCAGCGCACAAACGGGAGCCGGGGGGGGGGGATAAAATAAACCTAAAATAAGCATTCTAACTGAAATCAGTATTCTGCCATGCAGGTTAATGGCAGGCATAAGACAACCTGGCCAGTGAGTAGTGGTTGCTAAGGGGGAAGGCTCAGTGTGAGACATGTAACTATGCATTAGCAAACAATCCTATGCAAATGAGGGGAAGGATAGTGAATCCCAGTTTTCCCAAGGATGTGATTCAGGTCCCAACAGTGTAAGAGTAGGAATAGCTTGGTGCAAGCCTAGGAGGTAGGTGTCATCATGGGGGTGTGTTAGGCATACTGTAAATGGATTGGAGCCCTGTGGCTTGGGTTTGCTCCTAAACCTGCCTAGCACTCTTTACAAAGCCTAAGCAGGTGTGCGTACTGCGCACCGGGTTTTACAGGAAGAAAAAAGAAGTAAAACCAGGAAATAGCAGTAGTGTGTACACGGGCTTAAACAGGGAGGCAATGGGAAGGGAAAACAGCAGTAGGAAGGCAATCAAGGAGAACTAGCACAGCTGGCAGGTGAAATGTATCAGAATCAGCCAATTACACAGGCAGCAGACCAGCCCAGCCCAGAACACTACTATAAACTAAGCAAACACCGTCCCCTCTGTTTTTTCCCACACTCTACACCACTGGTGTATACAAGCGGGGAAATTTTAACAAACAAACCTACAAAATGAGAAGGGCTGCAGTAGGCAACATAGAACATGTGCAAGACGCTGAGGGTGGTGAGGATGTGAATGCTGCTGAACAACCCACAGTGAGGAGACAGAGAAGAGTGTACAGACCCAGGTTAATCTACCAGGGGCTACATGAGCTGGAGATAGTGGAGTGATATAGGGTGGATAGAGACCTCCTACAGCAAATTGTTGAGCTGTACCAGCCACACCTGACACACCAAACTGACCGAGTGGGAACCCATCCCAGTGGATACCAAGGTATGTGTAGGCCTGGGTATACTAGCCACAGGTACCTCCCAAACCGCAACTGGGGATATCATGAGGATCTCACAGGCATCAGCATCCAGAGTATTCCACGAGCCCCTGGATGCCGTGTCAGCACATGCCAGGGAGCACGTATATTTCCTCAACACCCATGAGGTGTTGACCAGCAATATGTGTCTCTTCCACCAAATAGCAGAATACCCTGGGGTAGTGGGTGCTATAGACTGCATACACATATGCATCAAAGCACCACCCAGTGAGCAGGGTAGGGCCTACATCAACGGCAGGGGCTTCCCCTCCATCAACTGCCCGGTCGTATGTGATGCCCAGTGCATTATAATGAATGTGTGTGCTGGCTGCCCTGGAAGCTATAACGATTCCCACATATGGCATCTGATGCAGCTGTACTAGAGATTTGCCAATGGGGATATCCCCTACGGTCACCTAGTGGGGGATGCTGGGTAAACACTGGAGCTGTGGCTGAAGACACCCATCAGAAATGCACACACACCTGAACAACACCATAATGAGGCACACGCACAGGCCAGACATATAATAGAGTGTGCGTTTGGGATGCTCAGGTCATGGTTCTGGTGTCTGGACACATCCAGTAGAGCCTTGCAGTATTCACCAACTACATGTACCCAAACTGTTATGGTATGTTCTATGTTACACAACATGATCTTGTGGAAACAGCTGCAGCAGGAACAGCATGGGGCAGGGCCACACAGCCCCCCACCAATGCCAAGGCCTGCACAGGCACAGAGTGACCTGGAGGAGGAACAACCTAAGCCTGCCCTAGTAGGCAGAAGGAGGCATGCCCAGTATGCCCTGGCTTTGGCATGCACATGCACTGACACAGTAGTGACCCAGGGAATGACACCTCTCTCTGACTCGCACATACAGTAAAAGGGATGCCAAACATGACACTACCTGTGCTCAACCATGTATAGGGTGTGTACTATGTACATCTGACATAGGCAGCCCTCCAGCACTATGCACAAGTCTGGCACACCCTCAAGGTAAGTCAATCAACCTACCAATTGCCAAATGGAGTAGAATGTGTTGTTACCTGTAGCTATGGTATGGATGTGAGCATGTAAGGGAATTTGGTGGCTGAATGTTATGGCAGCAGACGGTAGACACCCATAGTGGCACCATGACATCTGTAACACATGCTGGAGTCACCATAATAGCCAGTACTACACAGGGTGATAAAACCCAGTGCAGAAAATTTGCTGAGTGACATGTGTGCCCATATGACCCACACATTACAGTCAGGGTGGTTCACATACCCAACAACAGTCTCAGCCAGCAGGACAAGTGCAGGACAAACCCAAACAGAGCCTCTGCCATGGCCCCAGAATGATGGCTATGGTTAACCTTCCCTCCAGGCCTACACAGACAGACCACAGCAGGACAGGCAGTGGGATGTTAGTTCTGAAGGGTAGGAAGTCAGACAATAATATGTAGGGCAACTAAAGCCATGATCTGTAGTACACCTGACATACCAGTACAGTCATAGCAAATGTGTACAAGTGTCACGTGTGCCCCCACATCCTACATAATAATGTAGTAACAGTCAGGTGTGCCCCCCAACCCTGTGTAGAAATGTAGAAATAGTCAGGTGTGCCCCCCCCATCCTACATAGTAACATAATAACAGTCAGATGTGCCCCCCAACCCTATGTAGAAATGTAGAAATATTCAGGTGTGCCCCCCCATCCTACATAGTAATGTAACAACAGTCAGGTGTGCCCCCAACCCTGTGTAGAAATAGTCATGTGCGCCCCCCCCATCCTACATAGTAATGTAATAACAGTCAGGTGTGCCCCCCCAACTCCTGTGCAGAAATGTAGAAACAGTCAGGTGTGCCCCCCCCCACTATGCAGAAATGTAGTAACAGTTAAAGCCAAATGATTGATGGATACCCTGCAGAGACAGCATGCTACCTGTCGGTGTACAACACAAAGGTCAGCACTGCAGCATAAACTACCTGGACACGATCCACACATTCAATACAGATGGCCATACTGGGCATGCTCACACACTTAGAGAAATGAAGGCAATGTCAGTCAACAACATACTGAAAGGTCATACTGGGCATGCTCACACATGAAGGCCATGACTGCAAACACCAGTGGACCAGACATATCTGGCAGTTGCAGTTGTTAGTGCAGGCACTCATCAATATGCACCACTCATGCTTTGCACACACAGTGGATAGGAATACAGCCATATATGTCAGGACAACACACTATAATAAGCCAAAGGTAGACATACATAGATGTGTGGAAGAGGGTGACTGTGACAAGGAGCCATCCAGGCCTGTCCCACCCAGCACACAGCCAAAGGGCCCCAAACACATGAGGTGCATATGTCACTCGCTGCAGATACTAGCCACCAGTATCAGTCAGCATTACAGACTATGCGGTGCACGTGCCAGCAGGTAGCTGTTCTAATCCCAGACATTGCAAGTGTGTGTGTGTATGTGTGTGTGTGTGTGTGTGTGTGTGTGTGTGTGTGTGTGTGTGTGTGTGTGTGTGTGTGTCTGTGTAACCCTGTCTGCGTAGAAAGCAATGCTTTTTAGGGTACTCACACTCCTTACAATTCAGATACTCAGTTTTGGCAAGGCTGCTGATGTCACCCGCCTAGAAATACACCTCTGGGAAGGTTGTATATCAGTAATCTCTGCAGCACGTGCCATAACTGTGTACTGCTGTAGTGTGATTTAGAAGTGTGGTAGGGTTCCATCCCCACTTATGGCAGTTCTGAATGTTTTGTGTGTGTTTCAGTGTCTGTGTACAGAGCAATGCATTATAGGCTAGTCACACTCAGTACATTTCAAATATCCTACTTTGGCAATCCTGTTGATATCATTCATTGTGAAATACATCTTTGGGGAAGGAGCTTTCTAGTAATCCCTGTGGTGTGATATAGACATTTGTTATGGGTTCTATACCCATACATGTCAGTTGTGGATGTTTTGTGTGTGTGTGTCACTGTCTGTGTAGGGAGCAATGCATTTTAGGCTAGTCACACACAGTACATTTCAAATGGCCTACTTTGGCAATCATGCCGATGTTATTCATTGTGGAATACACTTTTGGGGAAAATGTTCTCTAGTAATCCCTGTGGTGCGTCCTATAACAGATCTATGCTGTAGTGTGATACAGACCTCTATTAGGGGTTCTATATCCACACATGTCATTTGTGGATGTTTCATGTGTGTGTGTCACTGTCTGTGTAGGGAGCAATGCATTTTAGGCTAGTCACACTCAGTACAATTCAAATGTCCTACTTTGGTAATCCTGCTGAAGTCATCCAATTTGATATACACCTTTGGGGAAGAAGTACTCCAATAATCTCCATAGGGCGTACTATAACTGTGTAGTGCTGTCGTATAATAAACTAATTAGATAGGGGTTTTACTCCCAGACATAGCAGGTACTTGTGTGTTTGTAGCACATATCCTGTGTAGAGGCGGTTGTGAGTGTGTGGCCAGTGTGGAGTGGGTTTTGCATATTTCTTATATGGTGGCCCTACTATATATCACAATGTCCACTGTACAGGGATAACAGATGTGAAATAGCTGAGAGGCTGGGGTGCAAAGCCATACCCATACATGTGACATCAAGGCCAGGCAGTCACATTTAGCAACTCCAGTATTACCCAGAGCGCACACTCAACCCATGTCTCATACACAACACACACATGTCTAGGCAACAGCCAATATGTGGGTAGTACACTGCATACTGGCCACTGATAGTAACTATGGGGTGATAGCTGTGGGCTACAGAGGGCATGGCACCCTGTCCATCTTGTCCAATATGCACGTACATGCAGACAGTGCACCTTCCCTTTCTTCCCCAATGGACACCTAAAACACCTGTGGTGCCATCACATGTGACCCACAAAGGACATACCATGCCTGACAACATGCCCTGTATTGGCAGATGCCACTAACACCTGGGAATGCTGTTAGCATGCTATCAATGTAGGTCCAGGGTAAACCTGCTGCCCATTACCAGTTCATGCCACAGGTGGGCAAGACTGGCACATCTGATGATAATCTGTGTTCACAACATGGGCCAGACACCCCAGGTACAGTTCCACATGTCACTGTATATGCATGTGGGAGGTGTGCACATCCCAGACACCGTCCACGTCATGGACCAAGGAACACATAAATGGCAAGTGATGCACAGCATTGGCCACACACAATAATCACCCAGGTGACTGGATGGGGAATACAATACCCACCTGTGTGGGCAAATGCAGACACTACAGCCCTGAGCCACAATGCAGATCATTGTCATGTGTCCTGATGCCAAAGTATGCCCATCGCCTAGCCTTGTACATCCATCTGGCACAGTCGACCATCACACACCCGTGCAGACATGTATCCATGCATGTCAGTACTTGCACCCTGTGTATTTGTGTGTGTGTTGTATGGTGTGTATGTTCACATCCACACTCTCTACATCCCCCATGGGCATACTGAAGCATGCTGTCTGATGTCAGATACCTCCCCATAACCTTTGCCCATACAACCCCGTATGACCAGTGTGGTACATGTGATACCTGCACAGTGATGTGTTGTGGCAATCCCACTACTGATGAGTTGTAATCTTGAACCTGCCAAGTGTGTCAGTGTGTGTGCGTTCCTGTGAGAGTGTGGCTGTGTTGATGCTGGCACCTGTTCATGTGGACAGGCACGTGTACATCACCTACCGTATAGCTACCGTATCCCTGTTGCAGATGTCAGTCACCATCACATATATGTTCTGAGGGCTCCACAGCAGATAACCCATGTGGTGCATCCAATAACTGCATAGAACTGTGATAGCACTACATAGTCATCAGGGGTTTGATACCCTGTGCTTTTAGGTGTGTGACACAAATGTGCTTAGGTTTTACTCTCCCACCACTCCCTGGCTTGGTTTTTGCCTCTGTCTGCCTCTCCCACTCCCTCTCTGGTGGATGTGGAGACCTACACCTGCTTTGCTTGGCAGCAGCATGTGTATTTTAAGTGATACTCATGATCAGCTGATGGCCTCTGCATGAATTGCAGCCCTCCCCTAGCTGACTGCATGTGTAACAGCTGTGGTAACATTCCCATAGCCAATTGCATGGAAACACACTCCAATATCTAGGATCATCATGCTGGTGTTGGCCCTTTTCATTCACTGTGAGCAGGAACTAGATCTGTTGTTTGGCAAACAGCATTTCAGATGGATTGGGGATTTACTTCTAACAGCATACACTGTGGAAACAGGGCAACACAGAGGAGGGGGATGTGCCTGACCTGACTACAGACTGTAAGTGCTGCTATACTGCATTTGGAGTACTGTTGGTTTAACAGTGTGTACGTGTGGATATGACTGTTCTGCATGTCTCAATATCTGCCATGTCAGTTCCATGTTTATGAGGAATCTCCATCTGCAGGGTCATCTGCAGATAGGGCAGTGTGTTGTGCCTCTGGTTTCATGTGTTACCAATGTAGCATCTATATGTGGACTGCAGAAGATAGTGTGAGGTTTGCATTCTGTAGATGGTGAAAACCATGACAGTTACTGGTTTCATATCCCTCATAGCACATATGTTGCAGCAAAAACTGTTACAACAGTAAATGTATGAGGTTATCACAGCAACATATCATAATTGGCCCTGTGTATGTGCTTCCAGCCACAATTCTGTCAACCTGTGTACATATGTTGTGCATAAAGTGGTGCATATGTGCTGTACACCATAATTAGTGTCATCATATCTGATAACAAGCCAGTGAGATATCAGACTGCTTCACATGTTATGTAAAGTAGGGGTTATATTTGATGACATAACCTGGACATTCTGTGGATGTTTGTACAGTACTGAGGTCTGTGTACTTATGGTGAATGTCGACAGTGTGTGTATTGTTAATATGCACTTTAGCCTGTGTACAGACTGTGGTAGATGTCACTGTTCTAGGTCCCATCCTATCTGATGTTACATGCTGCTCCACTGTATGGTACTGTATTGGCGTACATGTTTTCAGGGCCATGCACACAAATGTCCCATACCACAGACAGCCATCAGACCAACCTTTGTAGCAGCCCAGTAAATGTAGGGTCAGTCTGTCAGTGGCGCATATGAGGATGGTGTTGAACAGATATTCCATATACTGTAATATTATGCCAGCTTAACATATGTGGCTGTGGCTGTGTTCACAATGGTTGTGGTTATGCACTTTCACACAGGTGTATCTTACCCTGTGCTGTGACATGCCTGTAGAGCATGCTATATATACAGGTACATGTGCATTCCCCATAGGAGATGTAGGCCAGTGTTGAGCCAGTCTGCCTGTAGCCTGCACAATGCATTGTACATGCCTAGCAGCTTAGTGCACTTACTCAGTGAAAAGTCTAGTGCATATACTTGCCAGATGTACTGCTGCTGGGCCTCTCTTAACAGTCATGTATGTCAGACAGAGCAGTGGAATGCTGTAAGATGTATGTCAATATCTAGTGGGTAGTATGTGGCCATGGCAACCCTGTACCAGTGGTTATTATGTGTCAGGCAAGACAGGGGTGTGTGAATGCATAACCTATTGTGGCAAAGGTATTCCAGTCGTTATGTTTTATACCCATCTACATGGCTGTCTACATCCATATTGTCAGGCATGGTGCACATGTTTAGCACTAAGGGGTTATGTGTGTACCTCTGGACTGTACAAAGTCTGTCAGAATGTCCACATATATTGGCCAATATCTCTACTGCAGTCCACAGGGGCATTATGTGCAAGCAGCGCTACTTTACTTTGATGTCCTTAGGATGTCTGTCAGTAGCCAATGGCACACATGTTATAAGCAGATGTGACCTTCAACACACACCATGTCTGTGAAGACAATCCCAATGACAGTAGCAATAGTCTACTAATATACCTGCTATACATACTTGACAACCCCTTGCACTACGACTGTGGGACTATAGAGGCTGGGTTAGGGCTACACTCTATGTCCAGGAAATATTGTGGACATATATGTATATATTATCCAGATAGCCATACATATATATATATATATATATATATATATATATATATATATATATATGATTACACATGTGTAGTATTTCCAATCACCACTGTCATGGCAACCACCTACTCTAAACCCCTACATCATGTGGGCATGGTCCCTTTACATTTCCTGTGTGATGGACATCCTTCCTGTGTGTGGGCATCAATGTTACAGACAGTAGCAATACCTCTTACAGGAGAACTGGCACACTCAGGGAAGCTACATATTGGTAGGAGGTTCAGGAACTACAGAGAGAGTGTGAGTAGAGTTGTGTTATGCTTTGTATAGTATTGGTGTTACAGGGTGTGTGTACATACAACTTTACCTTGGAATGCAGTCTGTCTGCATAGTTCTCAACTGTGGGCCTATCCTCTTGGTGGCCAGAGGTGTTCCTATCATGTGTTGTCTGTCCACCACACAGGTCCTGTGTCAGATATTGCACTGGCAGTGTGTGTGTTGAGTGCTACCAGTATATGGCTACATTCATTTCTGTTTCTAACCTCAGTTCCCTGACTAAGGGTATGTTACAGACTATCCTGTAACACCAGCAACCTGCTTAGTGTATGGCAACAGTTTTCCACATTTGTGCCTGTGTTCCAGCCTCTGTCCTCCACCTGCATACCAAGCTTTGCACATATGACATGCTGTTGGGGTTGTTCTGTAGTGGGCTGTGAGTATAATCACACTGCCATTGCTGCCATCAGTCCACTGCTGTTGTATCCCCCACACAAATGGTGGGGCTGGGGCCATATATGTGTGGGCATCACCTACACAATACATGTGTGCTCTTATGCAGGCCAGAGACCAGTGTATGTAACAGTGGTATATGGCCCTGTATTATTGAGTCAGGGACAGGAAGCACCATAAATGACCTAGGCTGTTAAAAAATGTGGGGGTATCGGGGGTGAACTGCCTTAAGGTATCTGGATGTACAGTACCGTATACTTCATCTATATTTACATTGCTTTCATAAATTGGGTTAATGCAAGCCTACTGCCTCCTGCCATACAGACTGTTCTGTTTGTCAGTGTGCTTGTGATGGTGTCAGTGATGCCTTGTTATGTAACAGTTACATCCCATTTGCTCACATGACATCTTTACCACCTAGTGATTTTGTACAGAGTGTAGATAGAGGCTGCTGAACTATACACATGCATTACATACTGTTGATTGTTTGGTATCCTGTGGCCCAGTGTGTCCTTGCTATTGTACATTTTGAATGGTTTGGCCTGTACAGCAACAGTTGTGAACCTTTCCAGACTACTGTATTAGTATAACTGTTTCACAGTTGCATTACTTTGTTTATATGGATGCCAGTGTCTGAACAGCTCTATGACATGGTGTATAGAACTGTAATAGTACAAAATTAAAGGTTTTCCATTTCTGCAAACCTGTGTGTGGTGTTATTTCCTATGACCTCTCTGTGGGTATATGTTGCAGGCAGTGAATGTCATTTGTATAGGTGGCCCATGCAGTGTCCAGTTGTTCAGGTGTTAACTGTAGGCATAGTGGCTGTTCCATATTGTGTGCACCTTGTACATATGTATCTTACTGTACATATATATGCGTGTATATGTGTAGTCACATGTATATTTATATATCTGAATCTGCATATCTGTGTCTGTGTATCTGTATCCTGGGGATGTTGATGGCTTCCACATTTTACATTTCCTATGGGAGGCAGACTGTACTGCATGATATGTTACCAATACCAGTCTGACATCATACAGGTGGGGTGTAGTACTGTTAACATCTTGTGCCCATGTCATGTCAGGTCTTGGTTATGGGATCTGCAACACCTGGTAGTGTATTGCAGGGCGGACATGTTTGGCTGTGGGAGTGGGATGCCTATTCGTACAAGACATATAGTGTGTGGGGCCTCTCATCCCTATTAATGGCACATGTGGACATATGTGTTTCTGTTAATCTGCCATTGCTATCTACAGATGTATGGCCATATATACCTATATATATAGATATCTGCTTACATGTATATAACTATCACAAAACCAAGAACCAACTGGAAACTTATAAAACTTCAAAAAAAACGCTGACAGTCCTGTACTCAAAAACTTTTAATTGGGAAACCACAACAGTTAAGCGCTTTCATCAGCAACCAAAAGCTGACTTCATCAGAACTAGATTTGAACAAAAATATGTTTAATTTATAGCATAAAGGCATCACCTGATTCAATTAAACAATCAAATAAATAGTTCTATATGCTTAAAGTGCCAAGTGCAATAAAAAATACCGTAGCCATGAAAAGACAGCATAATATGCAAACACAAACAACTCTGCACACTAGAATGGGATGGGCCTTAAAATAGTTTAACATCTTAGAATTCAAAAAGGGTACTGCTTTAGGATTTAAATTACATGAGATTAGATGATTGTAATATATTTAATCTATAGTGGATACCATGCTTTGTTGAATTGTTCAAATTTGCTGTTTGTATAATTTGACTAGCATTTATAATGTTATAGTATGTTTGTAATTCAGGTAGACCTAGCCCCCTTTTTGTTTAGGTAACATTAATCTAGAATATTTTATTCTTGTATTTTTTGGATGCCAAGTAAATTTACCTGGTAGTGTTCCAAGTTTGGAGAAGAAGTTTTTGGGTATATTTTGATTAATAGCACTAAAATGAAACAATATTCTTGGAAGAATATTCATTTTAACTATAGCCATCATAGATAGTGGAGATAGATTGAGATTTAACCATCTCTTAGTGTCCTCAGTGATAGTAGTCCAGGTTTTAAGCAAATTGTTTTTAGTCATATCAGACTGGGGGTGAGTGAACATGATACCCAGATATGTAAGATTATAATTGACTTTTATTTCAGTTTTGGGGAAATAGAATTCTTTATGTCCAAGAGTATTTAGAGGGAATATGACAGATTTTTGGGGGGTTAATGGCATAATTGGATATTTTTTTAATTTTTCAATTGAGTTTAATATCTTATTCAAATCTGTATTTGGGAATTCAAAATAGATGTTTAAATCATCAGCAAAAGCTGTATACTTTATTGGGATTTTTGAAATATTCATAAGATGTGATAGGTTCTTTGTGATATTTTAAGAAGTAGAAGTGCTATGTATATATTGAACAGATATGGTGATCCTTGCCTTGTACTGTTCACAATTTCAATAGGTTTTGATTGTTTTTTATTTATAAATAGTGTTGTTGTGGTATTATTGTATAAAGCCCTAATCATGTTTACATAGTCTTGCAGGGATGCTAAATTTCTTGAGTATCTTTAATAAAAAGTCAAAATTTACCCTGTCAAAAGCTTTGGTTGCATCAACTGAGAGTGGATAACTAGGGCATTTATCATTCACTTTTAAACTAATGAGTGAATCAATGGTGAGTGTATTGTCATATATTTGTCTGTTGTTCATAAAACCTGGTTGTTTAGAAGATATGATAAGAGGTAAGATTTTTTTTATTCTACTGGCTAGGACTGTAGAAAGAATTTTGGTATCAATATTTATGAGTGCTATTGGCCTGTAATTATTTGGATTTGATGCTTCAGACTTGGGTTTTGGTATGAATATAATTTCTGAATTATTGATATACAAGTCTTTGATACCATACTTTAATATGTATTCATATACTTTCAGTAGTATTGGAGCTAATTGTTTTTTGAAAGTCTTGTAAAATTCTGCCACATAACCATCTGGCTGTGGTGATTTGCCTGGTTTCAACCTATTTACAGCAGCAATAATTTCCTCTACATTTAAGGGAGCTTTGAGGATATTTATTTCTGCTTCATTCAGCACTGGAAATTGTAATTCTTCAGTAAATTGATGAAATAATGATTCATTAAACTGGTCGTGAGGGCCATATAGGTTTTGGTAAATCTCTTCAAAGGCCACTATAATCTCTTTGTCCTTATTTAGAGATTTGTTATTATAGTTTAATTGCTTTATTTTGGTGGGGGGGTATGTTTATGATTCTTGCTATTGCTTTTGAGGGTGATTGAGCCCATTCGGCATATTTGTGAAAAAGTTTAATTTCACTGATTGAGAACTTTTGTGTTTGAATTTCCCATAATTTTCCCTGTAGTGTAACCATTTGACTTTCAAGTGCTGACGAATGATTAATTTGTAATTCTAACTCTATGTTTTTTTAATTTTGATTCTATTGTTCTGACTTTTCCATGTTTAATTTTTTTATAGAAAGCAGCTTTTTGAATTAATATTCCCCTAATAGTGTTTTTTGTCACTTGCTGTTGAATGCCATATGGTATATCTGTTATTTCTAGGCTATTTTTAGCTTGGGTGAGAATGTCAATGATATCCTGTGAAACTTCTTTATTCTTTAATAAGTTAGCATTTAACATCCAGTTCGTAACTGTTTGGAGTCTTTGCATTGAGCTCTCCAACTTTATTGTAATGTTTATTTTTGCATGATCTGATATTGTTCTAGGTTCCCTATTGTAGGTGACTCTATTATTTAATAGAACTTCAGATATTAAAAATATATCTATTTTAGACCAAGACTTGTGGTATGATGAATTAATAAGTGAATTTACTAGTAGTTGTACTAGTCCTATAGTTTTCAGATGGGTCAGCTAACTTAAAGTCTTCCATTATTTCAGCTATTTGTGTAGTGAGCTGAACAGGTTGCTTATTATCCTTATTTGTCATATCAAGTTCTGGATTCAATATCATATTCTAGTCACCACCTATGATATAGAGATAATTAGGAAAGTTCTCTAATATTCTGTATATCTCATATAGATAGGTTACTTGATGCAAACATGGAGCATAAACATTTAGGACTAAGAAAGGTTTTTTAAACGGTGGCAGTTCACATGTAAAATAACACCATCTGCCATTTGGGTCATAACTACCCTTCATTATAGTGCCATCAAAAGATTTTTTAACTACTATAGCAACTCCCCTAGAAGCCATAATGTCACCAGCAGCAACAATATGTTTCATCCATTTTTTTTTTTTTTGTATCTTTCTCCCAATTATTGCTTGAGCATGTGAAGCATTAAGAATCCTTGTATATATTTGTCTGGGGGCATCCAGAGTTTGAGATTTTCTCAGAGCTTGGTGTATTCTTTCAATAATTATTTGAGATAGTTCTTTGTTGTCAAGAAGTAGATCAAAGATTTCTTTGCCACGTTAGTTAGTTGTGATTGCTCATATATTTCTGGGATGCCTCTGATCAATGCATTATTTCTTCTTGCTCTAGCTTAAAGATCAACCAGTTTTTGTTACATTACTTTGACTGAGTTTTCAGTGATGGAAGCAGCTTTCTGTATTTCTTCTATCTTTGTCTCCTTACTCAGTATTCTAGCCTCATTTTTATCCAGTCTGGTTATTATTTGATCTAAGTTGTTGCCAAACGCTAAGTTTTGAAGAAAAAGATTGTATTTCTGTTTTCAGAGGCATCAGTGCTACTTTTAGTTCCTCCATGTCAAAAGATTGATCACTTTTTGGTTTCATTTGATGCTTTGCAGATTCAGTTTGTGATTTGGTAGTTTTCTGCCTCTTAGTGATAAGTTTCTTTTTCAGGAGAAGCAATTTGAGATAATCTTGCCTTAAATGTGTGTATTTCCATTTGATCCATTTTTTCTTTGTTGTGTGAAAGTTTGCTTCTTTTCTTCTTTATAGCTGCTACTTGCTAATTACAGGCCCCAGCACATGTACAGGAATCACTGCTTAGTCATCTCCTGGATACAAGATATGTATTTCTTATATTTACACTCAGGGGTTAAAAATAAGCTTCCCTCAGATAAATTAGTTTTAATTTCACAGGAGATGCTTTTTTGTAGATTTTTGCTGCAGCAGTAGCCTTAGATGAGGTTAGATTCATAGTTAGAAGTTGCAGCAAGCTGAAGTGTGTGCTATCTAGTTGGCGGCCATCTTAGAATAACTCTCAGGCTCTTATAAGGGTAGCCAATTATACAGAGTAAAATCAATACTAATAAAAATGGTAGAGTGTAACCAAAGCAGCAAGGTTTTGTGGAGTGGTGATGGAGTCACTAAAATAACTACAAGTACTCTCAAGATTTTAAAAGTATTTTCCAAAGGACCAGCCACAATGAAAGGTATAAAAATATTTAATAATAAATAAAGAAATATAAAATATGAGAATATTAAATATCCAAGTACAGACACCAGAGTTTCAGTCACAGGAGAAATAAAAATAACACAGTTGGATAGATACAATTAGATGCAGAAAAAAACACTACTTAACTAATCACCATATTTCTTGACTGTCTAAAGAATAACTGTTTCCTACCTGACATAATTAATACAGCAAGGCAAGATTAGATGCTGAGATACTTCCACAAGGCGAGGTGATGAGCTTCCAACTAAATGAACTGAACTGGACCCAGTCAACTAACTCATCAGTCTGTGATAACTGCCACAGATTTTTATATCAGGATCCAAAGAAAACAAAACAAACTGCTGTAAGAGTACCATCCTCTCAGTGTTGGTTATGGAATATTACATTCGATCACCTGACTCTGGTACAATACACATTCAGAGCTTTGCTAAGATCTGTTGCAGTATTTGAAAATTATAAAACAAATTTCAAAAGCTTCTACTCTTCTCTTCCAGAATCCTTTGTTTAAACATATGCATTTAATCAGTGATAATAACTATTGATACATTTTTAACACAAGTATCTGTACAAGTCAATGTGATAGTCAAATGACACAAAATTATTTACAAAACTCCAACTAACTATGCTGGCATATGTTACATATGCACTGCCAAATTCTCCTTGGCATAGATGGCAATAACTCATGTCATCACAAAACCAATGGCTTTATCTGTTAGAATCACTGATTATATTACTTTTTCTTTGGTTTATCCTGAAGTGTGACCATCTGGCTCATTTATAACTGCCATACAGAGGTCAGTTCTCATAGACGGTAAGATCTTTGTGAAAAAAGTACAGTTGTTTAAGTAAATGTATCATAACAGTATATGTTCAAATGATTACTGCTGCAGTAGCTTAAGCTGTATGGCTGTATGGGGTTATATTCTGCCAAGGATATAACAGCCAGCCAGCTTTCAAAGCTTCAGGGCATAATTCTGGAGTCTAACCCTTTCTAAAAAGCCATAGATGAAGCCACGGACCTGCTACAGAGGGCCTTGATGCTGACTGGAATAGTTTTGTTGTTGTGAGTATAACAAAAGATAAGAGCCTTAGACAACCATCTGTAAATAGTCTGCTTAGACACAGGTTGTACCTTTTTCATATCTTCACAATAAATGAAAAATTGATCTAAACATCTGAAAGATTTAGGGTTGGATTCAATGAAACGTACATTTGTATATGGCTTGCTCAAATAGTGTGCACGTAATGGCATGATGCACATGATAGTGCACCAATTTGTATTCAGTAAGTAGCTCTACATGATGTGTACAGCTGTGCAAACTTGGTAAATATTGTGACATGCTAATCTCAGCATAAACAGCTGAACTGTGAGCTAATCAACCAATCCAAAATGGTGGCACTATTCAACATGCTATAAAGCAATTATGTACACTTAGTGTAGCCTTTTGCCTCAAATTCCAAAACCTATTGGAATACAGCCACAGAAACTGCACTAGAGGGAAATAATGTTAGGGGCTGCTGTTGATCTTCTGCATGTGCATGTACAATAGGCTCAAGTCTATGCTGCTGCTGCTGTTGCTGATAGACCTAAGGCAAAAAGAAGAAGGCTGTTTAGACCCCATTTAACTTTTCATGGTCTGCATGAGGTGGACATAGTAGAGCACTACAGGTGGATAGACACACACTCCAGGATCTCTGCAACCTCTGTCATCCTTAAAAGTCAAACCAAGGAACCAATATCTGTGGAGACCAAGATATTTGTAGCACTCAGGACTTTAGCTACAGAAAGCTTCCAGAGACCAACTGGGAACATGCTGTGCCTAGCACAGGCATCAGAATCCAAGATACTAAATCAATTCCTCAATGCTATGCTACAGCATGCCAGTGACTATATATATGTTTCCCGTACCCCTGAGAACAGTGTTACAACTATGCAGGATTTCTACCCCATAGCACACTTCCCTGAAGTCTTTAGTGCCATAGATTGCATGCACATTGAGATCAAAGCACCAGCCTGGGAATAGGGAAGGGTCTGCATAAGCAGAAAGGGTTTCTACTCCATTAATTGCCAGGTCATGTGTAACACTAAGGGGATTATCCTGAATGTACATGCTAGCAACCCCAGCAGTTACCACAACTTCCATATGTGCCACAACTCACAGCTCTCTGAGAGGTTTTCTGGAGGGGGTATCCCACAAGGCTGTTTACTGGCAAGATGCAGGCATGCACTCAAATCATGAATGAAGACACCCATCAGAAATGCACACATACCCATGGATGAATGCTTTAATGAGGTACACACTCAAACAAGAAATATCATAGAGCATGTGTTTGGGCTACTGAAGCCATGGTTTTGGTGCCTAGATACATTGGGGGGGGGGGTTCCTGCAGTACAATCCCAGTACTTGTGCCAACATTATCACTGTCTGTGCTATCCTACACAATATTATCCTGTGAAAACAACTGCAACAGGAACACCAAGAGGAAAGAGCACACATTCTGCCACCACTGGCAAGGTCACCACAGACACACACAGGTGAGGACTCAGAGGGGGAACCACTAACCACTGTGGGTGTAGGTAGACATAGGCATGCACAATATGCCCTTGCCCTAGCCAAGAGGCAATGGATAGCACACATGCTGACCACCCAAGGGGTACAACTATCATCCTATGCATAAACATACAGTAAAATTGATGCCAGGGAATGCTCACAACCTTTACTTACCCATGTGATGGCTGTGTACTGCTAGCATCAGACAGAGTCATCCCTGAATTAAAACACTTCTAACTGCTGCAATATCATGGTAAGTGTTGAGCCTGGAACAGGAAAATAAATAGGTAAGAACACAAATGAATGGCAGATACTTATTTGAAAATGTACCTAAGTAGAATGTGTGTGAGTTATCTAGCAATAAGATCAAAATGCGAAAGGACTGACTTATGTTGATAGATTTCTGCCATTTATCAGCTTACATGCCTCATGCATTAAAAATACACACAGTAGAAAACTCAGTCCAAAGTCTAACTATCCCTACATTCTCACAAGTCCAGCAACAAGCCTCACTGACATATCAATGATTCTAGGTATTATCACAACAGTAAAATGCTGTAAGAAATCAGTAATAGTTTCAAAGTAGCATTACCAATGCATATACTAAAGTCTCAGATTTGGACCCTGTGCATCTGAAAAAATGGATACATATCCCTGAATCCAAAATATAGAAACAAGGTGATGGCACAGTTAGCATCCTTTGTAAAGTGTGTTGTTTGTAGGGGGGGGGAGGCCAAGGCTGACACAAAAGTAGTGAGTGTGTGTAAATAAGAAACTCAGACAGGCAGAAATGTAGCTTCTTATCAAATGGTCACTGAGACAGAATGAATCATGGTTCACTAACATCAAACTTATTCTTAATCCCAAAAAGACAAAACTCATTCTTTTCAGTCCTGGAAAATCTCACCTTCTAAACAATGACTTTACCATTACATTTAAAGACAACATAAAGATCAACCCAACCACACACACTAAACCACTAGGTGTTGAAATTGACAATAAATTCAACATACACATAGCCCAAACTATAAAGAAAGTTAACAAAAAACTTGGTCTCCTTTATAGGAACAAACAGTTCATCACGACACATACCAAAGCCACTATTGCAAGGACTCACCTCCTATCTATTCTCCTTTATGTCTCCCCTATCTTTACCAACCTTCGTCACAGCGAACTAAACAAAATGGAATCTTGTTACAACAAGATTGCCAAGTTCGCCACAGATGCCACTCATAGATCCCATCACTGCCTTGCCCTCAAGCAACTAAATTGGCTTGAGCTACATCATCTACTCCTACTCAACCAACTGTTAATAGCTCACAAGCTCTACCACCTTCCAGAAAAAAAAAACAGCCCTTCAGCACTTAATTCATCACTATCCCACCACTAGCACCTTAAGATCCAATAATCAAAACCTAATCAGTGTCATCAAACATAAAAATGAAGCTGGGAAATCTTTCTTTGCCTGCTCCATTGCCAACATCTGGAACACACTCCCAATCCAGTTAACTTCTATCACCTCCCATCTCCAATTTAAAACACTCCTCAAAACCCATTACTTAAATAACTGGCTTTGCTCATGCTACTCCACAGGTTAATCCACACTCTGCACTGTTGCTAGGAATCTATCATGATCCAACTATTACAATGATAGGTCCTTAACAGTGCCAGTAGACCTGTGTAACTAATGTAAAGTACTGAACAGAAAGAGCAACCTTCTAGTAAAAGAAAAAAAAAAAGGTAACTCAAGCTTTTCTTCATGCATCATTCACCACTGCAACTACCTAGAAATTGTTAATGCTTGCTTATGTATGCCTATTTGTATTTTTGGATGTATTTATTCTTAGTGTTATGTGGAGCGACTACCTAGAAAATGTTAATGCTTGCGTATGTATGCCTATATGTATTCTTGGATGTATTCATACTTAGTGTTATGGGGAGCTTTTCTCCCTGGGCCTCCACTGAAAATGGACCTGTGTCCAGTTAGACTTCCCTGGTTAACAAATGTAAAATAAAATAAAATAAAATAAAAATAAAAAAAAACTTTAAGCCACGTGAATGCCTCATGTACCTGGTGTGTGTGTGTGTGTGTGTGTGTGTGTGTGTGTGTGTGTGTGTGTGTGTGTGTGTGTGCTGTATTGTCACTTGATGTGAAATGTGTGTGTGTGAGTCTCTGCATGAAAACAGGCAAGCTCTGTGCTAGCTCTACATCCTGGCATGTTGGACAGGCATGACCTGTGCATGGTAGAGGTATCAGTTCATCATCATCACCCCTGACAATGAGAACTGACTCTGGCAGGAGTTGCACGGGCACATCCATGCCCATGGTCAGATGTGCTGGTGTTATCTGAAGGTGTGCGATGTCTGCTGGACAAGCCATCTTCATGTGGCCTACTATGTCTGGTTGTGGACACAAAACAATGCCAACAGGATGAGGTGCACAAAACAAGACCAATAAACCAGAAAAAACACCAGTAAGCCATATCCACTTTGAAGAAATGTTTAATAAGTTTCACGGCAAGCACAGCACACAATGAAAGCAGTAACGCTGAAAACACTACCAGTTCGTTTTCATCTCACAACTTCATCAGAAAATGCTGACAATCCAAACCCCTCCCCATTTATACACTGGCACAATAACAAAATTTAAAATCATGTGACATCAATAAAAACTTTAACCCTTTCTTAAACAAAAGTTAAAAACATCCATACTAAATAAAAACTTCCCCTATTTTTTGTGTTGAGTAAAACTTTCCTGTTAAAACGTGTAATAAATAAATATAATAAAAACAGTGCATCCAAAAATAACAGCATATATAAAAATATCGTCTGCAATAAAATCTTGTTCATAAACTTGTCACTAATAATATAATAACTAAGTAGACAATGATTTGTCCAACAAGGTAGTTGTAGAATTCATAGTTTCACTGCCCTTAATTTCAAGACAGGAGCTAGGGAGACCATGTCATTCAAACCTGGCCACTTGTTGTCTTCCAACATCAATTGTCAGTACACATCTCTATATTCCAGCATGGTCTTCCAGGAACCACCCCTTCCATCCATTACTACCTCATCCAATACAAAAAAAGTAAAGTAAGCACCTTCACAACACAATGTGTGTTTATATAATGCATTTCTATTATTACCTCTCCTAATGTCATAAAGATCTTCATAAATTCTTCTCTTTAGACATCTTTCAATCTTACCTATGTAAAAGCTTTGCATATTTTACAGGTTGCAATGTAAACAAGCCCTTTACTTTCACAGTTGTAGTAAGATTTAGATATTAAATGTATATTCCTATTACTAACAATCTCAGAAGTGTCAGCAATGAAGGGACATTGCTTACATGCTCCACACTTGAAGGTACCCACTTTTCTAACAGACTCACCCCCAAGTTTGTTTACTATAAGGTCCTTAATGCATCTACCTTTTCTGAAAATGAACTTTAATGGGACATCAAATTTTAAGTTCAAATCAGAAAACTTAGAGAACCTGTCCAATTCCCTTTGGACAATGTCTCTAATAACTTGGGAGCTTCCACTAAAATCCACAATAAAAGCATTCCCATATGTGTCATCTTCCCCATTGCTCATTCCCCCTTCCTTTGTATTTATGTCAATGGAACATAAAATTGGTGTAAATCTTTCTTTCCTGTACTGTAACACCTCTTCCTGAATTTCTTTAATTAAAATATCTTGGTATCCTCTTTCCAGAAACATACACTTCAACAAGTCACACATCAATAAAGTCCTTGTCATCAGAGGTCATTTGACTACCACGTACATATTGACCCTTCACTATACCTTTCTTCTGAAAGTGGGGATGGGCACTCGAAAAGTGCAGCAATTAATTACAGTATGTCTCCTTCCTGTAAACCTTTGATTCAAAACCACTATCACTCTTTCTAAAATTGACATCCAAAAAATCAATACTGTCATAACCAATCTTGTAAGTAAATCTGAAAAAATCAATACTATTGGAGATGTTCAAAGAAATCCACAAATCTCTCCTCACTCTCTGTCCAAAATATACAGATGTCATCCAAGAAACATTTGTATAGTGCCCAACAAGCCTTAAACACTGAATTAAACACATATTTCTGCTCCCACCAAGCCATCACTAAATTTGCATAAGTAGGGGCACACACGGCCCCCATGGCCACTCCCTTCAACTGTCGAATAAAATTCCCCATCAAAATAAAGAAAATTGTTGTTCCACACACTTTTCCTTCTCAATCCTTCACTCAAATCTCTTTGCCCATCTAACAAAAGTTCCAAATTCTTTTTACGAATGAACATTTTCAAATCGATAATACCTTACTTAAAACACATTTTTTACAGGGAACAAATTTAAAACCTTTTGAAAATAAATCAAAAAGACCTTAGTAATGTGCAAACTACTGTAATTAAAAATGGTGTGTCCCTGACAGGTCAGAATAAGTCCATCCTTCACAATGCATCTATCAAACTCCAATTCTTGGTCTTCAGTAATTGCACCAATGGCCCCTACTGAGCTTGTTTCTCCCTCCGATTGTTCCACCCTCTACAATTGCCCTGATAATAATTGGTCATAGGCTTGCTTTTCAATCTCTCTGACCTTTGGAGGGGGGAATACTCTAAAGGGTCTTGATAGTTAATGTGTCCAGATGAATGACCTGCACTAGAATTATAGTGGTCGTCAGGGCTAGCATAATCAGAGCCATAATGGCCACCCCTACCATTGTCATGTCCACCACTGTTCCCATATCTTTCAGAATTAACAGTACCTTTTGGTCTGGGGTAATGAACATTTTGCTCATATTCATGTTAATCCCTGTTTAACTTTCTCTTCTTCCTACCAAATATTAATGTTACTTTTTCATCAACATGGGCTCTTAAATCAAAATACTTCCTTTTTTCTTCATCTAAAGTAAACACCTGGATTCACTAACCTTCCATGCAGGACTAACTTACTCATGCACGGACGCACCCGTTTAGGAGCAGGATGGCAGCACGCCAGTCATATTAATGAAGGCGCGCTGCCCGAGCTCCCAGGCTTACACAGAGTGTGTACAAGTGCAGGGGGCATGTCTGAGAGCAGAGCTGTCAGAATAAACACACCCCTGCAATGTAGAACAGCAGAAAGTATTACGAAATGAGCGAGATCGCTCATAGGTGTGCACATATCCCCACCAACAGTTCCCCATGTGTACAACAGCAACAGTACTGAAAAAAGTAAATGAAGAAACCCTTTTTTTTTTTTTAATCCGATTAAAGCTAACCGTAGGTGTGCAAGTATGCCCATCACTTAGCTATGGTTAAAGCAGCTTAAAAGGCTGAAGAGGATAACAAGGAAGATATATGCAAATGAAACAGCACAGCAATAGTGTTGTGGGAAGAGCATCCGCTTAATGACCAGGCTTTCCCAGTTCGACTCCCATTGCAACACTCCCCGGGATTCATGAAGCTTGGCACAAGGCCGGCGTTAGGCTTGTGCCGACCATGCTGCGTGCAGATGGCGCAGTAGTGCCATATGCATATTAATGAAGGCACGCTGCCGCCACATCCACATGCATAGGAAATGAGCATGAGTGCATTGGATGTGTCAAAGCGCCGCACGGAGGCGTAGAAATGTCGGCTGTTGATGTGCAACCTAAAATGTTGAATATTAAAGTCTGCCTGCAATAGTAATCACACCTGTCAGTGTCCGTGGATACTGAAACGTATGCAAAGCATGCAAGACAGTTCTTCCAAACACAAAATTAAGAAGCAAACACAAATGCACATTAGCGAATATCGAGTCTCCATCCCTCGAACAAATGACATTTAAAACCATGTGCCCGTATTCTAATGCAGTGTTGATAGTTATACCATGTGGAAGTGAAACGCATCTTGTTAGCGAGCCACCAATAGCTAAGTCTAGCCCAGTGGTCAGGGTTACCACCTGTCCCACATTGTGAGGGACAGTACACAGCTGGGCAGTTGTGTCCATACCAAAACCATTATAAATGTAAAATATCCTGCGACCGTATGACATAATTATGTCCCACATCGCATGTAATAGTCACATACAATAGTTATTTCCATATGTAACATACCACATGTTACAAGAAATAGAATAAGCAAGTAAATGAAACAGAAGGAGCATATAAACTGCTACAACAATAAGCTAACATGTAGGCATAAAACAAAAGTACTATCCGTTGTACTGACCGTGGGTATGTGTTGTCCTGTAGAATCTGATTTGTGTCCAGAATATATCCCATCCTGGCCATATGAAAAGGTGGCAACCCTACCAATGGTCAGAGCATTTGGCCAAAATCTGCCCATTTGCAGTCCAAGCCATTCTTCTCAGGATGTGTCAGAGATGAACGGGTATTACCCAGGTGTACCTACCATGTCATGAAAGATAAGTATTTGCGTGTACCTATGTGCGTGATGTACAGCATGTGGAAGGTGAAAAATGCTAGGGTAGTCCTCACAACCATACAGGTACCAGAGATATGTAGTGTATGCAATGTGTTCCCTTGACCGTGCCATGGGACATCAACCAAAGAAGGGATGGATGGAGTGTGTGGAATATGGGTGTGGGGGGGGGGTAATGTAATAATCCACAAAGGTGAGACTGTGTTGGATGCACAATAGGTGAACTGGAGGTGTATGAGGGAGCAGTGGGTGAATCAGAAAGAAACACAAAGAACCAACATACACATCCGCAATACAACCTGACAGACCATAATGTAGAACACAATCACACAAGCATATAAATATTAAAATGTGCGATACACATGTACAGAAACGTCACTGGCACATACCCACATAATGGTCTAGATGGAACTGAGCCATCCAACTGCAACACACCTGGATGCATAATTGAATACCCATCATCCCCTCTACAGCACACAACCTGCCCCCATTCCTGAAAGTCCACCAAATCCAGCCATACTCAGGCTACTAGCTTGGCACAGCCATATCTGCACATAGTGACCACTACTCATATCTAGTAGGCAGTGTCACCCTAGGCAGTGTCAGGATTGCAAACTATGTATCCCTTGCATGTAAAACCCTATCACATTTTCGTAAGTTAAAAAAAATTGAAGGTCGTTTGCTTGTTCAATTTTTGGATATCCCTCATGGGATAAGTATCCTGTGTAAACATCAGACTTGGTATCATGACACGATGTCCAGTCCTGTAGACATCTGGACATAAGTTGTATGTGCAGTAGTGGTTCACGAGACTGCTCAGCCTCCTGCCAGTCATGCAGAGCCTACTACCCGGGATCAAACACCTGCCTGTGATGCACGTCTCCCCACATGAATTATCGAGAGAATATACTATACACATTCGCATAGTGGCACTTGGATATAGGGTGATTAAGGCGCTGACTTAAGCAGGGTACCTCCTGTCCCATTTTGTGAGGGACAGTCCCTGTTTGGGTAGGTGTGTCCTGACCAAGAATGATACAATGGCAAATGTCCTGTGATTGTAGGAAATAACTATCTACCATATTTCATGTAACAGTTGCCTAAAACAGTTATTTCTGGATGTAAAATATGTAAATCATACAAGAAACAGAATAAGCAACTAAAGTACTACAGGAATAAGATCTCATCTAGGAAAATAATTAATGTTCTAAACCCTGTACTGACCGTGGGTATGTGTTGGCCTAAACAATCTGGTGTGTCCAGAATATATCCCATCCTGGACATATGAAAATGCGGCAACCCTACCGATGGTCAGAGCATTCGCACAATAACTGGCCAGCCTCTTAATCACTCATAAAACCAGTGACCTTTGGAGGAAAGGTGTTGAGTGACACTTGAATGAATAATGACAATAATTAAGAGTAATAGACGCTTTTAACTTCAGAAAATAAGTATTAATACATATGCTCTGAATCTGTCAAAACGTTTCAAGTTAATAGTACTAATATTGTAGAAGTGTCTGTGATTGTCCATGATTTGTCCTTGCCTTGTCCCTGTCACTGTTGAAATTAGTCCCTGAGTGTTTGAGAGGTTTGTACACATATGTACACCAACCAACTGTCACATTTGTTGACAATACTATTGAATACCTGTAGTGAAGTCATAAGTGATGGCCAGAATAATATCCTTCGGATATAGGGAGGTAAAGGCAGCGGGGATGCGTGGTGTACATTCAGCTGTATGGGAAATGTAAATAGGTATGTAGGTGTATGTACAGACAGATATATATATATATATATATATATATATATATATATATATATATATATATATATATAAATGAACATGGTCACAATAAAGCATTCATAACAAATGCGAAGGGAAACACCAGTGGAACCACCCCCCACCCTGTATTATGTAGTGGAATCACTGCCCACCCTATATTATGTAGTGCCAACATAATAATCTTGTCAGAGGTGTCCAAACCCCTGTGTCTGTAAACACAGGTAGAATGTTAAAATTGGAACCAACTCTGTCCATGTGCTAACTCTGACATTTGAACAGGTACAGGGCAGTTCCAGTCTCCAGTCGGACAAGCCTAAACCCAGATCACCACATGAACACCCTGACAGTCAAACACACGTATGTGCCAGGACTATAAGCTTTGGAGTTCTGAATATCCTTGGAGTGAGTAAACATGCAGCACAGGTAAAGAGCAGTAGGGAATAGGGAATGTCACATGTGTAGTACTGCGGTTTTCCCAGCAGGAGAATGGATGCCTGCTGTGTAAGTGAAGCAAAAATTCATTATGCAGGCAAACCCGTGGTAATCGACGCGAGCAGGATGTAGCTGTACACGGAACAGTAGGTTGTGCAAGTGTAATAACACATGGGTTGACAAAATGTACGACATGTGTCCCGAGATGGGGAGAGTGGGCAGTGTGTAGGGGTGTGTTCATACCCCAGCTGCACTCACAGTAAGTATGTATCATGAGTGCTGTAGAGGGGTGTCAGGTAGGTGAATCATGGGTATGCAATAATGGGCCTAAGTGTGCAGGTGTTGGTTGGCAGAGATGTATTAGACCCGCCCAGTGGAAGTAATTAATATTCCCATGTGGGCACTGCAGATGCTCATACCTCCCAAACCTGAAGAGCATATCTACTGGATAGTCCAGAAAGCATTGGGGGAACACATAGGGAATATATCAGTGCCCTGTACCCGATTATCATGGATGACCGTGATTACGAATCAGACTGTAACACAGTCCTAACTAAACCCTTCCAGAACTAGTGATATTAGGTGGACAGGTGACGGAATACACGTAATGACTAATGACAACATGTATGAGTCATAAACAGCATGTACCTCGACAAATGTGAATGAATACATATGCCCTGTAACTGTCAATGTGTCAGGTTAATAGAACTAATCATCTAAATGTGTCCCTGAGGGTGTTATGCAGTGTCCTTGATACAGTGTTCATTCTCACCCATTCGTATGTAAGGTCTGCTAGTGACGGAAAGCGCATATTCCGCCGACCACCTTAGGTAGATGATAGCATAATAGTTTGGGGTTACCACCTGTTCACCTTTGTGAGGGACACTCCACTCTGGGCAGTTGTGTCCTGCAAAATTAATGTTATGGCACATGGCCTGTGATTTCTTGAAAAGAGTCTATATATTTCTGTAGTGGTTGCATAAAACGATTTTGTTGTATCTGAAACACCTAGATGTTATAGGAAGCAGTATTAACAACTATAATGCTACAAGAATAACCTTAACTTATGCAAACCAGTGAAGTAGTCAATTTTCTACTGGCTGTGGGTATGTGTTGCCTTGCCAAATCTGACATCTCTACATATAGGTCCTATAGGGCTGCCACCTTTCCAAATGGCCAAAGTGGGACCTGCTCCGTAGAAATGTCAGACGTACCAGGTCAGAACATACTTACAGCCGTGCATAGTACAGAAATATACATATTAGCACAAATCAAAGCTTAGTCTAGCAGCAGTCAGGTTGCTTATGCTACTTCACATAACATATAGAAGTAATATTTATACAATAACCGTTACATGCAACTATTAGAGAAACGTAGAGTATAATATTGCCCTGTAATCAGGACATTTGCTATGCCTAGATTATTCTTGCATGACACATATGCCTAATGAGGGACTTTCCCATGCAAAGTGGGAAAGGTGTTAATCCTAAAGTCTCACTTTGGCCAATTTAAAAGGTGGAAAACCTACAATAGGTATGCGGTAGCATGACCCGGCAGAAAGATGTGTTTCCCAAAACACATTTACTTGTCTGCATTGCAGAGTATCGGTTCCCATGTATCAGCCAGATTGGAGCAGATTGTATGAGGAACATGCATATAATATGATTATGTCACTGGACAGGCCGCCAATTCCGTACAGTCGAACCCCATGCTGTCGCATAATGGTCAGCCATACTCAATACTGTAATCATGTAGTACGATGTAATAGGCATCAAAAATGGATTGTGCCCACCCAGCGTGAGTGACAAATGCAAGCACCAATGTATGTGCATGTGCAAGTGAGGGAGCGAGTGGGTGTAAGCATGTTTGTCTACCAGTATGCGAGTATTGCACTGTTAAAGAAATGTGGAGTCTAAACAAGTATAAGGAGCTGTAACCAGATGTCAGCAGTGCTTAACACCATGCAAACCCACACACAACCGCTCCCAACTGCTGCAATGTGCCTTAGCCACTCCGTATCCAAAGGCCTTGTTCTGGCCGCAAATAAAGAACCGTCCTTTGCAAGTGTTGGTAGCAACACCCTGCACACACAGCTAATCTGAATTACCAATACACCATGGCATATATACAGACAATAGACAGTACCACACACATACCATACAGCACAGTCACCCAACAGTATAGCAATGTACTGGCAGATATGTCCGGACCACTGGTGTTTGCAGACCTGGCCGTCTTGTGTTTAAGTGTGTGAGCATGCCCAGTATGACTGTTACACATGTCAACTGACATTACCGTCATACCTTCATTTGTTTGAGCATGCCCAGTATGGGCAACTGGTTCTCATGTGTTACATGTCCAGGTAGTCAGTACTGTGGTGCCGACCCCTGTGTTGTACACTGACAGGTGGCATGCTGTGTCTGCAGGGTATCCATTGGTCATGTGGCATTGACTGTTGCTACATTTCTGCACAGCGTTGGGGGGCATCCAACTGTATCCACATTCCTACACAGCACCAGGGCTAGTGCACATGACTTTTACATGTGTACATTGGAAGGGGGGCACAGCTGACAATTGTACAGTTTTGCTACTACTGTACTGGTATCCCAGGTACTCCATTTCAGTGTGTGGACCTACCTAATGTGCTGGCTAGAGGCATACCAGTGTATTTCAGATCCTAGCTTTAATTACCAGCATATTGGTTTTAGACGTCCTAGCCTTCACAACCTACATCCAACTGCCTGGCCTGCTGTAGTCTGTCTGTGTGTGTCTGTGGGGGGGGGTCATCCACTGGGGATATCCAGAGGCTATTGTATAGCATTTGTCTGTATTGGTATACACCTGTCCAGCTGTTTGAGACTTGTGTGGGCTGTATGGACACACATGATGTTCAGCCCATAAACTGCAGTGGGTTAGGACACCCTGTGTACTGCTGGCTACTATTGTGACCCCGGTATGTGCTACAGATATCATGGTGCCACTATGGACGTGTGCTGTCTGCTGCCCTAACATTCGGCCACCAAATTCCCTTGCATGCTCACATCCATACCATAGCTACAGGTAAAAACACATTCTAATACAACTGCCAATTGGTTGGTTAATTGACTTACCTTGAGGGTGTGCCAGACCTGAGGATGGTGCTGGAGGGCTGCCTATGTCAAATGCACACAGTGCACTTCCTATACATGGCTGAGCAGAGGTAGTGTCATGTTTGGCATCCCTTTTACTGTCTGTGCGAGTCAGAGAAGGTGAAATTCCCTGGGTACCTACTGTGTCAGTGCATATGCCATGCATTGCCTCTTTGACAAGGGCAAGTCATACTGTGTATGCCTCCTTTCGCCTACTGGTTCCAGCTCAGGTAGTTCCTCCTCTGAGTCACACTGTGCCTGTACAGGCCTTGGCATTGGTGGGGGGCTGTGTGGCCCTACCCCATGCTGTTCCTGCTGCAACTGTTTCCGCAGGATCATATTGTGTAGTATAGCACATACCATAGCAATTTGGGTGCATGTAGCTGGTGAATACTGCAAGGCTCCACCGGATGTGTCCAGACACCGGAACCATGACCTGAGCATCCCAAACACATGCTCAATTATATGTCTTGCCTGTACGTGTGCCTCATTATGGTGTAGTTGTTCAGGTGTGTGTGCATTGCTGATGGGTGTCATCAACCACGGCTTCAGTGGTTACACAGCATCCCCCACTAGGTGACTGTAGGGGATGTCCATATTGGCAAAGGTCTGGTACAGCTGTGTCAGATGCCATATATCGGAATCGTCATAGCTTCCAGGGCAGCCAGCACACACATTCAGTATAATGCCCTGGCCATCGCATACGACCTAGCATTTGATGGAGGGGATGCCCCTGCAGTTAATGTAGGCCCTACCCTGCTCACCGGGTGGTGCTTTGATGCATACGTGCGTGCAGGCTATAGCACCCACTACCCCAGGGTAGTCTTCCATTTGGTGGAAGAAATGCATATTGCTGGTCAACACCTCACGTGTGTTGAGGACATGTACATGCTCACTGGCATGTGGTGACATGGTATCTAATAACTGGTCCAATACTCTGGATGCAGATGCCTGTGAGATCCCCATGATATCCCCAGTTGTGCTTTGGAAGGTACCTGTGGCTAGTATACCTAGGCCTACACATACCTTGGTATCCACTGGGATGGGTTTCCCTCGGCCTGTTCGATGTATCAGGTGTGGCCAGCACAGCTCAACAATCTGCTGTAGGAGGTCTCTGTCCACCCCATAGTGCTCCACTATCTCCAGCTCATGTAGCCCCTGGTAGGTTACCCTGGGTCTGTAAAGTCTTATCTGTCTCCTCACTGAGGGTTGTTCAGCAGCATTCACATCCTCACCACCCTCAGCCTCCTGCACATGTTGGTCTACGTTGCCTGCTGCAGCCCTTCTCATTTGGTTGGATTGTTTCGAGGAAATGTCCCTGCATGTATACACCGGTGGTGTACAGTGTGGAAAAAACCTGTGTGTATGGTACTTGCTCACTTTACCGTAGTGTTCTGGGCCGGGCAGGGCATGTAATCTGCTGATTATGCTAATTATCACCTGTTTGCACAGCTTGTTCACCTTGACTACTCCACTACTGCTGTTGTCCCTCCCAATTTCACTAGGCAGGTATAGACACACCCTTAGCTTAGGCGTGCAAAGGCAGGAGCAATCCCGAGACACAGGACTCCAATGTACGTACAGTATGCCTGACACCTCCCCATGCTTTCACCTAATTTCGAGTACTGCACCCAGCTATCTAGACACATACACTCTTGGGATCTGCATCACACCCTGGGGATAAACGGGAATCACTATTTTCAACCTCATTTGCATAGTAGTGTCATCTAATGCATAGTTATATGACCCATACTGAGCCACCAAAATAATAACCACTGCTTACTGTCGCGCAGATCTGCACACAACTGGTTAAACGTGCCTTACTATCACCGTATTCGATGTCCCTTGTTCTTCCCAGCAACAAAAAAAAACGGTCTATACATGACTAGAACCCGGGACCCTGCACACCACAGATGATGTGCTTTACCACTAAGGCATGGCAGATAGACATACATCTGAGGTGATCACATACAGATCATCCAGCACAGGCATTCAATAGTATAGGACATGTATTCCATCATGTAGATTTATGTGTGCTAATGTCTATATATATATATATATATATATATATATATATATATATATATATTTATATATATATATATATATATATATATATATATATATATATATATATATATACTCACACACACATATACATACACACACACATATGTAGATACTGAATATATATTACAACAGCGGACCACATGACACCAAAGCATTAGACAAGAATGAAAAGGAAACCACATGTTTCTGCAAACTGCAAATATTTCTGCTTCTTGAACTGTTTTAAACTGCTTAAAGTTGTTTTTGCACCTGCACTTTTTAAGTTTGTCGTGTTTGTTGCATTTACCTGTTGAGGCTACACACTCAAGTGTGCTAGCCTGTGTTACATATTTACTGCATTTTCCTGCTATTTGTTGAAAAAAAGAAAAACAAAAAAAAAAAAAAAAAAATTATCCTTGTTTCCCGTCTTTCCTGACCTAGAGTAGTCCAAATACAGGCTTTGCTGCATTCTGGACTTTTGGAAAGTTCCTGTGTTGTCCATTTCCTTTCTTGGATAGAGGGAGGTTTCTTTGTTCACCAGTGGCAGTGGGGAACTTAGAGCAGCCTATCTATCCCTGGAGGAGTGTTCCCAGCACAAGAATCTGGTAGTCTATTGGCCATTTTGGGCCAATTTCTAGCGCTTTCAAATCCCCCTGTATAAAACCCACTTTGGCGAGGTTTTTGCGATTGTTACTACTCAGCCAAGCTCCTCGTGGTCCTGCAGAGTGATGCTAGCAGCAGAGAGGCTAAAAGAGCGACTGCTAACCTGATAAAAGTGTTTTTTCCTGCTACTACCTGGACGACTGTCCGATCTAGCTAAACTGCAAATATTTCTGCTTCTTGAACTGTTTTAAACTGTCTAAAGTTGTTTTGCACCTGCACTTTTAAAGTTTGTCCTGTTTTTTGCATTTACTTGTTGAGGCTACACACTCAAGTGCGCTAGCCTGTGTTACATATTTATTGCAATTTCCTGCTGTTTGTTGCAAAAAAGAAAAAAAAAGTTATCCTTGTTTCCCATCTTTCCTGACCTAGAGTAGTCCAAATACAGGCTTTGCTGTATTCTGGACTTTTGGAAAGTTCCTGTGTTGCCATTTCCTTTCTTGGATAGAGGGAGGCTTCTTTGTTCACCAGTGGCAGTGGGGAGCTTGGAGCAGGCTATCTGTCCCTGGAGAAGTGTTCCCAGCACAGGAATCTGGTAGTCTGTTGGCTGTTTTGGGCCAATTTCTAGCTCTTTCAAGTCCGCCTGTATAAAACCCGCTGTAGCGAGGCTTTGCGTGATTTTGTGCATAGTGCTTCATCGAGCAGCGCCGCTTATTTGGGTTTGAGCCTTGGAACTGATCTAGTTCTCATAATAAACACCCTATTCCTATGCTAAAGCCTAGCACTTGCTCACTAAAGCAATTATATAAGTCAGCACTAAAAAAATTAAAAGCACTACACCCTCACACACTCCCCTTGGGTAACCTGTTCCCCATTGGCCTTTTTTTTCAATTATAAAGGAATTCCCAATACTATTCTAGCATGTCCAAAGGTCAGTTGTCAATCTCCTCTCCGGTCCAGCTGGTGAACCTGGGAATCTTGAGGCAATGTTACAACTGCCTAATGTGCACAGACAACCCTCTCCTCCTCCCAACAAATTCCAACACATGTGAGAGATGCAACCATATAGCCAAACTGGAGGCTAAGCTCTCAACTCAGTACTGGCGTAACCAGTCAGGAGGAGAAGGAAACCACACTCACTACAATTCCAGTCTCACATAGACCTACCACAACAGCAAACCAAACACATAAACACACAAAAACATACTTGGAGGCTCTAAATAAAAATCTGCCTAAGCAGCAGAAACCTCCAAAGCAGACACCCAAGCAACCGCTACCCCAAAACAAAACACATGCAACACATAGCTCACAAAGCCAGTGTGCCGAACAGTCACAGCCCTTAAGGCTAAACAACACACCTGATACACTTGTAATAGGTGACTCTATCATCAGGCACACTGACGTCCCGCTCACCAGGCTGAACAAGGAGAAGGTCACAGTGAGCTGCCTATCGGGTGCTAGGATACGCCACATAACACAAGCACTCAGGTCACTCCAAGGCAAGTACAAATATGACTCAGTCATTGTCCATGCTGGTGTGAATGACCTGAGACGTACCTCCTGGACTACATGAAAAGAGACATAGAGGAGCTCTCTGGGCATGTAGCCCAGGCTGGTATGACCCTGACCTTGAGTAGCATCTTACCCTCACCAAGAATGATGCCACAGTATGAAGACAAGATTATCAATTTCAACAATTGGCTTAAGTATTGGTGTCATTCAAAGGGGATCCAATGCCTGTCAGCCTGGGATGACATGCTCGACAAGCCACGATGCTTCGCTAGGGACGGCTTGCACCTGTCACCCCTGGGCTTTCAGATATTGGCAAAGGCTCTTGCTACCCCCATAGTGCCTTTTTTAGGCAAGGCTCAAAAGACAAACCCACCTCCATAGGTATCACAAGGGATAAGAAACTAAGAGTAATGCTACTCAACGCCAGAAGTCTAAACCTCAAGATGCATGCACTCAAAACTCTCCTTAGCATGGAGAACATCGATATCTGTGCAGTAACAGAAACCTGGTTCAAGGCTCTCGAGAGCACCCCAGCACTACCAGGTTATACCTCATACCATGCTTTTCGGCCCCAAAACTTGGACCGAACCACAAAAGGAGGGGGAGTATCAATATTCGTCAAAGAAAACCACATATCCAGGTTGGTGGCACAGCACAAAGCATCAGAGACTATCCATGTGCAACTAACAGTGGGTAAAACTGCCTTCCAGTTTATAGCCTGCTACAGACCACCCTCCCAAACCCAGGAACCCCACTCTGCCTTCCTGAGAACACTGGAAAATATGAAGGTCTCTCCAAACACCATTATATTGGGTGACTTCAACTACCCAACCATAGACTGGGAGCATTACTCTAGCTCCAACACCCTAGCCCAAAGGTCCCTAGAATTTATAAACTCAAATGCTATGGAACAACTTGTTACCACTCCCACAAGAGGGAAAACATACTGGACCTGATCATCACCAACATGGGGACTCTATGCTCCAGACCAGAAGTGTATCCCTCACTGGTAAGATCAGACCATAAACTAATCTCACTGGATATTCACATCCCGACCCCACCCCATGCCCAGAAAACCACAGTGAAAAACTTCTCTAAAGCAAATTTCACACTCCTCAAAACCGAGGTGGAATCCTTCAAAGCCCCCGGGCCTCTAGATAATACGGCCCAGACCACAAAATCCTTTATAAACGCATTCTATGAACACATTCAGGAATGCATGGATCATGCAATCCCAAATAAAACCAAGACCCAATCCTCCAAAGGCAGACGTCCTGTCTGGTGGACCCCAGCCATAAACAAACTATACAATAGAAGGAGGAGGAAGCTACTACATGACAGAGCAAAATCCCAAAAAGGGAAGGCATCTCTGATCAGTATTAGCAAAAAACTATGGGCACTCATAAAATCGTCTAAGGCCAGCTTCGAGAGAATAATTGCACAGGACACTAAGGATATTCACAAGGCTTTCTTTAGTTATGTTAGGAACCTGGGTGGGAATTCCCAGATATGCTCAGAATTAGTCCAAATGACAAAAAATACACCGAACCCACAGACATTGCCAACATCCTAGCTGACAGGTTCAGCGCAAACTCCCCCCCCCTCCCCACCAAAAGGGCTAATATCTATCCCAGCAGAGTGCTGCTCCCCTGACATCTCAGATGCTCAGGTAAGAGCTGCCCTCTCCAAAGCAAGAAACACAGCATCAATGGGACCAGACGGTGTCCCGGGCTGCGTCCTACATGAACTCCAAGAAGAGCTAAACCCAAACCTAAAACTACTGTTCAATCTCAGCCTTACTACAGGATATGTACCCAAAGAGTGGCGTACAGCAACAGTGGTCCCTCTCCACAAAGGTGGTGCCTCAACGGATGCTGGAAACTATCGCCCCATAAGTCTCACTAGCTTGGTCTGCAAAGCTATGGAAAGGATCATCATGGACCTTATAAATAAAGATATTGGGGACCTACAGACACTGGATCCTACCCAGTTCGGCTTTGTTAAGGGCAGATCCTGCCTCTTAAACCTGGTCAATTTCTTTGAAACAGTCACCAAGGCCATTGACAAGGGAAGGTGGTCCACACAGCCTACCTGGACCTCGCAAAGCCTTCGATACAATACCCCACTTGGGCATTATAGATAAGCTCACCAGCTTAAATATAAACCCCTATGTCACTAGATGGGTTGCAAACTGGCTCAAGGACAGAACCCACATGGTTAGAATAGCTGGAGCCATGTCAGACTCCAAACCAGTTACAAGTGGTGTCCCACAAGGCTCAGTCTTGGGACCTCTCTTGTTCGGTATATATTTCTCGGAGGTACAGGCCAACATGGAAGGACTGTGGCTGACCAAGTTCACAGATGACTGCAAACTGGGCATCATAATAGACTCTCCAGCTGACACAAGCATCCTCCAAAAGGGCCTCATAGAAACAGACAACTGGTGCCAGAGCCATGGCCTCAAGCTAAATGCCAAAACGTGTATACTCATCCCCTTTGGCAAAACAGTGCCACAAATTACCACATAGGTGGTAATCCAGTAAGTACAGAAGAAGTAATTAGGGACCTGGGGACCCAAGTTGATAGCAATCTCTCATTTGACAACCACGTGGCCAAAGTGGTTAGAAAACATTTTATATAGCCCACCTAATCATGAAGGATTCACATCTAGATCAGGGAGGTCATCGTGCCTCTTTACTCATCCCTCATCAGGCCCATAATTGAGTACAATGCCCCTTTGGGATGTACCTTACCAGACACCTGCAGCAACTGGAAAGACCCCAAAAGTACCTCACCAAGAGGATCAAGGGGCTCAAACAGATGCCGTATGCTGCCGGTTAAAGAAACTCCAGCTCTACTCAGTGGCATACCGCCTGCTCAGAGGCGATCTGTGCCTGACTTATAAAGCCATGTCCAACCCGGAATTAATGGACATGCTGCACCTCAGAAAATCCAAATCCCATCGAGCTATGCGCTCGAGGGACTTAAACCTCAGCACTGAAATAAACAGGACATGCTGGAGGGACAGATTCATAACCCAGAGGCTCCCTTCACTCTGGAATAAAATCCCAGTCCAGGTTAGGCAGAGTCCCTCATTGACTCTCTTCAAGAGGAATCTTGATGAGTGGATGGGAGATCATAGGTTTACCCCGGGTATCACTTCTGTGTCACTGTTAGACAGAAGCGCAGTATACTAACCTCGAAAAAGGGCATAGCAAAATTAATTTAAAATGGGTGGCGAAAGCCATACACACTCTGGCTAGGCTTATAAATGCCCTAGGGCAGATAGCCTAGTATGAACCTATGAACCTATGAACCTATGAACATGTGCCTCCTGCATTATGTACTGGTGTTACTATCAAGGCAAGTGTGTTTCTTTGCGTCACACGGGTCAGACTGTATTAAGGGTAAGAGTAGGGCTGCTGACATTTACTCACCAGACCTATTGACGAATGTATGTGTATGTCTTACCAACCCACTCTCTTGGGCGATTGTGACATTTGTGGACACTATATAGGAAAACAACAGAACACGCTCAACACATCTTGGATCTAGCCTCTCACAGATACCAACATATAGAATATGACTACCAAACACACACACCTATCATGCCTTGGAATAGAACACCTACTTCTCTATTCTATCACACTACAGCATTATGTAGTACAGAATGCGCTACAGACATTACTGGATCGCAGCACTCCCAGAGGCATACTTCTAGGTGGATGACATCATCAGCAATGAAAAGACGCCAATAGGGATTTATGGAGTGTGAGCAGTCTAAAAGCATTACTCTGTCCCCCGGCAGCTGGAAACACACACACACAATTGGCAGGGCTGGGATTAGAACATAGACCTAACTACCTTATCACACTACAGCATTACACAGTTACAGAATGCACTACCAGGATTATTGGATCACAGCAATCCCAGAGGCATATTTGTAGGTGGGTGACATCATCAGCAATGGAAAAGACGCCAATAAGGATTGCATGGAGAGTGAGCAGTCTAAAAGCATTACTCTGTCCCCAGGCAGATGGAAACACATACTTGGCAGGGCTGGGATTAGATCATAGACCTAACTACCTTCTTACACTACACCATTACGCAGTTACAGAACCCGCTACCAAGATTACTGGATCACAGTACTCCCTGAGGCATACTTCTAGGTGGGTGACATCATCAGCAATGGAAAAGATGCCAGTAGGGATTGTATGGAGAATGAGCAGTCTAAAAGCATTACTCTGTCCCCTGACAGATGGAAACACACACACATACACAATTGGCAGGGCTGGGATTAGAACTTAGACCTAACTACCTTATCACACTACAGCATTACACAGTTACAGAATGCGCTATCGAGATTACTGGATCACAGTACTCCCAGAGGCATATTTCTAGGTGGGTGACATCATCAACAATGGAACAGACGCTGATAGGGATTGTATGAAGTGTGAGCAGTCTAAAAGTATATTACTGTCCCAAGGCAGATGGAGACAAACACACGCCAGTGGTGTGAGCAGGACAACTGCCTATCTACAGACCACTATTACAGCACTACATAGATACGAGATGCGCCACAGACACTACACCTATCCAGACAGTCAATATGACCTTCTAGGAATGCGGACATCAACATGGATGCTGGCAGTTATGGTGTACATACCTGTGAACCAGTGTGTTCAATGTAGGAATCCATCCTGAAGTGGGGTATGGCCATCTGTTGCCTGGATGACCACTATCACTATACAGGATTACAATGGTCATGCCCATACACATAGAGGCACATAACCGACACAAGTTGTCACTAGGCATGCTCACACACTTAGTAGCACACGTCCGTTTGGTATGCACTATGTGTCCATCTACACAACGGCGTACTGGGCATGCTCACACACTTAGTAGCGAAGGGCTGTCTTGTATGCACTCTGATTCTAAACATGGAAGGGCACAGTGTGTCGATAGTCATCATTGTTAGCATGAACGCTGCACTACATATATCTGACACCGGTCTTCTACACAACGTCTGCTGCTGTCCATCACCTTAGCTGTAGCAATCTAAACCTGGCACACTAATGCCACCCGTGGTGATGTCCTGCCAGGAGTGGCTACTTTGCCCATATAGTACCATTCATAGACGAATGTCCTGAGACCAGGTAAACACCCTGACACCTAGAGGACAACTGCATTGTATGTGTATGCTAAACGGTGTTAGATGTGTAGCGTTCGTAATCACAGCTGCCAATCTAGATCCAACAATGGGGAATACTGACATCTGTGCAGTGAGGAACACCTGGCATAAGGCTCAGTTGTGCACAATAGTACTACCACCATATACCTCAGATACAGACATGTGGGCCATAACACCATTACGGACCGCTCCAGGTGGTAGTGTCCCCACGTACATGAAGGCCACTCACATGTACTGAGCAGTACACTCTCAAAAGCCATCACAGATGTGTCAGGTGCAGATCACAGTGTCAAAAGCCTCATTCTAGGATGTAGCCCTCAGACATCACCATGTCCTTGGACCAGCAACACACATCCATACATGTGGCAGAGCATACATTAGTACAACACCATGTTACTCATGACCAGTGGACTGTACCTAGCTCTACAGCAACTGTGCAGACTACCCATGTACTTACAAGGTTCCATCATGTGTTATGCAATGCAATGATACCACTGCTCATAACCAGGTCGGCTGTACACATAACAGGGGCCCTGGGTCATATACAGCTGTAACAGATAACTGTTGCTGTACATCAGTAAACACACTCATGTTTGGATATGACATACATGTACCTGCCGTGGATATGTGCATGCCCCACACACACACAACACATATGTACATAGCATAGATGTTGCTGTCCTTCGTGCAGACAAGTGGCTACAGCAATTACACACATGCACATGGAAGATAGGTCCATGGCTGTTGAATGCTAACAGTACATAAGGTGTGACAGCAATGTTGACTGAGTTAACATTCCCTCTGTACTGGTTACCCATGACAATTATCATATCATACAACAGTCCATGTGGCATGTATGCCATCACACATGTCCACCAATTGCAATGCCTACAAATATGGCTAAATGACAGGAATGTAGGACCTACACACAAGTACATGTAGTGGTGTGCATTCAGTTACCATGTGTGTGCAGTAGCTGATGTTTGCAGTTGATCTGTGTCTTACTACAACATGCAGTTGCAATGCAGCCCCATCATTGACACCTGTATATGGTGAAATACTGACAGTATGGTAAGATGTACATCAGGTATGGATGGATGTGTGTGTACATAAAACGGTGGGCCAACTTTGCAGATAGATGTTTGCTGAAGACAGCTCACAGGTGTGTCACAAGCCATCCTACCATAACATGTGCAAACACTAAGCTATGTTTCTGTTAATTGAAGGTGAAGACATACAACCTACACAGCAGTCAGGGTGTCACTGACTGTAAATCACTTGACACCTGTAACACTTAAGCACAATTGCCAAAGGTAGCATCGGTACACATTGTAATGCGGGCAATACTGCTGCATGTCTGTCATACGTATCATAAGATAGCAGGTGTTTGATTCACAGTACTGCCATGTGTGTTTGCTTGTGTGTCCATATATGCCATGTATGGTGGGGAATACATCCCAATTGTTACACACCCCTGTACACTGTTGTAGAGATCTGTACATACTGCAGTGTAGAAAGCAAGACATAGGCAGGAGTGGTGTGTATACCACACACATGTTAGCTATCTGTATGTGCATGACATAGGTGAATTCAATTGTGGACTCCACAGTGTGTGTGTGTGTGTGTGTGTGTGTGTGTGTGTGTGTGTGTGTGTGTATGTATGTATGGCAGTCTGGTCCATGGAGTGAGGATGTATGCTACCATAGTGAACAGATAGGACCCCTAACCCCTCCAGGTGATGCAATCTACTACCCTGTTGATGCCGTCGGTCTTAGGCATTACTGACTACCTGTACATGTTCATTTTCTGTGTTGCGTCATGTGGGTGCACAGTACTGTAATGGTGATTACCACATAGGCAGGGGTCCTCACCTCAACACTATCAAGTGTGTGTGTGTGTTACAGTGTCATTGACCCCGTGAGTGTGGGTGTGTTACTGTGTCTGAATACATGTGTGCGAATACCTGTGTGTGTGTGTGTGTGTGTGTGTGTGTGTGTAGTTGTGTGTTCTCATCCTGTAATGTGAATGTGTATTACTGCTACACAGTGAGGCCTTATGCTATCAACTGGCCTCTACACATCAGCTAGACTGCTATGTAAACTCTCCGCACCATGTAACTGTACCTGTGATGTCACCCGGTATGGATGTCACGTCTCTAGCCACTGTAGCTTAGTACACAGCTCACATTCTCGTGGGTCAGTAGATGTGTAGACATCTTTGGAATGTCAGCCTTTCTAACAGTGAGGTTGAAGCTATGTATAGCATGCTGGTATTGCCATACATACCTGTCAGTAGTCCACATTTACACATGGGAAACTGCAAACACTGGTACTTAATGGCACATGCAATTAGACCTTAAGGAGGGAAGCAGGGCATCATTACCAACATGTTGTTACTGTTGTTACCAAGACACATACTGTGAACATAAAACAATGCATTCTAAACCTGTACTACATGGTATGTCTGCTGCGTGTCAACAGTACACAACAATTGTAATATACACTTATCTCCCTATTCTGTTCACTCTGTGCATCCGACCATATGAGCATGTTCCTGCACCGATGGTGTGGATGACAGGGATGCGGCACAGGCATCATCATATGCACAGGCTGATAATGTTTGCCAGGGGCCTAGGCAGCACCAGTGGATGATATCATGTGTGTGGGTTAGGGCCTGTAATCTAATTGGCCATGTGTGGTTGTTATGCATGTGAGTGTTGCGGTGCCCTACAGATGTTTCTGGTGTGTGCGTGTATGCGTGCACACAGTTCTGCCATGTGTCCGGCCTACACAGGGGTATTATTGATAGCTCCAGACTGTACAGACCAGGATTTACAGCTCACGGTGTCTGGCCACGGCCATGTGACCTGTGCCTGCCAGGGGTTGCACGGGCACTACCAGGCAGAGGTACAGATTGGGTACTGTCCAATGACACATGTCCATTGGAACCGTGTCCCAGTTGGGACCGTCCAGGGCCACGTCCACTTGCCTGCTGTATCCTGGTGTGGACAGCGCAGCACCAGCTGCACTGCTGCTGCTACCAGCACTATGGGAGCGGGCATGTTAGGTAGCTCGTTCATGTAGACCTGCACCAGGTGATATAGCTGGCCTACGTCCATGTGCCCTATGCCTCACTCCTACCAGATGTTCCAGCACAGACAGCTCATGCTCGCAGATTGTCATGCCATGGTCAAGGATTCCAACCATGTCACCCAATCGTCTGTCCAAAACTTCAGCAATCTGCTGTTGAGCATTTGCCAATGCCTGGATGTTGTCATTTAAAGAACGGATAGCAGCCCTCTGAAGCCTCTGCCCTTCTCTGTTCTGCCATTCAGCATGTGCCTGTGCCGCCATTACAGTCTGAAACATGCATCAGTTGACACCAGCTGCTGCGCTCTGTCCTGCAGGTGCATGTCGGCTAGAGGTCCTCCTACGAGCAGCACTGGCCACATGCCTGTGTGGCACATCTGCAGTCATTTGACTGACACCATGGTGTGAATACACACCTTCCATAGCCACCACATATTCCTGTTCCAAGCTAACACATGCTAACTGTCCTTTCTGTATGGCCACTGGTGATAGGGTATGTGTTGGCATGAGAACTGTGTGTGGGGAAGAGGGGGATATAGGTGGAATGGCAACCAGTGGCACATATTCAGCCCCTGACAACCCTGCCTGTACCTCAAGCATATGTTCATCATCACTGCTAGAGTCTGTGGGGACACTAACATCAGATGAACCGCAGGAGGGTAACGCACCTACATCACCTGTGAAGGCAAACAAAGACTCTACATTACAATAGAGACACACACACACAGACACACACACAGATGCACACACAGACACACACACAGACACACACTCAGTCACACACACACACACAGACACACACACACCATGCATGTGATTTGACAGAAGGCATGCAACATTCATGTGATACAGTAGACGGCATGCAGCTCAGGCATTAATAGTGGTAGTTATCATACATCCCTGGGTTGCACACAACAGCAAGCATGTGTCATAGCAGAAGCCATGCATTTCACACAATCATGGTAGTAAGCATGCATCCCTGTGTTGCACCATGTGGACCAGCACAGGTTAACAGTACATATGGCTGATTTGAGGCATATGACCTTGACATTAACATGTAGTATGACATGTAATATGCTGATGTGTGCATTGACATGCATACATGTTTGACACAATGGTGTCCTGACACATGTACAGTGGTGTAATGGTGACACATTGCAGTGTTGTCTTTACGCCCTACAGATAAAATGCACTTTTAGCAGATGTGCATGACCATTGAAGGGTATTATGAGGCGTCTATATTGCTATACAGCGTGAAGTACAGACACAGTGCCATTGCATGGAATCATGAGGTGTCTCTATTGCTATACAGTGTGGATTACACACACAGTGCATAGCCATGACTGTGTGCATAGACAATACATAAATACTGTGGATTGTGACCCACATTGCTGAAGTGTATACACACTAAACCATGATGTGTCATGTGTGACAGGTCACCGAAGGACATACAGATGGCACCCCTGCACAACTGCTAACATTTCTTAGCTGCCTGGCAACCATGTCCACACATGGCAGACTTGTCAATACACCATGTCCCATATGACATTTCTGTACCACACACATGAGGTGCACGGCTGACAGTGATGTCCAACAGTAGCAAGGAAAATGTACTGTATCTGTGGCCTGATGTGGTGTCTGTGTATGTATGTGGATGCTGTACAGGTGACTACTGTCATGCTGTGACACAGTCATGATGTTCAACACATCCTATCTGGTCGAATTAAGTGACACTTCCACAAGCTGTCCACAAGCTTGTAGGATGTCCAGTGTTCCACATCTGCTATATAACCATTCAACAAAGGCTATAGTTGGACCATGTGTAGCCAATGTACAACAGGGTGTACACACAAACACATCACATGTACTTTGTGTTGCTACATGTCTCTAGCCATCCTCCATGATCATGTGTGAACATGTGTTGGCCAAATGTTTGTGATGGCCATCTATCTCACATGTCTGCGCTGTCCCATATGACATACACCCATAGATGTCAGATACTCCACTGTCCACAGGGTTATGCAGACAAAGGGTTGTATGTTTGGTATGTGGGGTATGTTTTATGGGTTAGTGAGACAATGTTGCTGCCGGACCACTACATGTCATGGACATGTCAGATGGCACATCACAATGTGTGCACTCAATGCAAGGGCATATTCCACAATGGTGAATCCTGTGGGCTGCCCATACTCCAGTTTACTGTGTAGTACTGTTTGCGTACCCCACATGTGTTATTCTGATGTATAGTACATATTCCTACATTGAACAGCACCTCCACTGTTGTATGCACAGCTGTCCACACAACTAGCAATGACAGTTTCTGTGGTTTCATGTCGGTGTTTCATTTAGTTTGTATGTATTGCACATGGGTAGCCAGTGTGATTGATTAAAGATGCGACCTGTATATTGTGACAGGACCATACATTATGTGTACATGAGTTAACTGGCCACATAGCGAATAGATCTGTGCATTAACATGCCTGATACTGATCACTGTCTCACCTGCAATGGCCTGCTGACTCTGTGGCATGCCAGAGGTACCTATATAGGGGTGACACAGCAGTATGATCATTATCCATGACTGTATGACAGCTACAGGGTGCAATGTGCATGTTAACACATTCGCCAGTACAATATGATATACTATGGAGTATGCACATGTGTGCATACACAGGGTAGCATACTATAGTATGCGGCATGTGTGTAAACATACCTTGCATATGATGTTACATTACCTGTTGTACAGTGACACATGCAACTAAATGGGATATAATAGTTATATGTGCAGTAGTGATTTACCAGGCAACTCCAAGCTCGGTGGTTGGGAGACACCCACCTCCATGATGGCAGCTAGGCTTTGTGGATGCTGTCCTGATGGTGTCCCCAGGTTCGCCAGTAGCTCCTCGGTACGTGTGAGTAGGGGCTGGGTTGGTGGCCCACCACCTGTTGTACCTTGTTCCCTGGCGATTGCATTCGCACGCTGTTTCGCATGTCTGATCAGGTCCGTGCAGTGCCTGTGCACCTGCTGGTAGGTGTGGTTATGGCCACCCACATCATTAACCCTCCTGCGAAGTTCCTGCCACAGGTCATCATGCTGCTGGGCATGATGTGGCACATGGCTGAACAATACCTCATAGTTATCTTGGAGGTAAGGTATAAGGGCCTCATCCTCCAAGCAGCTATAAGCTGGCAGTCTTGATCGAGGCATATCTGGAAGACATAATGATGGAGACAGGTCACAGTATCTCAGAGATGCACAGAGATACAGCTGCACATACATGTGTATTACATTTAGTACATATGAACAGTTGTCTTTCAAATCTTCACGACACTGACACCACTGACATGTTTGTGTCACACAAATGTGACACCCAATGGGGATTGGATATTATCACCATATATGTGTGTCACCTCATTACATTGCTCATACTCCATGTGAATGCTGTCTTGATGTAGGCATGTCTGTTTGACTGTACTGGTGTTCTTACCTATCAGCACATGCCTGGATGTGTCCACATTAATGCTGTTGACCTTGATGCTGTGTATATGTCACATATCAACACATACACTGCCTTAATGGACATGAGCAGTGACAATGCAGACATGCGCACGGAAACCTTTACATGCATGTGTTTTGCCATATACATCTACACGGCACTGTACAGCAGTTCAACATCCTGCCACATATCGCCTGAGTTGCACATGTGATACACATGGGACAATGGCTAGCCGGATGGTATTTGCAGGGATGGTTATCAACTATAGCATGTACGGCCAAGGTCATGTAGTAGTGTGTATGCCCTGGGTCATGTATGAGCATAGGATGTAAGGTTTTCTAGCTGTATCCCACAGCCATGTTCCCGCTGCCAGGTGAATCAGTGCGACATAACTGATCCAGACGGTTAATGATACATCTACCATGCAGTCATCACACCATGTCTGACAGAGATGAAATATGCAGCTTTGCTGGACAGGGTTGCATAGTATGGCAGAAGTATGTAACGTGTATGGCACAAGGATCTGTCCAGCATGTGGCGATCCTTGTACTAGGAAGATGGCTATCCATGACGTATGTATTTCAGATCAGGATATGTATGTGTAGCATGTCCAACATCACAGTGTTGGACATGTCTTTATGCAGAATAGGCAGCATGCTGCATAGTGGAGATGAGGATTGTGAAGGCTGGTGTCGCCCATCCAAGCATGGCCAATACCCCTTAAAGGTGATATGTGATCCGATATTGGTCACTTGAGTGATGAGTATGGCTGTACAATGATCTCCATGCTCATGGATGGCACCTTGTCATGACTAGTGTTGCCTCTTATGACTACCTAATAGGCTTGGTGATGTCACTAGCTCAGGGAGGTAAACTGCACAGCACCATCCCTTACACACAGTGTCCATTATGTTGACTGCTACCTAGGTGGTAGTTCATGGGTACAGGGTTATTAACCTAGCGGTGACAATGCAATATGCAGCTGTCAGATTGTGCACATATGTCACGCACCTCACCCACAAAGCCCATTCTGTATGTTGTCCACAACACTAAGTCGGCTATTGCTCCTAGGTCTTGGCCATTCACATACTTACAAACGCAGATGCCTCCCATTTGTCTGTGTGGTATGGGCTTAAATGAGAGGGAGTACAAAACATTAACCCTTTTTTACTGTAGCTGCCACTGGTGTGATATGCACATGTCACTCAGACACCTTTTGTAGTGCTGGTTCTGTCAACAGGCCACTGGCAGAACACTCCTGTGACATACAAAGGTACATCTAGTATACTGAGTGTAGGTGGAACACAGTATGGGTGATGATGTCCTATGACCTGTCACAGGTATGATATGCAGTGTGTAATCATCCGTACTGTCATCTACATCTGTACTGCTAGCAACATATACGTTGATTAAGGTTCATGGACTTTCAGACCAGACTCAGCAGGGTAATAGTGCAGTGCCTCCCATTATGAGTGGTGTCTCCACTTTGTGGGTTGTGATAACTGTTGGTGTGCACCATTCAGTGTTTTCACAGACTGACATGAAGCTATGATTTACATGATGTGTATGTGTAGAGCAAACTGTTTTGCCATATGTGTATGATACAACCAGGGATGTGGACAGGTCACATGCAGCCTGAGTGCACCTTGTACCATCATAGTTATGGTTATAGGGGCTCTGTAGTGTTCATGGATATGTGACTGTGTACCTGTTGGGGGGGCAGTGAGTTTATGTTATCCGACACCCTATCTGTATTGCTCATTCATGCTCAACACTTGTTCAGAACATGTAAGCACTTCATGAGCTACTAATTACTATAACACTCAATCCTATTCATTTCCTACAGGTAAACACTGTTTGTACTTACATTTCCAGCTTGCTTAGAGTAAAACAGCTGTCGTACACACTAACCTCACATATCTAGTGAGAAATAGTTAAATATGCAGGCATGTCCAAGTGTCAATTTCCAGTGATATCGCCTGTCTATATGATGAATATGGGCATCATGAGGCAATATAGAAATTGTCTCATGAACACAGTCAATGCTCCCCTCCTAACATAAAACACTACAACCTGTGGGAGATGCACATATGTAGCCATACTGGAGGTAATGCTCTCTCCAACCCAGAATGAACCTGACAATCATGTGGGGATGTTAAATGTTTGCACCACACCACACTCATCACATAGTCTCACTAGATCTCCACTACCACAGGCCACACATAGTAAGACTACATTTGCAGAGCCTTTCAATACTACTCTGTGTAGGCAACAGAGGACTCTAAAGCAGAAACTCAGGCAGCCCCCATCATCCAACAAAACACCAATTACTTATAGCCCACAGACTCAAGTGTGCCCATCAACTACAGCCAATAGGGCGATATAACATACCCAACACACTAGTCATAGGTGACTTTATAGGCGGTCGCACTGATGTCCCACTCAGCAGGCTACACAAGGTGATAGTCACTTTCAGCTGGCTGTCGGGTAACAGGATCCACAACATAATCTATGCACTCAGGTCACTCCTCAACAGGTACAATATGACTGTCATTCTCCATGTTAGTGTGAATGCCTTGAGATGTAACTTCCTGGACTACATGTACAGAGACATGCAATAGCTCTCTGATCTTGTAGCCCAGGCAGGTATCGCCCTAGCCCTGAGAAGCATTCTGCATTCATCCAGACTGATAACGCAGTACAACGACTGAATTATTCACTTCAACAGTTGGCAATGCTTCTGGTGTCATTCCAAGGGTATCCAGTATCTGTCTGCTTTGAATGACATGGTCGACAGAACATGATGCTTTGGCACAGATGACCTGCACCTGTCAGCCCTGGGATTACAGATAATGTCTAAGGCTCTTGCTGCTCCTATAGTGCCTGTTGTAGGCACGGTCCAAATAACATATTCACCACCATAACAGGAACAGGCAAGCAAAACCTGAGGGTAATGTTACTCAATGCTTGACATCTTCATCTCAAACACATCACCCAAGGCACTCCTTGTAATGGACCACTTCAATATCTCTGCAGTGACTGAGACCTGCTTCTAGGCTCCTGAGAGCACCCCTGCACTAACAGGCTATTACTCAGACCACACCTTTCAGTCATGTAACCAGGACCGGAACACTCATGGCGGAGGTGTGTCCATATTTCCCAAGGATGTACACACCTCCAGGCTGGTTGCTTAGCACAATTCATCAGAGGTAATCCAAGTGCAACTAACTGTGGCCATAACTGCTATACAAGTTGTAGCTTGCTACGGATTCCACACCATACTCCACGGTTAATGGCCCTCACATCTTGGTTTACTGGAAAGTAGGGTTCAAACAGGAACTACTGATGTGCGACTGACACTACCCCACACTTAACTGGGATACCTACTCATGTACTGACACATTAGGCCAACACTTTCTGGGATTCATAACCTCCAATCGGCTGGATCAACCTATCCACACCACCACCAGGGCCAACAATATCCTAGACCTGTACATTACCAACATGTGTGACTGGTGTTCCACACCTGGGGTTATCCCCTCGTTGGTCAAATCCGAACGTATGCTAATCACCCTTGTTATCCACATCCCAGCACCACACCCTTCATGGAAAACACAGTACAATATTTCTACAAAGCCAACTTCAGGCTTCTTATGACAGCAGTAGTAAACGTCATGACACCCGTGCAGATGGACAATATAGTTACAAATGCTGAATCATACACAACTGCACTTAATTAGCACTACCACGACTGCATGGATCATGCTATCCCAAACAGAGCCATGACGGTACCCACCAGAAAATGGATGCCACTCTGGGGGTCCACTGCCATGGACATAATGTACAACAGAAGGAGGAGACTGTTGCAAAGTAGAGTACAATCCCATGAGTGGGGTAGCTCCCTGGTCAGCCTCAGTAGAAATCTGAGATCCCTTATCACATCCTCCAAAGCTAGCTATGTAAACATTACTGCGACTCATTCCAAGGACTACCACAAAGCATTCTGGAGGTATGTCACTACTCTCGATGGCGATACCCACATCTGCTCTGACATACAGCGGTTAGGCATGAACATTACAAAACCGACTGATATTGGCAACATCCTGGCAGATAGGTTCAGTGCTAACTTTACACCCCTCTCACACCCTAAAGGGCCCAAATCTATACACGAACAATGCAGAGTCCCTGCGGTCACAACTACGCAGTTCCAAGCTGCACTCTCTAAAGCCAGGAATACAGAATCCATGTACAACATCCCAGGCTGCGATTTACACAAACTTCAGAACAAAATGGCTCCCCACTTGGGCACCAAATTCACTAATAGCCTTGTATCAGGCATTGTGGCCCCTGAATGGTGCACAGTAACAGTTATCACACTCCACAAAGGTGGCGCCACAATGGACCAGAGGAACTATTGCCCTATATGCCTGACTAGACTGTTCTGCAAGGCTATGGAGAACATCATCATGGATCTCATTCACAGAGACATTGGTGGCCTCCAAACCTTTGATACCACCCAGTTTGGATTTGTTAGGGTCAGACCATGACTCCTAAACCTGGTGGAGTCCTTTGAGACAGTTACCAAGGTAGTAGATGAGGGTAAGGAGGTCCACACAGCCTACCTTGTCCTCTCAATGGCTTTCAACACTGTTCCCCATTCTGGTATTGTCAGCATACACATCCATCTGCACATCAACCCCTACGTCACGAGATGTTATGCAAAGTGGCTCACGGACAGGACCCAAACATTGAGGGTAGCATACCCTAGTTCCTACTGTAAATCAGTTACAATTGGCATACCCCAGTCCTCGGTCATAGGGCCACTCGTGTTCGGTATATGCTTCTCTGAGGTACAGGCTAGCACAGAAGGACTTACCCTGAATAGGTTTGTAGATGACTGCAAACTGGGGGCCATGACTGATTCACCAGCTGATACAGACACCCTCCATAAGGGTGTCACTGTGATGGATACCTGGTGTCAATAACATGGCCTCAAGCTGCATGCCACAAGGTGCATAGACATCCTCTTTGGATTACACCAATCACCCGTTGACTGTCACATAGGTGGTAGTCCCTACATATATAAGACATTATAAGGGATCTTAGAACACAAGTAGATAGCACCCACTCCTTTGATAACCATATTGCCAAGGTGGCGTGGATATCCTTCTACGTGGCCACCTTAATCTGTAATGGGTTTGTAGCCGAACAAAGGCAGCCATTGTACCTCTCTACTCCTGACTTATGAAACACATTAAAGGGTACAACACCCCATTTGGGATGTGCCTTATGAGACAACAGCAACGGCTATAAATACCACAACATTAACACACCAAGAGGATTACTGACCTCCCAAGGATGACGTATGCAGCCCAACTACAGAAACCCCAACTGTACTCATTTACATACTGCATACTCAGAGGTGATCTCTGCTGAACATACAAGGTACATGTCCAAAACAATATTGATGGATATGCTCCACATAAGCAAAAGCCACTGAGAGCCACATGCTCTGGGATATGTACCCAAATGCAATGATGACTAGGACGTGCTGCAGGGATACATTCCTGAACCAGACACTCACCATGCTTTGGAACATGATTCCTATGTACATCATGCAGGGACCCTCACTAGCACTCTTCAAGAGATACCTCGATGGGTGGATGGGAGACAGACATGTATGCCAGGGATCACTGCAGTGGCTCTACTGTACACAGGTGCAGGAAACAAATGGCTCTGCTGTTCACAGGCACAGGACACTAACTTAGGATGGTGCCGCAAGTGAAAACACTGTAGTTGGGCTTACGAATGGACTTGACCAGACAGCATAGTACCTAACTATGAACCTATGAAGCTATTACATGTCCTTTGTGCATGGATAATTGAGTAGCTCTTCCATTTCAATTAGTTATCATGCTGTTACACTGTCTGGTGACTACAAGTCATATGTATCCTGTTATTGTGTATTGTACATGCCAATAGACATACCTGATGCTTGCATAATATAACAGTAATGCTATGTAAAATGTTAGACATATCTACCTACAATACTGTACATTTCACATTTTTGCAACAATATCCCATAATGCAAATCATAATTGCACAGCAGGACCACCTTAGACATGTTATTCTCAGTTATACGCCCATACATATGCCTACTGTTACTGTATATCAACATATACTATCCCCTGTTATGGTAATGCACTTGTTGGACAAACCCTGCCACTGACAGTGGCTGGAGTTGAATTGTTGTGTTTAAAGCCCTTATGTAGCATCCCTTGTGGTGTATGAGGTGTCTACCTTGTGGCCCACAGCAGTACACACAATTTCTACAAGCATTACTATGCTCAACAATACATCACTACATAATACCTTTTACCACTATATGCATTGCATACACTTTCATTAATACAGAAGAGGCACTACATACACTAACATACTGAGCGTTCTACATACCTTCTTAGTAGTCCGAAGCCACGAAAATATCAGTCTTATTCCTTTTCTGTTTTAATGGTTTTCTTGTATGTGCATACGGTTTGAATGTATGACAAGCCATCCTTTTATACGTAGATACCAGTAACATGTGGTATCCTGCCACCAACTGGTGTTCCAGAGTAGATGATTACATGCACATCAGCTGTGCAGCTACTCCATTAGCCAATTACATGGCAACAGTGGGGTATAATTGAATACTCCACATGGGCGTTGTCCCTTTGCCCTACCTTCGAGGAAGACAGCCTGGATGTGTTGTTTGTGATGAATTGCAACTGCTATATGGAGAGACACAGAGATATTTTAACTTCATGTCCCCCGTGGATTGTGTGTAACGGCTAGAGGATGTAGTTCTACATGTGAGTGTGGCTGTTATATGAAACGCCTGATACGAGACTATTGCAAACAAAACCTATAACATCGGGCGCCTGTTCCATTGTACAACAGCAATGATTTTGCATAACGCCATTATAGTGTGTCTCTCACAAGGTATGTTAAGGCTTCTGCAGATGTCATTGAGTGAGTGGATGTTTGTGACGTTATTACAGTCTGTATTGCAATTGTTTCAGGTGTGGGGAAGATGTAGGTGGGTGTACATAGCAGATAAAGGTTTGTGGGGACTGCATTTATACATATTCCATATGTGTGTGAGGCTCCTTCCAAATTGAAGACCTATCATTTAGTAGACTAATACTATGGTTGTTGCAGGCTTATGCATTAAGCCATTGTTAATTGGTTCCTACATAGCATGCAGGTGATGTTGATCCTTCAATCCCTCCGAAATACATCGGTATGTAATGAAATGTTGCTACATGAAAGCTGTCTCGTACTTCTGTCACAGATATTTGCAGTCGTTGGAGTTGTGTTGGTGACTGAACCTCTTTGGCTTGGGTTGCCACCTTTTCAAATGGCCATAGTGGGACATTTGCAGGACACACATCGGATTTTAGAGGCCGACACATACCCACGGTCAGTAGAAAGTATAGAACTTTACATATATGCCTATATAAAAGCTTATATTCTTGTAGTGGTTTACTTGCTTATCCTGTTTCTTGTTACATGTAGGTATGTTAGATACAGATGACTATTTTCTGCAACCTTATATTAACTATGGAACATGCAGAACATCTCGAGATTGTAGGACATTGGTATTTTTACTCATTTTGATCAGGACACTAAGACATAGAGGGACTGCCCCTCGCAAGGTGGGACAGGTGTTAACCCCATGTTTAGCTCATGTCCATAGCACATATTTGTAATAGTGTATTATAGCAATAACCCATGCCTGGGTGTGGGTAATGGTGACTTTACCCGCAGTTGGTGTGGTTTCTTCAATGGAAAAGAGGAAGCTAGCCCGAGTGGCCAAACAAAGACAACCATGGGTAAATCAGCATTACCCACACCCAGGCGTGGGTTGTTGCTATAATATAGTCTCCATATCCTTTATTCATAACGATCGGGTCATGGTGGAATTTGTGATTGCTATGGTACATGTTGTGCACATATTTGAAGACTTCAACTGCTGTATACGGCATACCCATGGATTCAGGAATGCACATGTCCAACAACCACATTACCATTCACAGACTCCCAAATCCCACAATAAAACACTCTAACTCGAACAGTCAAACTCCCGAACTAACACAAACGCAGAACACACGCACACACAGGCACACTGCTACCCATCACATCCAAACAAACCATCCGACACTACATATGGCCAGGTGGCCATGCCCCATACACCATGTGGGCGGCCGCCCACACCACACCCAGGAGTGGCCTTAGGTCTACTGGTGCCCTAGGCAAAGGGCACGATGGCACCCCCCACCACACCACCCAGTGCCCCCATCCTGGTCTTTCTACACCAAATAAATACTGGTAAAGTGCCCCCACTAAATCAGCTCTAGGCGGTTGCTTAGTTGGCCTATGCCTAGGCGGCTATGACCACACCTACTGTAATAATCGACTGAAAGTTAGCACCTAACAGACACACAAAAACACACACACACACATTACAGTCCCACAGAAACACACACCGCACTCAGAACACACACTTACACACACTGCAGCAATCAGAAACACACTTAAACACAGTACCTACCTGACCGCAGCACCAGCAGCAATAACTAAATGTCCCTTAACATCGCGGATAATAGTACCGCGGTTCTAGTGTTCCGTACTGTGGTCTTTTGGTCTTTAGCCTCGTGATTACGCATGTCGGTATGTAAAGCATTCGTATTTGGTAGTATCCTATTTATTTGTACCTCCATGGTTGTGTACATGTTGTTAACCTATCTATATATTTGCAGATATATGTATATCCGTGATATATTGATATATATCTCTCTATCACCCTTTCTATCTCTATATTGTACATATATCTATATATATATATATATATATATAGAGAGAGAGAGAGAGAGAGAGAGACAGAGAGAGAAGGAGAGTGAACACACATTTCATTGGGTACATGGCGTGAATAGTATTTCCTGAACTCCTCCCTTTGTGTTTTAAACTGTCACAATACACACTTGCCATTGGTACATCTCAGGTAGCTTAGTGGTAGGTGATTGTGTACATGGTTGCGTGTTCTACTCCTGGCAGTGGTTGTTTTACCTCTCAGAGCAGGCACTATTAGTACAAGGGTGAATAATGCAGATTTCAGCTGTTCTGGCCATCTTTGACCGTGATCTGCGTGATATTCAGCAAAGCTTAGACCTGTTTTGCGCATAGCCATGTAGTCATGTTTAAACGACGCTACTTGCTGGTGCATAAACCCACTAACATGTGCTTAAACGTGCTCTAATGACCTGCATCCAACATCCATTATTCGTGCCATCAGAATTACGTAACAGCTCTTGCAGGTCGTGGAACCGGGAACATGCACGACACAGTCAGTGGCTTTACCACTGGGCATCTGGGATATGTACAAGTGTTATGGTGTTTTGTATGTGGACTGTACTATGGCTGTTCCTCCATACTGCAAACAAATGTGTAACTCAGTTAGTTTACATATGGATGATACCTATTAATGGTATGTCCAAGTGATGTTTAATGGATGTGCACCAGCTATGGGAATCCATGTCACAGTGAGCCACACATTGTAATGTGCTACACCTTGCCACAACCATAACTGGAGAATGCTGGGGTGACAGATACCTGTCATGGGTACTCCCCATGCTTTGGAACTACATCCCTGATTACATTATATGGAGCCCCTCATTAACACACCAGGGAATCCTTGCAGAGTGGGTGGGGAACAGTGGCTACACCCCAGAGATCCTGCAATTGGATCTGCTCCACAGAGGGACAGTTAGTTAATCGATGAGGTGGCGACAGCAGACACATTTTGCCTAGGCTGATGAATGGCCTCTGACAATCAGGCACGTACCTACCGATGTACCTAGGAACCTATACATACAGTATCAACACATGCTGTTAGCTTCATTTACTGTTCAGGTGTTGACTTACCTTGTACCAATAGCTGTTGTGTGTGCAATAGTTGAGGGCTGCCTATGTAGGATTCACACAGTAGACCACCTATACATAACAATTTACAGGTGGTCGTGTGTGTGTGTGCCATCCATTTTGCTGTGTGTGCAGGTGGAGAAGTGTGTCAGTCCATAGGAGCCTACACTCAGTATATGTGCTATACGTTCCCTCTTTGCCAAGGCATGGGCATATTGGGCATGCCTCCATCTGCCTACTGGGGCTGGCACAGGGTGTTCATGGTCTGAATCCCTCTGTGCCTGTGATGCCCTTGGCAATTGCGGTGGGCTGTGAGGGCCTTCACCATTATGTCCCTGCTGCAGCTGTTTCCGCAGGGTCATATTATGTAGCATGGCACATACTATGAAGATGTGGGCATACGTACCTGGAGAGTACTGCAAGGCTCCACCAGATATGTCCAAGCAACGGAACCATGATTTCAGCATCACAAACATGCTCTATGATGATTCTAGTTTGTGCCTGTGCCTCATTATGGCATTCTTGCATGGGTGTATGTGCATTTCTGATAGGAGTCATCATCCACGGCTCCAGTGCATAGTCAGCATCCCCCACAAGGTGGCCATATGGGATGTCCCCCTGACAAATACCTGATACAGCTGTGAGGCATGCCAGATGTGGGAGTCATGGTAGTTCCCAGGGCTGCCAGCACACACATCCGTGATAATGCCCTGGGCATTACACATGACCTGGCAGTTGATGGAGTGGTATATCTTGTGGTTTATGTAGCGCCTACCATGCTCACCAGGTGGTGACTTGATATGTATGTGCATGCAGTCTATTGCACCCAGTACCTCTGGGTAGTCTGCCACATGGTGGAAGAGATGCATATTGCTGGCCAACTCCTCCTGAGTTCAGGGGAAGTATATATGCTCATTGGCATGTGAACATGGCATCCAGGAACTGGTGGAGTACCCTGGATGCTGATGCCTGTGAGATCCCCATGATATCTCCAGTTGGCCTTTGAAAGGTACCTCTGGCTAGTATTCTCAAGCTTACACATACCTTCGTGTCCACAGGGATGGGTTCCCTCTGTTGTTTCTGGATCTGAGGCATGGCCGGCATAGCTCAACAATTTGCTGTATGATGTCCCTGTCCACCCTGTAATGCTCTACTATCTCCAGATCATGTAGCCCCTGGTAGGTTACCCTTGGTCTGAACACTCTTCTCCTCCTCCAGGGCCTGAGGTGGTTGTCAGCATCATCCTCCACACCACCTTCAGTCTCCAGCACATGGTGATGAATCACAGCTATGGCAGCTCCCAACAAGTACATGGTAAAAGTAACCCATCTGTTTACACCGATGGTGCAGTGTTTGGAAATACACAAGTGTGTATGAGGTGCCTTCACACTTTATACTATTTTGCTTTGAACACTGATGATGTCATAGGGTGAGTATGTACAATCAGAGCTGCAGGGTATCTTATTTATGTGTTTTACCACAGGTACTGCTATTGTGGTGCCTTTGGTGTTGAATTACATTTATCTGCCATGGATCATCTCTTGCCCTTGCCTTCACTTTTCTTAACCATTCCCTCCCATTGTCGGCATGCATCCAGCAGCCTGCTTTCTTGTTTTGTACTTTCCCAAACCAGGATTGTGTTAAATGTTTCTATAGCCGATCTACTGCAGGTTTACTTTGCTCTGCTTTGGCAGTTCTCTTTTCTTTGCAATCCGACACCTCCCCTATCCTGTTCTGCAGGTTGCTACTAGCAGCCTTGTTAGCTTCCATCAATGGCTCACTGTGAGTTAATAGGTGTTAATTACTCAGTTGTACTCCAATTACCCTACTGCGGCATTTCCTTATTGTCTTCCCATAACCTTCCTGTTTCAGCTGTGGTGGCCAAGTCGCGGCCGATACCAGGTTTCGAGCGCATTGTCATCCATGTACACATGCGCTTTCCAACACCATGTGTGCTCTCAGCTAAGCAAAACATTGGCTGCATCCACACCCCTATCCTGCGGCTTTGCTTAGCAACGGGCAACCCAGATTTGCAATTCTTCAATGTGCTTCCAGCTATGGTGGCACACTTCACTGCTGATGTCATGAATACCTCCAGACCACCGGTGTTGTACCACTGCACTGTATGATACATCCTTAGGCCGGCGGGACATTTGCAATTCAGTATTACTTGCCTCATTTGCATGGCATTGACTACTAATTCATAGTTACCACGCCGAACACTGTCACAGACCCTTAGCAACCCTTGCAGCTTGGTTGTGGTGTAGCATGCATGCCATTGACTGTTATGGTGAAATCATGAATTGTGTTACATTGCAATTTTATGACATCTGTATATATTTTCCTTGTGTTCCCGTTTGCGCACCCATGCCCTGCGGTTGTACTTTGTGTTAGTGTGGCCATGACATTTTTTTTATGTGTTGTGCATTTTTTTATGCCATTGGCTGTATATTTAGCCATTGGCATATGTTAACTTTGTAATAGGTAAGTTTGGTCTGCTTTCATGGCTCCAATGTTCTGTTTGGAAAAATGTAAACCGTTTATTTTGGTTTACATTTCTGTATGCTTACGCTACACCTGCACCACTTCATGAATCGCTATGTACCTTCATTTGCATGCTGCACTACTGCGCATGGGGTAATTAGCATACATGAGCCGAGAGCTGCACAGATCTGGCAGACGCTGGTAGTGCACGTGGAATTGGATCATACCTGAATCGCTTCAGTGGTCATATTTGGCATTATACCGCTTCACGCTTACTCCACCTGGCGCAAGTTTCATGAATCCCGGGGACAGTCTACTTACGTGGCAAAGCACATTATAACCAAGTTTTGTGTTGCAAAACCCACTAAATAACACATATTTATGAACTAGAGTACTGCAGGAAATGCACATGTGAAGTATCAGTGTCATAATGAATAAGGCACTAGTAAGCAGTTCTAAGCACAACTAAGCAGTAGTAAGCACATGTAAGCACTAGTAAGCATGTTTATGTGCGTTTGTGTGGGGGTAAGCACTGCCTACACAGATTAAGCAATCTGGAAGCTAATTGAGTATAAGAAATTGTAACCGGAAGTTAGCAGTGCTTAGCTTCCTGCAAACACGTGCACACCCACTTACAACTGCTTTAAAGTGCCTTAATCACTTTGTATCCAATGGCCTGTGTTCTGCTCAGGAATAAAATAAACAGCCTCTTCAAGGCCCAAACCCAGGACTCTACACAACACAGACAAAGGGATTTACAACTAAGCCATGCCAGATATACATAACTCAAATGTTTTCAATAACATATCATCCAGCCCATTCGATAAACAGTTGTTGTATCTTTCGGCTTTTCCCGGTTAGGTTGCCAAAGCGAACTCTGGTCCGCTAATGATTGGCATCAGATTTTTTATGTACCGAGTTGCTAGCCCTGATGTACAACCTTCAACGAAGGTACGCCCATTCACGCATGTCTCCACACAGAAGACGCTTTAGCTGAGAATCGAACAGGACAAAGACTTGCTGTGAGGCGACAACGCTACCGCACCACCTCCACAGTAGTACATATATATATATATATATATATGTATATATATATATATATATATATATATATATATATATATATACATAAATATATATATATATATATATATTGCCCTATATGCCTGACTAGACTGTTCTGCAAGGCTATGGAGAACATCATCATGGATCTCATTCACAGAGACATTGGTGGCCTCCAAACCTTTGATACCACCCAGTTTGGATTTGTTAGGGTCAGACCATGACTCCTAAACCTGGTGGAGTCCTTTGAGACAGTTACCAAGGTAGTAGATGAGGGTAAGGAGGTCCACACAGCCTACCTTGTCCTCTCAATGGCTTTCAACACTGTTCCCCATTCTGGTATTGTCAGCATACACATCCATCTGCACATCAACCCCTACGTCACGAGATGTTATGCAAAGTGGCTCACGGACAGGACCCAAACATTGAGGGTAGCATACCCTAGTTCCTACTGTAAATCAGTTACAATTGGCATACCCCAGTCCTCGGTCATAGGGCCACTCGTGTTCGGTATATGCTTCTCTGAGGTACAGGCTAGCACAGAAGGACTTACCCTGAATAGGTTTGTAGATGACTGCAAACTGGGGGCCATGACTGATTCACCAGCTGATACAGACACCCTCCATAAGGGTGTCACTGTGATGGATACCTGGTGTCAATAACATGGCCTCAAGCTGCATGCCACAAGGTGCATAGACATCCTCTTTGGATTACACCAATCACCCGTTGACTGTCACATAGGTGGTAGTCCCCTACATATATAAGACATTATAAGGGATCTTAGAACACAAGTAGATAGCACCCACTCCTTTGATAACCATATTGCCAAGGTGGCGTGGATATCCTTCTACGTGGCCACCTTAATCTGTAATGGGTTTGTAGCCGGAACAAAGGCAGCCATTGTACCTCTCTACTCCTGACTTATGAAACACATTAAAGGGTACAACACCCCATTTGGGATGTGCCTTATGAGACAACAGCAACGGCTATAAATACCACAACATTAACACACCAAGAGGATTACTGACCTCCCAAGGATGACGTATGCAGCCCAACTACAGAAACCCCAACTGTACTCATTTACATACTGCATACTCAGAGGTGATCTCTGCTGAACATACAAGGTACATGTCCAAAACAATATTGATGGATATGCTCCACATAAGCAAAAGCCACTGAGAGCCACATGCTCTGGGATATGTACCCAAATGCAATGATGACTAGGACGTGCTGCAGGGATACATTCCTGAACCAGACACTCACCATGCTTTGGAACATGATTCCTATGTACATCATGCAGGGACCCTCACTAGCACTCTTCAAGAGATACCTCGATGGGTGGATGGGAGACAGACATGTATGCCAGGGATCACTGCAGTGGCTCTACTGTACACAGGTGCAGGAAACAAATGGCTCTGCTGTTCACAGGCACAGGACACTAACTTAGGGAGGTGCCGCAAGTGAAAACACTGTAGTTGGGCTTACGAATGGACTTGACCAGACAGCATAGTACCTAACTATGAACCTATGAAGCTATTACATGTCCTTTGTGCATGGATAATTGAGTAGCTCTTCCATTTCAATTAGTTATCATGCTGTTACACTGTCTGGTGACTACAAGTCATATGTATCCTGTTATTGTGTATTGTACATGCCAATAGACATACCTGATGCTTGCATAATATAACAGTAATGCTATGTAAAATGTTAGACATATCTACCTACAATACTGTACATTTCACATTTTTGCAACAATATCCCATAATGCAAATCATAATTGCACAGCAGGACCACCTTAGACATGTTATTCTCAGTTATACGCCCATACATATGCCTACTGTTACTGTATATCAACATATACTATCCCCTGTTATGGTACGTACTTGTTGGACAAACCCTGCCACTGACAGTGGCTGGAGTTGAATTGTTGTGTTTAAAGCCCTTATGTAGCATCCCTTGTGGTGTATGAGGTGTCTACCTTGTGGCCCACAGCAGTACACACAATTTCTACAAGCATTACTATGCTCAACAATACATCACTACATAATACCTTTTACCACTATATGCATTGCATACACTTTCATTAATACAGAAGAGGCACTACATACACTAACATACTGAGCGTTCTACATACCTTCTTAGTAGTCCGAGTTTACGAAAATATCAGTCTTATTCCTTTTCTGTTTTAATGGTTTTCTTGTATGTGCATACGGTTTGAATGTATGACAAGCCATCCTTTTATACGTAGATACCAGTAACATGTGGTATCCTGCCACCAACTGGTGTTCCAGAGTAGATGATTACATGCACATCAGCTGTGCAGCTACTCCATTAGCCAATTACATGGCAACAGTGGGGTATAATTGAATACTCCACATGGGCGTTGTCCCTTTGCCCTACCTTCGAGGAAGACAGCCTGGATGTGTTGTTTGTGATGAATTGCAACTGCTATATGGAGAGACACAGAGATATTTTAACTTCATGTCCCCCGTGGATTGTGTGTAACGGCTAGAGGATGTAGTTCTACATGTGAGTGTAGCTGTTATCGCAACCGTCTGATACGAGACTATTGCAAACAAAACCTATAACATCGGCGTCTGTTCCATTGTACAACAGCAATGATTTTGCATAACGCCATTATAGTGTGTCTCTCACAAGGTATGTTAAGGCTTCTGCAGATGTCATTGAGTGAGTGGATGTTTGTGACGTTATTACAGTCTGTATTGCAATTGTTTCAGGTGTGGGGGAGATGTAGGTGGGTGTACATAGCAGATAAAGGTTTGTGGGGACTGCATTTATACATATTCCATATGTGTGTGAGGGCTCCTTCCAAATTGAAGACCTATCATTTAGTAGACTAATACTATGGTTGTTGCAGGCTTATGCATTAAGCCATTGTTAATTGGTTCCTACATAGCATGCAGGTGATGTTGATCCTTCAATCCCTCCGGAAATACATCGGTATGTAATGAAATGTTGCTACATGAAAGCTGTCTCGTGTACTTCTGTCACAGATATTTGCAGTCGTTGGAGTTGTGTTGGTGACTGAACCTCTTTGGCTTGGGTTGCCACCTTTTCAAATGGCCATAGTGGGACATTTGCAGGACACACATCGGATTTTAGAGGCCGACACATACCCACGGTCAGTAGAAAGTATAGAACTTTACATATATGCCTATATAAAAGCTTATATTCTTGTAGTGGTTTACTTGCTTATCCTGTTTCTTGTTACATGTAGGTATGTTAGATACAGATGACTATTTTCTGCAACCTTATATTAACTATGGAACATGCAGAACATCTCGAGATTGTAGGACATTGGTATTTTTACTCATTTTGATCAGGACACTACCGCACATAGAGGGACTGCCCCTCGCAAGGTGGGACAGGTGTTAACCCCATGTTTAGCTCATGTCCATAGCACATATTTGTAATAGTGTATTATAGCAATAACCCATGCCTGGGTGTGGGTAATGGTGACTTTACCCGCAGTTGGTGTGGTTTCTTCACGAGGAAGAAGCCCGAGTGGCCAAACAAAGACAACCATGGGTAAATCCAGCATTACCCACACCCAGGCGTGGGTTGTTGCTATAATATAGTCTCCATATCCTTTATTCATAACGATCGGTCATGGTGGAATTTGTGATTGCTATGGTACATGTTGTGCACATATTTGAAGACTTCAACTGCTGTATACGGCATACCCATGGATTCAGGAATGCACACATGTCCAACAACCACATTACCATTCACAGACTCCCAAATCCCACAATACCGAACACTCGAACTCGGAACAGTCAAACTCCCGGAACTAACACAAACGCAGAACACACGCACACACAGGCACACTGCTACCCATCACATCCAAACAAACCATCCGACACTACATATGGCCAGGTGGCCATGCCCCATACACACCCCATGTGGGCGGCTTCGCCCCCCACACCACACCCAGGAGTGGCCTTAGGTCTACTGGTGCCCTAGGCAAAGGGCACGATGGCACCCCCCACCACACCACCCAGTGCCCCCATCCTGGTCTTTCTACACCAAATAAATACTGGTAAAGTGCCCCCACTAAATCAGCGCCCTAGGCGGCTGCTTAGTTGGCCTATGCCTAGGCCGGCTATGACCACACCTACTGTAATAATCGACCTCCGAGTTAGCACGAACAGACACACAAAGCAAACACACACACACACATTACAGTCCCACAGAAACACACACCGCACTCAGAACACACACTTACACACACTGCAGCAATCAGAAACACACTTAAACACAGTACCTACCTGGACCGCAGCACCAGCAGCAATAACTAAATGTCCCTTAACATCGTGATAATAGTACTCGCGGTTCTAGTGTTCCGGTACTGTGGTCTTTTGGTCTTTAGCCTCGTGATTACGCATGTCGGTATGTAAAGCATTCGGTATTTGGTAGTATCCTATTTATTTGTACCTCCATGGTTGTGTACATGTTGTTAACCTATCTATATATTTGCAGATATATGTATATCCGTATATATTGACATATATCTCTCTATCACCCTTTCTATCTCTATATTGTACATATATATATATATATATATATATATATATATAGAGAGAGAGAGAGAGAGAGAGAGACAGAGAGAGAAGGAGAGTGAACACACATTTCGTTGGGTACATGGCGGTGAATAGTATTTCCTGAACTCCTCCCTTTTGTGTTTTAAACTGTCACAATACACACTTGCCATTGGTACATCTCAGGTAGCTTAGTGGTAGGTGATTGTGTACATGGTTGCGTGTTCTACTCCTGGCAGTGGTTGTTTTACCTCTCAGAGCAGGCACTATTAGTACAAGGGTGAATAATGCAGATTTCAGCTGTTCTGGCCATCTTTGACCGTGATCTGCGTGATATTCAGCAAAGCTTAGACCTGTTTTGCGCATAGCCATGTAGTCATGTTTAAACGACGCTTACTTGCTGGTGCATAAACCCACTAACATGTGCTTAAACGTGCTCTAATGACCTGCATCCAACATCCATTATTCGTGCCATCAGAATTACGTAACAGCTCTTGCAGGTCGTGGAACCGGGAACATGCACGACACAGTCAGTGGCTTTACCACTGGGCATCTGGGATATGTACAAGTGTTATGGTGTTTTGTATGTGGACTGTACTATGGCTGTTCCTCCATACTGCAAACAAATGTGTAACTCAGTTAGTTTACATATGGATGATACCTATTAATGGTATGTCCAAGTGATGTTTAATGGATGTGCACCAGCTATGGGAATCCATGTCACAGTGAGCCACACATTGTAATGTGCTACACCTTGCCACAACCATAACTGGAGAATGCTGGGGTGACAGATACCTGTCATGGGTACTCCCCATGCTTTGGAACTACATCCCTGATTACATTATATGGAGCCCCTCATTAAGACAGCAGCGAATCCTTGCAGAGTGGGTGGGGAACAGTGGCTACACCCCAGAGATCCTGCAATTGGATCTGCTCCACAGAGGGACAGTTAGTTAATCGATGAGGTGGCGACAGCAGACACATTTTGCCTAGGCTGATGAATGGCCTCTGACAATCAGGCACGTACCTACCGATGTACCTAGGAACCTATACATACAGTATCAACACATGCTGTTAGCTTCATTTACTGTTCAGGTGTTGACTTACCTTGTACCAATAGCTGTTGTGTGTGCAATAGTTGAGGGCTGCCTATGTAGGATTCACACAGTAGACCACCTATACATAACAATTTACAGGTGGTCGTGTGTGTGTGTGCCATCCATTTTGCTGTGTGTGCAGGTGGAGAAGTGTGTCAGTCCATAGGAGCCTACACTCAGTATATGTGCTATACGTTCCCTCTTTGCCAAGGCATGGGCATATTGGGCATGCCTCCATCTGCCTACTGGGGCTGGCACAGGGTGTTCATGGTCTGAATCCCTCTGTGCCTGTGATGCCCTTGGCAGTGCGGTGGGCTGTGAGGGCCTTCACCATTATGTCCCTGCTGCAGCTGTTTCCGCAGGGTCATATTATGTAGCATGGCACATACTATGAAGATGTGGGCATACGTACCTGGAGAGTACTGCAAGGCTCCACCAGATATGTCCAAGCAACGGAACCATGATTTCAGCATCACAAACATGCTCTATGATGATTCTAGTTTGTGCCTGTGCCTCATTATGGCATTCTTGCATGGGTGTATGTGCATTTCTGATAGGAGTCATCATCCACGGCTCCAGTGCATAGTCAGCATCCCCCACAAGGTGGCCATATGGGATGTCCCCCTGACAAATACCTGATACAGCTGTGAGGCATGCCAGATGTGGGAGTCATGGTAGCTTCCAGGGCTGCCAGCACACACATCCGTGATAATGCCCTGGGCATTACACATGACCTGGCAGTTGATGGAGTGGTATATCTTGTGGTTTATGTAGCGCCTACCATGCTCACCAGGTGGTGACTTGATATGTATGTGCGTGCAGTCTATTGCACCCAGTACCTCTGGGTAGTCTGCCACATGGTGGAAGAGATGCATATTGCTGGCCAACTCCTCCTGAGTTCAGGGGAAGTATATATGCTCATTGGCATGTGGTAACATGGCATCCAGGAACTGGTGGAGTACCCTGGATGCTGATGCCTGTGAGATCCCCATGATATCTCCAGTTGGCCTTTGAAAGGTACCTCTGGCTAGTATTCTCAAGCTTACACATACCTTCGTGTCCACTGGGATGGGTTCCCCTCTGTTGTTTCTGGATCTGAGGCATGGCCGGCATAGCTCAACAATTTGCTGTATGATGTCCCTGTCCACCCTGTAATGCTCTACTATCTCCAGATCATGTAGCCCCTGGTAGGTTACCCTTGGTCTGAACACTCTTCTCCTCCTCCAGGGCCTGAGGTGGTTGTCAGCATCATCCTCCACACCACCTTCAGTCTCCAGCACATGGTGATGAATCACAGCTATGGCAGCTCCCAACAAGTACATGGTAAAAGTAACCCATCTGTTTACACCGATGGTGCAGTGTTTGGAAATACACAAGTGTGTATGAGGTGCCTTCACACTTTATACTATTTTGCTTTGAACACTGATGATGTCATAGGGTGAGTATGTACAATCAGAGCTGCAGGGTATCTTATTTATGTGTTTTACCACAGGTACTGCTATTGTGGTGCCTTTGGTGTTGAATTACATTTATCTGCCATGGATCATCTCTTGCCCTTGCCTTCACTTTTCTTAACGATTCCCCTCCCATTGTCGGGCATGCATCCAGCAGCCTGCTTTCTTGTTTTGTACTTTCCCAAACCAGGATTGTGTTGCGAAATGTTTTCTATAGCCGATCTACTGCAGGTTTACTTTGCTCTGCTTTGGCAGTTCTCTTTTCTTTGCAATCCGACACCTCCCCTATCCTGTTCTGCAGGTTGCTACTAGCAGCCTTGTTAGCTTCCATCAATGGCTCACTGTGAGTTAATAGGTGTTAATTACTCAGTTGTACTCCAATTACCCTACTGCGGCATTTCCTTATTGTCTTCCCATAACCTTCCTGTTTCAGCTGTGGTGCGCGCCGCATGCGGCCGATTACCAGGTTTCGAGCGCATTGTCATCCATGTACACATGCGCTTTCCAACACCATGTGTGCTCTCAGCTAAGCAAAACATTGGCTGCATCCACACCCCTATCCTGCGGCTTTGCTTAGCAACGGGCAACCCAGATTTGCAATTCTTCAATGTGCTTCCAGCTATGGTGGCACACTTCACTGCTGATGTCATGAATACCTCCAGACCACTCCTCGGTGTTGTACCACTGCACTGTATGATACATCCTTAGGCCGGCGGGACATTTGCAATTCAGTATTACTTGCCTCATTTGCATGGCATTGACTACTAATTCATAGTTACCACGCCGAACACTGTCACAGACCCTTAGCAACCCTTGCAGCTTGGTTGTGGTGTAGCATGCATGCCATTGACTGTTATGGTGAAATCATGAATTGTGTTACATTGCAATTTTATGACATCTGTATATATTTTCCTTGTGTTCCCGTTTGCGCACCCATGCCCTGCGGTTGTACTTTGTGTTAGTGTGGCCATGACATTTTTTTTATGTGTTGTGCATTTTTTTATGCCATTGGCTGTATATTTAGCCATTGGCATATGTTAACTTTGTAATAGGTAAGTTTGGTCTGCTTTCATGGCTCCAATGTTCTGTTTGGAAAAATGTAAACCGTTTATTTTGGTTTACATTTCTGTATGCTTACGCTACACCTGCACCACTTCATGAATCGCTATGTACCTTCATTTGCATGCTGCACTACTGCGCATGGGGTAATTAGCATACATGAGCCGAGAGCTGCACAGATCTGGCAGACGCTGGTAGTGCACGTGGAATTGGATCATACCTGAATCGCTCAGTGGTCATATTTGGCATTATACCGCCTACGCTACGCCTCCACCTGGCGCAAGTTTCATGAATCCCGGGGACAGTCTACTTACGTGGCAAAGCACATTATAACCAAGTTTTGTGTTGCAAAACCCACTAAATAACACATATTTATGAACTAGAGTACTGCAGGAAATGCACATGTGAAGTATCAGTGTCATAATGAATAAGGCACTAGTAAGCAGTTCTAAGCACAACTAAGCAGTAGTAAGCACATGTAAGCACTAGTAAGCATGTTTATGTGCGTTTGTGTGGGGGTAAGCACTGCCTACACAGATTAAGCAATCTGGAAGCTAATTGAGTATAAGAAATTGTAACCGGAAGTTAGCAGTGCTTAGCTTCCTGCAAACACGTGCACACCCACTTACAACTGCTTTAAAGTGCCTTAATCACTTTGTATCCAATGGCCTGTGTTCTGCTCAGGAATAAAATAAACAGCCTCTTCAAGGCCCAAACCCAGGACTCTACACAACACAGACAAAGGGATTTACAACTAAGCCATGCCAGATATACATAACTCAAATGTTTTCAATAACATATCATCCAGCCCATTCGATAAACAGTTGTTGTATCTTTCGGCTTTTCCCGGTTAGGGGTTGCCAAAGCGGAACTCTGGTCCGCTAATGATTGGCATCAGATTTTTATGTACCGAGTTGCTAGCCCTGATGTACAACCTTCAACGAAGGTACGCCCATTCACGCATGTCTCCACACAGAAGACGCTTTAGCTGAGAATCGAACAGGACAAAGTCTTGATGTGAGGCGACAATGCTACCACAGCACCACCACCACAGTAGTACATATATATATATATATATATATGTATATATATATATATATATATATATATATATATATATATATATACATAAATATATATATATATATATATATATATATATATACATATATATATATATAAATATATATATATATATCTATATATATATATATATATATATATATATATAGGTCAATACGGACATGCATCTGTAGATAACAATGGGGAAATAAAAACATATATGTCCACATGCAAATACATATGTCTACACCTACATGTCTACATATACACAGCAAGGGTACATCTATGTACGCAGATATATATCTTTGTAGGTATATACGGACATAGTCATATATATATATATATATATATATATATATATATATATAAGTATATATATATATATATATATATATATATATATATATATATATATATATAGGTGTATGTAGCCATACATCTGTAGAGAACAATGGTAGATTAACTAAAACAAATATGTCCACATGCAGCGGTAATGGGGATGAAAGGCCCCAAACAATATACGTCTTGTACAAATAGGCATACCCCCCCCCCCCACAGCTAAACACATCCACCCTGCAATACACTGCCAAGTGTTGCAGATCCCATAACCAGGACCTGACATGACATGGCCACAAGATGTTAACAGTACTGCATCCCACCTGTATGATGGCAGGCTGGTATTGGTAACATATCATGCAGTACAGTCCAGCTCCCATAGGAAATGTAAAATGTGGAATCTATCAACATCCCCAGGATGCATATAGACAGGCACATATATGCAGATACAGATATACATATATATATCCAAAAGACTTCCAAACATCCACAAGGTAAACCAAGGCAGATGTGATAAAAACCAGTTTAATGGACGGTAAGCGCTTTCATGCTCTCCTGAGCACTTCTTCAGACCATATAAAAGACCATATAAAAAATACAAATTCACATACACTGCTTATAAAATACATAGCATTTCAAACTAACCTATCACAGAATAAAATCATTTAAATAGTCTCCGCCTTTTAAGAAAGGGTTTTAAAGGGATAGAGGTATTCAAACCTGGTGGTGTGTTGCTGTTTAACCTAATAATGCAACTGCTCTCTTGCTGTTCTAGAATGTTATTAAGATCTCCCAGTCTACCGCCAAGCTTAAGTTGTACTAAAACTCTAAACATAAATGTATGTGTAGAGTCTGTGTCCGTCACATGACAGGCTAGGGCATTTGTTGAATCGTTCTTCCTAATAGCTAATAAATGCTCACGTATCCTTTCCTTTAGTTGTCTCTTGGTCTTTCCTACATAGAAATTTTGACAAGATAAACAACTAGCTAAGTAGACCACATATGTACTACAGCAATTGGTATAAGAATTACTAGTGTATTTAAAATGCGTGGTTGGATGTACAAAACTAGACACTGTATCTATAAATGAGCAATAATTACATTTGCCACACATAGTGGTACATCCATTATTTACAGAACTATGTGAATTGTTATATTTATAGCATAGCATCTGTTGTTTAAGATTACGCTTGTTTTTAAAAGCAAAATTTGGTCATGGTCCTACAACCTGGCTAATTTTTTCATGTGACATAAGAATAGGCCAGTTTTTCTTGATAATGTCACAAAAAGCTCTATGATCACTAGTATAATTCTTCGTAAAATTCACTAGATGTTCATTGTATTGTTGTGTATTCCCATTGTGGGAAACTGAATTATTGGTATAGAGAAAAGGACATGCATTCGTGGGTCTTAATTCAGTAACCTCATATTCCATTTGATCTACCTCATTGTGTTTATAACCTCTGCATTTAAATTCATCCTTTAGCTTAGATAGATCTGCATCAAAGACCTCTTGAACACTATCTAGTCTGGACATCCGCATGCCCTAGCCCTTCAGTACGTTCTTAAAAACCCTCTTCAGATGCATACTATTCCTGTGTAGGGTGGCATTTACCCTACATTCTTTCCTGAACATACGTGTGGCTATTTGGCCATCTAATGTCCTATATGTCTTGACATCAAGGAAATCTATGGCAGTATATGAATGGTGATGGGTAAAGTTAAGAAAATCGGTGGTCATATTCAAATATTGCACAAAATGTGGTATTAATTCATGTGGCCCTTGCCAAAGAATAAAAAGGTCATCCACAAACCTTTTAAAAAAGGCTATATATTTCCTATATGTATGTTGACTGAGCATATAGTTCTCTTCCCAACCACTCATAACCAATTTGGCATAACTATCGGTGCAGGGGATCCCTATAGCTAACTCTGACATGCTTAATCACGAGGCTTAAAGACCAAAAGACCACAGTACCATGCTAGAACCGCGAGTACTATTATCACGATTTTAAGAGACATTTAGTTATTGCTGCTGGTGCTGCGGTCCAGGTAGGTACTGTGTTTAAGTGTGTTTCTGATTGCTGTAGTGTGTGTAAGTGTGTGTTGAGAGTGTGGTGTGTGTTTCCATGGGACTGTAATGTGTGTGTGTGTGTGTGTGTGTGTGTGTGTGTGTGTGTGTGTGTGTGTGTGTGTGTGTGTGTGTGTGTTTGCATCGTGTGTCTGTTCGTGCTAACTCGGAGGTAGATTATTACAGTAGGTGTGGTCATAGCCGGCCTTAGGCATACGGTTACCACCTGTCCCACTTTGAGAGGGACAGTCCCTCTTTGGGCAGTTGTGTCCTGACAAAAAATATTAAAAAGGGCAAATGTCCTAAGATTGTAGAACATAATTATGTCCCATATATTATGTAATAGTTGCATTAAATAGTTATCCCTGTATCTAAAATACGTAAATGTTACAAGAAACATAATAAGCAACTAAAGTGCTACAAGAATAAGGTTTTATTTAGGACAAAAGTGAGTTCTATCCTTTATACTGACCATGGGTATGTGTTGGCCTCTAAACCCCGATGTGTGTCCTGCAAATGTCCCACTATGGCCATTTGAAAAGGTGGTAAACCAAGCCAAAGAGGTTCAGTCACCAACACAACTGCAATGAGTGCAAATATCTGTGACAGAAATACACGAGACAGCTTTCATGTAGCAACATTTCATTACATATCAATGTATTTCCAGAGGGAATGAAGGATCAACATCACCTGCATGCTATATAGGAACCAATTAACAATGGCTTAATGCATAAGTCTGCAATAACCATAGTATTAGTCTACTAAATGATAGTTTTTCAATTAGGGAAGGAGCCCCCACACACATATGGAATATGTATAAATGCAGTCCCCACAAACCTTTATTTGATGTGTACACCCACCTACATCTAACCCACACCTGAAACAATTGCAATACAGACTGTAATAACATCACAAACATCCACTCACTCAATGACATCTGCAGAAGCGTTAACATACCTTGTGAGAGATACACTTGTAATGGTGCCATATGAAATCGTTGCTGTTGTACAATGGAACAGACACCGATGTTACAGGTTTTGTTTGCAATAGTCTCGTATCAGACGGTTGAGATAGCAGCTACACTCACATGTAGAACTACATACTCTAGCCGTCACACACAATCCACGGGGGACATGAATTCAAAATATCTATGTCTCTCCATATAGCAGTTGCAATTCATCACAAAAAAACACATCCAGGCCGTCTTCCTCGAAGGTGGGGCAAAAGGACAATGCCCAAGTGGAGTATTCAATTATACCCCACTGTTGCCGTGTAATTGGCTAATGGAGTAGCTGCCCAGCTGATGTGCATGTAATAATTTACTCCGGAACACCAATTGGTGGCAGGATACCACATGTTACAGGTATCTACGTATAAAAGGATGGCTTGCCATACATTCAAACCGTATGCTCATACCATAGAACTGTTTAAACAGGAAAGGAGTAAGACAGATATTTTCATAAACATTTTCAGAAACATCCAAGAATCCTTGATTAAATGTGGTGTAGACTTGTATACTGGTTTAACCCATCTGTCCACAGCAATACCTAATGGGAATGTTTTTGCTCTGCTCCCAGATATAATGGGCCTAAATGTAGTGATATGTATAAGTTGAAAGGAATAGACAACAAGAATGAATCAAACCTTACTAAGACAGAACAGGAATGTCTCACCAAATTCATCAATAGTAAGGAAGTGAGATTGATGAAACCCGACAAGGGTGGAGGCATTGTTATGTTCAATAGTTCTGATTATATCAAAGAGATACAGAATATATTAGATCATTCAGGGAATTATGAGAAAATCTCACTCAATGAAATAAATATAGGACATAGGCGTATAGATATGGCATTGGAAGAATATATGCTGGACAAGAGAATAACTAATGAGACATTTGATTTTTTAAAGGTTGAATACCCAGTGTTAGCAACCATAGTGGGGATTCCGAAGGTACACAAAAATATAGAACATCCGCCATTTAGGCCCATTATATCTGGGAGCAGAGCAAAAACATTCCCATTAGGTATTGCTGTGGACAGATGGGTTAAACCAGTATACAAGTCTACACCACATTTAATCAAGGATTCTTGGATGTTTCTTGCACAACTTACACCCCATCTATGGAAAAAGGAATTAAAGTTTGTAACCATAGATGTGGTTGATTTATTCTCTTGTATACCCAAAGAAGTTGGTCTGGAGTATTTTTCAAACAGTCTAAGGAAAAACACCAATATGAGTTGGGACAAAATTTGTCTGATAACTGACATGATGGGTTTGATTCTCGATCATAATTATATTCAGTTTCAAAATGAGTTTTTCAAGCAAACCAGAGGTGTTGCCATGGGCGCATCCTGTGCCCCGATTTTTGTCAACATGGTTATGCTCGAATGGGAATCTGAATATATCTTTAAATCTGAATTTTATCAGTACATCAAATATTATACCAGATTTCTTGATGATTTGTTTATATTATGGGATGGTCCGTTGGATGAAATAGGAAAATTTATAAGTTACATTAATAGCACTACGGAATTTTTGAGATTCACCCATGTTGTCAAAGAGGATGGAATAGCATATCTAGATGCTTACATAAGTCATGGGGATGCTGGTTTTATATCACGTATCTATAGAAAGGACACTTTTTCTAATGATTATTTGGCATATACCAGTAATCACCCGAAGCATGTTTTTAAAAATATTTACAAGGGTCAATGCATAAGGGCAGCTCGGATGTGTTCAACAAAAGACATTATGTTGAAAGAAATAGATCTTATCAGATCCATGTTTATAAACCGAGGATATCCTGGCAAAGTATTAAATGGAATTAATAAATATATAATAGATGAATGGGGAAAGAAGTTTAAGCCCTTGTTAGGAGACAACAATATCATTTCCACCAATATGGGTGATTCTAGGTTATCGGAATACGGCCCAAGGGTATGTGTACTAACCTATTCCCCTATGATTAAAAATGTTGAATCATGTATTATAGAGAGATGGAATCAATTTGTTGTCAACAAAGAAACCATTTTAGGCATTCATATGAAAATAGTATATAAGACAGGTTTCAATATTAAAAAATTACTGGAAAGTACAAAAGGTAAATTACCAAGAGAAAATAAAAATACGACAAAATGTGGGCATTGCAACCAATGCAAACAAATTAAAATATGCAAAGGTACTAGGTTAGACAATATAAACCACACATATATACCAAGTATTCAGGGAAATTGTAGTTCTACTTTTGTGATTTATATGGCTACCTGTGTAGTATGCAACGCATTCTACATAGGAAAGACAGAAAGACATCTTAAAAAACGTATTTATGAGCATCAGTATGCTATCAGAACTAAAGATAATAGAAATGCTCTGTATCGTCATGTAATCAATACAAATGACAACCATCATTTTTTGTTTTACATAATTGATAAGGTAGAACAATCACCTTATGGGGGAAACATTAAAGATATTTTAGCAATGAAAGAGAGTAAGTGGCAGATAATTTCTGATGCAACAAATTTTCCAGGAATAAACGACAATATTAGTATAAAACCTTTTTTAATATTGAGAAAATAGGCAGAAATCAGTCTGCTACACATTTAAATTAGTTTTCTCTAACGTTGTATTAGTTTTTAAGTAACATTGTTTTTTAACTAACATTGTTTTTTAACTAACATTGTTTTTATCAACTATGTATTGGTTTTTATCAATCATGGATCAGGCCAATGCAGAAGACCTTACACTATCAGGGTACAAGTTTTATATATGCATTTGATTTTCCCTTTGGGACCACATGGCATAGAGATGATAGTGTTAGTTAGTTTATCCCAGCATTCAATTAGTAAGCAATAGTAATATTGGTGCATTTTTTGCATTTTTTGCATTCATATATTTATTAGTTAGTAATTATTTATATTCAAGGGATGTTTTTATGTAATGCATTTTTATTGTACTGCATATTTTAATGCATATTAAGGCATATTAATGTAATTAATTAAGCACTGCAATTATTTTTGGCGCCAAAAAGGATTTGATGAGATATATAAACAGGTTGTAATACTCAGATGTACGTTCTGAAGAAGTCTGGATAACAGATGAAAGCGCTTAACGTACTTTTATTTTGTTTTTGTGAATAAATATTGTGTACAAAGCTTCTGAGTCCGAGCCGTGGCATCTATCGTAATTGTCTATATACCAGAAGTGTCTTTTTGGTTTATTAAGTGGTCTGTGTAATAGCCTATCAGTGCAGGGTTGCTATCCGGAGCCTAAAAGCAGGTCTCAGTCACTGCAGAGATATCAAAGTGGTCCATTATAAGGAGTGCCTCGGCTGAGTGCGTTTGAGATGAAGATGTCAAGCATTGAATAACATTACCCTCAGGTTTTGCTTGCCGGTTCCTGTTCAGGTGGTGAATATGTTATTTGAAATATGTCTAAAACAGGCAGTATAGGAGCAGCAACAGCCTTAGATGTTATCCGTTATCCCAGGGCCGACAGGTGCAGGTCATCTGTGCCAAAGCATCGTATTTTGTCGACCATGTCATTCAAAGCAGACAGATACTGGATACCCTTGGAATTACACCAGAAGCATAGGCAACTGTTGAAGTGAAGCATTCAGTTGTGGTACAGTGGTATCAGTCTGGACGAATGCAGAATGCTTCTCAGGGCTTGGGCAATACCTGCCTGGGCTACAAGATCGGAGCACTATTGCATGTCTCTGTACATGTAGTCCAGGAAGTTACATCTCAGGGCATTCACACTAACATGGAGAATGACATTCATATTGTACCTGTTGAGGAGTGACCTGAGTGCATAGGTTATGTTGCGGATCCTGTTACCTGACAGCCGGATGAAAGTGACTATTGCCTTGTGTAGCCTGCTGAGTGGGACATCAGTGTGACTGCCTACAGAGTCGCCTATGACTAGTGTGTTGGGTATGTAATAACACCCTATTGGCTGTAGTTGATGGGCACACATGAGTCTGTGGGCTATACGTAATTGGTGTTGTGTTTGGTGATGGGGGCTGCCTCTGTTGCCCACACATAGTACTATGGAGAGGCTCTGCAAATGTTGTAGTCTTACTATGTGTGGCCTGTGGTGGTGGAGATCTAGTGAGACTATGTGATGAGTGGGGTGTGGTGCAAACGTTTAACATCCCCACATGGTTGTCAGGTTCAGTCTGGGTTGGAGAGAGCATTACCTCCAGCATGGCTACATATGTGCATTTCCCACAGGCTGTAGTGTCGTATGTTAGGAGGTGAGCATTGACTGTGTACATGAGACAATTGCTATATTGTCTCATGTTGCCCATATTCATCATATAGACAGGCAATAACACTAGTAATTGACACTTGGACATGCCTGTATATTCAACCATTTCTCACAAGATATGTGAGGTAAGCCTGTACAACAGCTGTTGTACTGTAAGCAAGCTGGAAATGTAAGGACAAAAAGTGTTTACCTGTAGGAAATGAGTAGGATTGAGTGCTATAGTAATTAGTAGCTCATGAAGTGCTTACATGATATGAACAAGTGCTAAGTATGAATAAGCAATACAGATAGGGTGTCGGATAACATAAACTCAGTGCCCACCCAACAGGTACACAATCACATATTCTTGAACACTACAGAGCCCCTGTAACCTAGATGTACCTTCGTATGTCACAGGAGTGTTCTACCAGGTGTCTGAGTGACATGTGCATATCACACCAGTGGCAGCTACAGTAAAACAGAGTTAATGTTTTGTACTCCCCCCTCATTGTAGCCCATACCACACAGACAAATGGGAGGCATCTGCATATGTAAGTATGTGAATGGCCATGACCTAGGAGCAATAGCTGACTCAGTGTTGTGGACAACATACAGAATGGGCTTTGTAGGTGAGGTGCGTGACATATGTGCACAATCTGACAGTTGCTTATTGCATTGTCACCGCTAGGTTAATAACCCTGTACCCATTAACTACCACCTAGGCAGTGGTCAACATTATGGACACTGTGTGTAAGGGATGGTGCTGTGCAGTTTACCTCCCTGAGCTAGTGACATCACCAGGCCTATTAGGTAGTCATAACAGGCAACCCAAGTCATGACAGGGTGCCATCCATGAGCATGGAGATCATTGGACAGCCATACTCAGCACTCAAGTGACCGATATTGGATCACATATCACCTTTAAGGGGTATTGGCCATGCTTGGATGGGCGACACCAGCCTTCACAATCCTCATCTCCACTATGCAGCATGCTGTCTACCCTGCATAAAGACATGTGCAACACTGTGATGTTGGACATGCTACACGTACATATTCTGATCTGAAAGACATACGTCATTAGCAGCCACCTTCCTAGTACAAGGATCACCACATGCTGGACAGATCCCTGTGCCATACATGTTACATACTCCTGCCATACCATGCAACCCTGTCCAGCAAAGCTGCACATGTTATCTCTGTCATACATGGTGCAATGACCGCATGGTAGATGTATCATTAACTGTCTGGATCAGTAATGTGGCACTGATTCACCTGTCAGTGGGAACATGGCTGTCGGGTACAGCTAGAAAATCATACATGGACCAGGGCATACACACTACTACATGACCTTGGCCGTACATGCTATAGTTGATAACCATCCCTGCAAATACCATCCGGCTAGCCATTGTCCCATGTGTATCACATGTGCAACACAGGCAATATGTGGCAGGATGTTGAACTGCTGTACAGTGCCGTGTAGACGTATATGGCAAAACACATGCATGTAAAGGTTTCCGTGCGCATGTCTGCATTGTCACTGCTCATGTCCATTAAGGCAGTGTATGTGTTGATATGTGACATATACACAGCATCAAGGTCAATAGCATTAATGTGGACACATCCAGGCATGTGCTGATAGGTAAGAACACCAGTACAGACAAACAGGCACACCCACATCAAGACAGCATTCACATGGAGTATGAGCAATGTAATGAGGTGACACACATATATGGTGATAATATCCAATCCCCATTGGGTGTTACATGTGTGTGACACAAACATGTCAGTCGTGTCAGTGTCATGATGATTTGAAAAGACAACTGTTCATATGTACTAAATGTAATACACATGTATGTGCAGCTGTATCTCCATCATTATCTCTTCCAGATAATTTTTATTTATTTTATTTTTATTTTACATTTGTTGACCGGGCTAGTCTAACTGGATATATGTCCATTTTCAGTAGAGGCCCGGAGAGAAAAGCTCCAGGAAATAACATACAATGTAAGAAAAAGCATAGAGACAGTCCTATGCAGCAATAATGATGACATCAAAAACAGTTTTAAACAGCTATAATTATAACAGAGAGTTATATTATAAATTCTATATAAAAATATAGAAGAATAAAAATGTTTTTTTTTGAACAAATCTTAGTAGGTCTTAGTTTGATAGTACACTTATATAATTTATATGAGAGAAAAGGATATTAAGGTATTTTAAGAAGTTTAGTATTTAGAGAAGGTAGAAGGTCAGATACAAGAAAATGTTAGTCAGGGTTACAACAGGAGCATAACCAGTGGTTATTGAAGTAGTGTTTTAGATGTCTTTTAAAAAGTGGGAGAGAGGTCTGGGATGTAAGATCAGGTGGCAATTGATTCCATACTTTTCCAACAGAGTTGGAGAACGAGGAATCACCTGCTAAGTTTTTAGATTTAGTAATATTCATAAGGATTTTGTCTGAGGATCATAAATTTTTGAGATTACTATATGGTGCAATAAAGCTAGAGAGTATGGGAGTATTGTTGGGCTGATTAAGGACCTTGTGAGTTATTGAGAGTTGATGAAATTGTATCAGATTTGAAAGTTCAAGCCAGCCTAATTTTTTTAGATTAAGACAGTGATGAGTTCTATAACGGGAGCTAGTAGCAAATCTGGCAATGTTATTATAGGATATAGCTAGTTTGTTGAGGTTCTTTTTGGAGAGGTTAGTGTAGATGGGAGATGCATAAAGAAGGGTTGAGAGTAAATGAGTTCCAGCTATAGTGGATTTAGCTAATGGTGTTAGATATGGTTTTATTCTATAGAGGGATCCTAATTTTCTGTTGACTACTTTTACTGTGGTATTTATGTGTGGGTCAAAGTTGAGGTTATTGTCAATTGTGACTCCTAAGAGTTTAGTGGTCAGATCAGGGGAAATAAGGGTGCCATTATTAGATGTGAGGGTGAAGTGTAAAGGGGTAGACTTTTGGGTAGGTGTGAAGAGTAAAAGTTCATTTTTTTTTTAGCATTTAGTAAAAGGCAGTGGTTGGAGAACCAGTTTTCTACTGTATTGAAAGCTTTTTGTGTTTGGGATTGTAGTTCGTCTAGAGAGGAGGCTGAGCAGACAACAGTAGAATCATCTGCGTATTGAATACATGTGGAGAGTGGAATGGCTGAGTGGAGATCATTGATGTAAATGGAAAACAAGAGAGGGGCTAGTATGGAGCCTTGCAGGACACCTAATGAGATAGGTAGGTGATTAGATAGAGTGTTTTTCCAGAGTACAGCCTGCTGTCTGTTTTCTAGGTAGGATGTGAACCAGTTCATGGATAGTGGATTTAGTGAGTGGGACTTTAGGATGTGTAGAAGGATATGGTGGTTAACCATGTCAAAAGCTTTTGATAAGTCTATGAAGACTGCAGAGGAGAGGATATTATTATTGCGGTTTTCGTTGATATAGTTTGTAAAGGAAATCAAGGCAGTAGAGGTGCTGTGAAAAGGTCTAAATCCATGTTGACAGTTTGCCAGTAGGTTGTGAAGGAGAAGGTGGTTCATAAGCTGTTTGTGGACACATTTTTCCATTATCTTTGCAATAGGGGAAAGCAGTGCTATGGGACGAAAGTTGGACATTTCATTGGAGTTTCCACCTTTGTGTAATGGGATAATGTGAGAAATTTTCCAGATGGATGGGATTATACCTTCATTTAGGGTCCTATTTATCAGTATGGAGATGGGATAAGCTATGTCTTTAGATGCTATTTGCAGGAATTCTGATGGGAGTTTGTCAGCTGAGGGGGGAGTTGGTTTTAGTTTTTGGAGAAGGGAGCGAATGTATGATGTGGGTACTGGTTCTAACTTGAATACTGGGGGAGCCTTGGAGGTGGGAGTTTGTAGATTAGTGATATCGGGGGATAGGTGGCTGGCAAGAGTTTGGATAGTATTGGTAAAGAAAGAGTTAAAGGCATTCGCTATATCAGTTAAATTGTCAGGGTTACTGCCTAAGGGGTTGGGGGTAATAGTTTCTCCTGGATGAGTAAGTTTATTAATAGTAGACCAAAATTTTTGAGGTTCCTTGAGGGAGGATTGTTGTAGGTGAAGGTAGTAATTTTTTTGTCTAGTATGATGGCTTTTTTGTGATATTTCTTTCTTGTCGAAAGGTTAGATGATCCGTGGAGTTCTTAGTAGTTCGCCGTTTGGCCCAGGATTTGTTTCTTTGTATGATTAGTTGCCTAGTTTTGTTTTAAAGCCAAGGAGCAGGTTTAGCTTTCATTCTAATACAGCGCATAGGAGCATGGTGGTCCAGGATTGTTAGGAATGTAGAGTTAAAGTATTCAACTGCTTTGTTAATTGGGAGGGATTTTAGAGGAGACCAATTACATTGTTTAAGGTCTGTTTGAAATTGTTCAGGGTTAAAATGCTTTTTGCTGCAAACTGTTGTAATAGTGATAGGGAAGGTTGGGTTAGTTTTATGTCTGATTATGTATGTTAGCAGGTGGTCACTAAGGTCATCTGGGAGGGTTCCTGCGGTATACGTTTGGTGAGGGCTATTAGTTAGTATCCAATCTAAGGTGCTTTCTTTTTTATTTAGTTTGTTGATTCTGGTGGGTGAATTAATAGCCTGTGAGAAACCATAAAGGGTAATGTGGTTGGAAGGGTTTGTATTGTTACATGAATTCCAATCAATGTTAATGTCTCCTAGGACTATGGTTTCTTATGGGAGTTGAGAAGACAGTCCATTGAGTATTTTTTCAAGTATACCAATGTTGTTACCTGGGGGGGAGATAGATCCATACAATATTTATAGTTTTATGTCTGTTGAGCTGGAGTTTTGAGATAAGTATTTCACTGCTGAAGTCTAGAGGTAGGTTAAGATTAATGGCACTAAGTTGTATATGTGCTTTGTAGAGAATTGCTATACCTCCACCTTTTTTCAATGTGCAGTCAACACGAAAAATACTGTAGCCTGGAGGTGTGATTTCACTATCTTTTATTGTGGGTTTTAGCCATGTTTCTGATAAGCAGAGGATATCAAATTGGTGGACATCAAGTAGGGCATGAACATGTGGTAATTTATTGCAAATGCTACGTATGTTAAGATGAGCAATGGAGAGAGAATTGGGTGGGTTGATAAGAGGTCCAGTGTTATATTTGATTTGGGAGTTATTTATGGTGGTAGGGATAGATGTTGGGCCGGGATTAGGATGAATGTCCCCATCTTTTAATGTGTGGAGAAATATAAAGTATTTTGGTCAGAGAGGTTTACAGTAAAAGTGAATTGTTTGTTTAGTTTTTAGTTTGTTATATTTAATGTGAACTATTCTATGAAATTTAGCACTTAGGTAGGTAGGTTGAGAAGTACTGGTTTGAAAGGTAGGTTGGTTTGGTATTATAGGTGTTAAAGTGTGTTTTGATGGAATATGGAGGGTGTAGGTAAGAGGTTTTTCATAGGAAGACAAGAGATAAGTAGTAGATAGAGTTGTTAGGAGTGTGATAAGTAATGGTATTTGTAGTAGGTAGGGCATGATTAGGTGGGATTTGAACTAGTGTTAGAGGTAAGTGTTTAAGGTTGGAGGGAGGTATAGAGGGGTATGTTAGGAGGAGTTCTTGTAGGAGGGACTAATTAGATAGGTAGGAGATAGGTAAATTATTGGTGGAAGAGTGAACACTGGGGGTGGGTGGGAATTGGGGGGTAGGGTAGGGGAGCAGAGTGAGCCCGCAGGGCGAACGGAGCAGGTACAGACAAAAGAGTAGAGTTTCAAGGAGAACAATCTGTTAAGTGGGTGAGTTCAACAGGTATGTCACAAGTGAGAAAGGGTGGGAGAAGGATTATGAGACTAGCTGGAGGTTAGAAAGGGTAGCAATAGAGCAAAAGTGTAGGAGACAGTATGAGAGGGAGAAAGAGTGAGTTAAGGAGAAGCAATGACTAAGAGAGTGGAAAATAGAGGTATGGTACAGCAGATGAGTGTAGGAATATAATTGCAGATAGTTAGAGGAGAGGCGCCAGTTAGTGTGTAGTCACTAAACAGCTTTGAAGATACACTTGCAGGGAGTCTGGCAATGGCGATATGGGGTATATTACTACCTGAGATGGAGAGAGAGGTTGGCTGTAGGGGAATGTTTAAGAGATTAGAGAATTAGTGGTTTGATAGACTGGCTGCTGGCAGTCCTGCTAGGGAAACTTGTCTAGCCTAGCAGTGACATTAAACATTAGGATAAGCTCAAAGTTCTAGGATCAGTTGTAACACATACTTTCACTGTCTTGTAGTGGGCTGGCTTCTCAGGGAGGTGATAAATAAGGTTCCAGCTCGGACAAATATGTTGAGGCTTCCAGTTGGGTGAGGTCTAGTAATTTAGTACAGGGATGTACTGGTTCACAGGTTTCACTGTCTTGTAGTGGGCTGGCTTCTCAGGGAGGTGATAAATAAGGTTCCAGCTCAGACAAATATGTTGAGGCTTCCAGTTGGGTGAGGTCTAGTAATTTAGTACAGGGATGTACTGTGTCACAGGTTTCACTGTCTTGTAGTGGGCTGGCTTCTCAGGGAGGTGATAAATAAGGTTCCAGCTCGGACAAATATGTTGAGGCTTCCAGTTGGGTGAGGTCTAGTAATTTAGTACAGGGATGTACTGGGTCACAGGTTTCACTGTCTTGTAGTGGGTTGGCTTCTCAGGGAGGTGATAAATAAGGTTCCAGCTTGGACAAATATGTTGAGGCTTCCAGTTGGGTGAGGTCTAGTAATTTAGTACAGGGATGTACTGGGTCACAGGTTTCACTGCCTTGTAGTGGGCTCACTTCTCAGGGAGGTGATAAATAAGGTTCCAGCTCGGACAAATATGTTGAGGCTTCCAGTTGGGTGAGGTCTAGTAATTTAGTACAGGGATGTACTGGGTCACAGGTGTAGGACAAGCACTGGGCAAGGTGTACAGCAGCCAGCTAGTGGGTAGGAGAGAAAGAATAATGCCTCGATCATGACTGCCAGCATATAGCCCCTTGGAGGATGATGCCCTCATACCTTACCTCCAGGATAACTATGAGGTATTGTTCAGCCATGTGCCACAGCATGCCCAGCAGCATGATAACCTGTGGCAGGAACTTCGCAGGAGGGCTAATGATGTGGGTGGCCATAACTGCACCTACCAGCAGGTGCGCAGACACTGCACGGATCTGATCCGACATGCAAAACAGCATGCCAATGCAATCGCCAGGGATCAAGGTAGAACAGGTGGTGGGCCACCAACCCAGCCCCCACTCACACCTACCAAGGAGCTACTGGCCAGCCTCGGGACCCCATCAGAACAGCATCCACAAACTCTAGCTGCCATCATGGAGGTGGGTGTCTCCCAACCACCGAGCCTGGAGTTGCCTGGTAAGTCACTACTGCACATATAACTATTATATCCCATTTAGTTGCATGTGTCACTGTACAATATGTAATGTAACATCATATGCAAGGTATGTTTACACACATGCCACATACTATAGTATGCTACCCTGTGTATGCACACATGTGCATACTCCATAGTATATGCTATTGTACTGGCGAATGTGTTAACATGCACAGTGCACCCTATAGCTGTCATACAGTCATGGATAATGATCAAACTGCTGTGTCACCCCTATACAGGTACCTCTGGTGTGCCGCAGAGACAGCAGGCCATTGCAGGTGAGACAGTTATCAGTACCAGGCATGTTAATGCACAGATCTATTCACCATGTGGCCAGTTAACACATGTATACATAATGTATGGTCCAGTCGCAATATACAGGTCGCATCTTTAATCAATCACACTGGCTACCCATGTGCAATACATACAAACTAAATGAAACACCAACATGAAACCACAGAAACTGTCATTGCTAGATGTGTGGACAGCTGTGCATACAACGGTGAAGGTTTTGTTCAATGTAGGAATAAGTACTATACATCAGCACAACACATGTGGGGTACGCAAACAGTACTACACAATGAGCTGGGATATGGGCAGCCTGCAGGATTCACCATTGTGGAATATGTCCCTGCAATGAGTGCACACATTGTGATGTGCCATCTGACATGTCCCAGACATGTAGTGGTCCGGCTGCAACATTGTCTCACTATCCCATAAAACATACCCCACATACCAAACATACAACCCTTTGTCTGCATAACCTTGTGGACAGTGGAGTATCTGACATCTATGGGTGCATGTCATATGAGACAACACAAACATGTGAGATAGACGGCCATCACAAACATTTGGCCAACACATGTTCACACATGGCCATGGAGGATGGCCAGAGACATGTAGCAACACACAGTAGATGTGATGTGTATGTGTGTACACCCTGTTGCACATTGTCTACACATGGTCTAACTATAGCCTTTGTTGAATAGTTATATAGTAGATGTGGAACACTGGACATCCTAAAAGCCTGTGCACAGCTTGTGGAGGTGTCATTTAATTTGACCACATAAGATGTGTTGAACATCATGACTGTATCACAGAATGACAGTAGTCACCTGTACCCTGTACAGCTTTCACATACATACACAGACACCACATCAGGCCACAGATAACGTACATTTCCCTTGCTGCTGTTGGACATCACTGTCAGCCGTGCACCTCATGTGTGTGGTACATAAATGTCATGTGGGACATGGTGTATTGACAAGTCTGCCATGTGTGGACACGGTTGCCAGGCAGCTAAGAAATGTTAGCATTTGTGCAGGGGTGTCATCCGTTTGTCTTCCGGTGACCTGTCACACATGACACAGCATGGTTTAGTGTGTATATACCTCAGCGACATGGGTCACAATCCACAGTATTTATGTATTGTGTATGCATGCAGTCATGGCTATGCACTGTGTGTGTATTCCATGCTGTATAGCAATAGAGATGCCTCATGATTCCATGCAATGGCACTGTGTCTGTACTTCACACTGTATAGCAATATAGATGCCTCATACTACCTTCAATGGTCATGCACATCTGCTAAAAGTGCATTCTATCTGTAGGGCATGCAGACAACACTGCAATGTGACACCATTACACTGCTGCACATGTATCAGGACACCATTGTGTCAAACATGTATGCATGTCAATGCACACATCAGCAGATTACATGTCATACTACATGTTAATGTCAAGAACATATGCCTCACATCAGCCATGTGTACGGTTAACCTGTGCTGGTCCACATGGTGTATCACAGGGATGCATGCTTACTACCATGATTGTGTGAAATGCATGGCTTCTGCTATGACACATGCTTGCTGTTGTTTGCAACCCAGGGATGTATGCTAACTACTACTATTAATGTCTGAGCTGCATGCTGTCTGCTGTATCACATGCATGCTGCATGCCTTCTGTCAAATCACATGCATGGTCTGTGTGTGTCTGTGTGTGTGTGTGTGTGTGTGTGTGTGTGTGTGTGTGTGTGTGTGTGTGTGTGTGTGTGTCTATTTTAATGTAGAGTCTTTGTTTGCCTTCACAGGTGATGTAGGTGCGTTACCCTCCTGCAGTCAATCTGATGTTAGTGTCCCCGCAGACTCAAGCAGTGATGAACATATGCTTGAGGTACAGGCAGGGTTGTCAGGGGCTGAATCTGTGCCATTGGATGCCATCCCACCTATATCCCCCTCTTCCCCGCACACAGTTCTCATGCCAACACGTACCCCATCACCAGTGGCCATAGAGGAAGGACAGTTAGTGTGTGTTAGCTTGGAACAGGAATGTGTGGTGGCTACGGAAGGTGTGTCTTCACACCATGGTGTCAGTGAAATGACTGCAGATGTGTCACACAGGCATGTGGCCAGTGCTGTTCATAGGAGGACCTCTGGCCGACATGCACCTGCAGGACAGAGCGCAGCAGCTGGTGTCACCAGATGCATGTTTTAGACTGTAATGGTGGCACAGGCACGTGCTGAATGGCAGAACAGAGAAGGGCAGAGGCTTCAGAAGGCTGCTATCCATTCTTTAAATGACAACATCCAGGCATTGGCAAATGCTCAACAGCAGATTGCTGATGTTTTGGACAGGCGATTGAGTGACATGGTTGGAATCCTTGACCATGGCATGGCAATCCGCGAGCGTGAGCTGTCTGTGCTGGAACATCTGGTAGGAGTGAGGCGTAGGCCATGTGGACGTAGGCCAGCTACACAACCTGGTGCAGGTCTACGTGAATGAGCTACCCGCTCCCATAGTGCCAGTAGCAGCAGCAGTGTAGCTGGTGCTGCGCTGTCCACACCAGGACACAGCAGGCCACGTGGACATGGCCCTGGACAGTCCCAGCGGGGACACGGTTCCAGTGGACATGTGTCATCAGACAGTACCCAATCTGTACCTCTGCCTAGTAGTGCCCGTGCAACCTTTGGCAGGCACAGGTCACGTGGCCGTGACCGGACACAGTGAGCTGTAAATCCTGGTCTGTACAATCTGGAGCTGTCAGTAATACCTCTTTGTAGGCCGGACACATGGCAGAACTGTGTGCACACATACACACACACACCAGAAATGTCTGTAGGGCACCGCAACACCCACATGCATAACAACCACACATGTCCAATTAGATCACAGGCCCTAACCCACACACATGATGTCATTCACTGGTGCAGCCTAGGCCCCTGGCAAACATTATCACCCTGTGCATATGATGATGCATGTGCCGCATCCCTGTCATTCACACCATTGGTGCAGGGACATGCTCATATAGTGTAATGCATAGGGTGAACAGAATAGTGAGATAAGTGTATATTACAATTGTTGTGTACTGTTGACACGCAGCAGACATACCATGTAGTACAGGTTTAGAATGCATTGTTTTATGTTCACAGTATGTGTCTTGGTAACAACAGTAACAGCATGTTGGTAATGATGCCCTGCTTCCCTCCTTAAGGTCTAATTTCATGTGCCATTAAGTAACAGTGTTTGCAGTTAGAATGCATTGTTTTATGTTCACAGTATGTGTCTTGGTAACAACAGTAACAGCATGTTGGTAATGATGCCCTCTTTCCCTCCTCAAGGTCTAATTGCATGTGCCATTAAGTACCAGTGTTTGCAATTTCCCATGTGTAAATGTGGAGTACTCACAGGCATGTATGGCAATACCAGCATGCTACACATAGCCTCAGCCTCACTGTTAGAAAGGCTGACATTCCAAAGATGTCTACACATCTACTGATACAGGAGCATGTGAGCTGTGTACTAGGCTACAGTGGCTAGAGACATGACATCCATACCGGGTGACATTACAGGTACAGTTACATGGTGCGGGGGGTTTACACAGCGGTCTAGCTGATGTCAAGGGTAGAGGCCAGTTGATAGCATGAGGCCTCCCTGTCTAGCAGTAATACACTTTCACATTACAGGATGAGAACACACACAGACATACACAGCCACACACAGTAACACGCCCACACTCAGGGGGTAAACAACACTATAACTTACACATGATAGTGTTGAGGTGAGGACCCCTGCCTATGTGGTAATCACCATTACAGTACTGTGCACCCAATGATGGGGCTGCATTGCAACTGCATGTTGTAGTAAGACACAGATGAACTGCAAACATCAGCTACTGCACATGCATGGTAGCTGAATGCACACCACTATGTGTACATGTGTGTAGGTCCTACATTCCTGTCATGTAGCCATGTTTGCATGCATTGCAATTGGTGAACATGTGTGATGACATACATGACACATGGACTGTTGTATGATATGATAGTTGTCATGGG